>NC_090941.1:1142989991-1143293021 GCF_040938575.1 Ambystoma mexicanum | reverse complement strand
AGGTAAGCACTTACAACCATGAAGCTGTATTTCTATGAGGTTTCAAGATATCTGAAATTCAAAACTGCAATGTTCAGCCAGTTGGCCTGCATCACTGTTCTCATCCGAGGCCGTTCCTGCTATGGGCACTGTGGAAGAAGTGCCCACCTTTTTATGCCTTGAAAGGCACTCAAGGCACCAAACCATTAAGTAGCTCCTCCCACATTTTTCCCGCTCTTTTCTGAGCTTGCTTCGTGAAGATTTTGAAAGTATAGAGAGATGGTTTTCTGTAGTAGAGATATTGCAACAATTGCTCACCTAACATGGAAGCACTTACTAACTAAAGAAAAATAGAAAGAACTCCTGTTAGGTGAGCACCTGATGCTCAAATGCAATTATTCTCTAAATATTATAACATACACTTCCAGAGCTGTTGTTTAGTTAACAGAACTTCAACCTCAATAGGTAAGCACTTACAAGCTTGAAGCTGTATTTCTATGAGGTTTCAAGACATCTGAAATTCAAAACTGCAATGTTCAGCCAGTTGACCTGCATCACTGTTCTCATCCGAGGCCGTTCCTGCTATGGGCACTGTGGAAGAAGTGCCCACCTTTTTATCCCTTGAAAGGCCCTCAAGGCACCAAACCATTAAGTAGCTCCTCCCACATTTTTCCCGCTCTTTTCTGAGCTTGCTTGGTGAAGATTTTGAAAGTATAGAGAGATGGTTTTCTGTAGTGGGGATATTGCAACAATTGCTCACCTAACATGGAAGCACTTACTAACTAAAGAAAAATAGAAAGAACTCCTGTTAGGTGAGCACCTGATGTTCAAATGCAATCCATCCCTAAATATTATACCATGTACTTCCAGAGTTGTTGTTTATTTCACAGAACTTCAAACTCAAAAGGTAAGCACTTACAAGCTTGAAGCTGTATTTCTATGAGGTTTCAAGACATCTGAAATTCAAAACTGCAATGTTCAGCCAAAGGGTCTGCATCCCTGTTCTTGTCTGAGGCTGTTCCTGGTATGGGCACTGTGGAAGAAGTTCTAGCCTTTTTATCCCTTGAAAGTCCCTGAAGGCACCAAACCATTAAGAAGCTCCTCCCACATTTTTCCCGCTCTTTTCTGAGCTTGCTTGGTGAAGATTTTGAAAGTATAGAGAGATGGTTTTCTGTAGTGGAGATATTGCAACAATTGCTCACCTAACATGGAAGCACTTACTAACTAAAGAAAAATAGAAAGAACTCCTGTTAGGTGAGCACCTGATGTTCAAATGCAACCCATCCCTAAATATTATACCATGTACTTCCAGAGTTGTTGTTTATTTCACAGAACTTCAAACTCAAAGGGTAAGCACTTACAACCATGAAGCTGTATTTCTATGAGGTTTCAAGATATCTGAAATTCAAAACTGCAATGTTCAGCCAGTTGGCCTGCATCACTGTTCTCATCCGAGGCCATTCCTGCTATGGGCACTGTGGAAGAAGTGCCCACCTTTTTATGCCTTGAAAGGCACTCAAGGCACCAAACCATTAAGTAGCTCCTCCCACATTTTTCCCGCTCTTTTCTGAGCTTGCTTGGTGAAGATTTTGAAAGTATAGAGAGATGGTTTTCTGTAGTAGAGATATTGCAACAATTGCTCACCTAACATGGAAGCACTTACTAACTAAAGAAAAATAGAAAGAACTCCTGTTAGGTGAGCACCTGATGCTCAAATGCAATTATTCTCTAAATATTATAACATACACTTCCAGAGCTGTTGTTTAGTTAACAGAACTTCAACCTCAATAGGTAAGCACTTACAAGCTTGAAGCTGTATTTCTATGAGGTTTCAAGACATCTGAAATTCAAAACTGCAATGTTCAGCCAGTTGACCCGCATCACTGTTCTCATCCGAGGCCGTTCCTGCTATGGGCACTGTGGAAGAAGTGCCCACCTTTTTATCCCTTGAAAGGCCCTCAAGGCACCAAACCATTAAGTAGCTCCTCCCACATTTTTCCCGCTCTTTTCTGAGCTTGCTTGGTGAAGATTTTGAAAGTATAGAGAGATGGTTTTCTGTAGTGGGGATATTGCAACAATTGCTCACCTAACATGGAAGCACTTACTAACTAAAGAAAAATAGAAAGAACTCCTGTTAGGTGAACACCTGATGCTCAAATGCAATCCATCCCTAAATATTATACCATGTACTTCCAGAGTTGTTGTTTATTTCACAGAACTTCAAACTCAAAAGGTAAGCACTTACAAGCTTGAAGCTGTATTTCTATGAGGTTTCAAGGCATCTGAAATTCCAAACTGCAATGTTCAGCCAAAGGGTCTGCATCCCTGTTCTTGTCAGAGGCTGTTTCTGGTATGGGCACTGTGGAATAAGTGCTCGCCTTTTTATCCCTTGAAAGGCCCTGAAGGCACCAAACCATTAAGTAGCTCCTCCCACATTTTTCCCGCTCTTTTCTGAACTTTCTGAGGTTGCTTGGTGAAGATTTTGAAAGTATAGAGAGATGGTTTTCTGTAGTGGGGATATTGCAACAATTGCTCACCTAACATGGAAGCACTTACTAACTAAAGAAAAATAGAAAGAACTCCTGTTAGGTGAACACCTGATGCTCAAATGCAATCCATCCCTAAATATTATACCATGTACTTCCAGAGTTGTTGTTTATTTCACAGAACTTCAAACTCAAAAGGTAAGCACTTACAAGCTTGAAGCTGTATTTCTATGAGGTTTCAAGGCATCTGAAATTCAAAACTGCAATGTTCAGCCAAAGGGTCTGCATCCCTGTTCTTGTCAGAGGCTGTTTCTGGTATGGGCACTGTGGAATAAGTGCTCGCCTTTTTATCCCTTGAAAGGCCCTGAAGGCACCAAACCATTAAGTAGCTCCTCCCACATTTTTCCCGCTCTTTTCTGAGCTTGCTTGGTGAAGATTTTGAAAGTATAGAGAGATGGTTTTCTGTAGTGGGGATATTGCAACAATTGCTCACCTAACATGGAAGCACTTACTAACTAAAGAAAAATAGAAAGAACTCCTGTTAGGTGAACACCTAATGCTCAAATGCAATCCATCCCTAAATATTATACCATGTACTTCCAGAGTTGTTGTTTATTTCACAGAACTTCAAACTCAAAAGGTAAGCACTTACAAGCTTGAAGCTGTATTTCTATGAGGTTTCAAGACATCTGAAATTCAAAACTGCAATGTTCAGCCAAAGGGTCTGCATCCCTGTTCTTGTCTGAGGCTGTTCCTGGTATGGGCACTGTGGAAGAAGTTCTAGCCTTTTTATCCCTTGAAAGTCCCTGAAGGCACCAAACCATTAAGAAGCTCCTCCCACATTTTTCCCGCTCTTTTCTGAGCTTGCTTGGTGAAGATTTTGAAAGTATAGAGAGATGGTTTTCTGTAGTGGAGATATTGCAACAATTGCTCACCTAACATGGAAGCACTTACTAACTAAAGAAAAATAGAAAGAATTCCTGTTAGGTGAGCACCTGATGTTCAAATGCAACCCATCCCTAAATATTATACCATGTACTTCCAGAGTTGTTGTTTATTTCACAGAACTTCAAACTCAAAAGGTAAGCACTTACAACCATGAAGCTGTATTTCTATGAGGTTTCAAGATATCTGAAATTCAAAACTGCAATGTTCAGCCAGTTGGCCTGCATCACTGTTCTCATCTGAGGCCGTTCCTGCTATGGGCACTGTGGAAGAAGTGCCCACCTTTTTATGCCTTGAAAGGCACTCAAGGCACCAAACCATTAAGTAGCTCCTCCCACATTTTTCCCGCTCTTTTCTGAGCTTGCTTGGTGAAGATTTTGAAAGTATAGAGAGATGGTTTTCTGTAGTAGAGATATTGCAACAATTGCTCACCTAACATGGAAGCACTTACTAACTAAAGAAAAATAGAAAGAACTCCTGTTAGGTGAGCACCTGATGCTCAAATGCAATTATTCTCTAAATATTATAACATACACTTCCAGAGCTGTTGTTTAGTTAACAGAACTTCAACCTCAATAGGTAAGCACTTACAAGCTTGAAGCTGTATTTCTATGAGGTTTCAAGACATCTGAAATTCAAAACTGCAATGTTCAGCCAGTTGACCTGCATCACTGTTCTCATCCGAGGCCGTTCCTGCTATGGGCACTGTGGAAGAAGTGCCCACCTTTTTATCCCTTGAAAGGCCCTCAAGGCACCAAACCATTAAGTAGCTCCTCCCACATTTTTCCCGCTCTTTTCTGAGCTTGCTTGGTGAAGATTTTGAAAGTATAGAGAGATGGTTTTCTGTAGTGGGGATATTGCAACAATTGCTCACCTAACATGGAAGCACTTACTAACTAAAGAAAAATAAAAAGAACTCCTGTAAGGTGAGCACCTGATGTTCAAATGCAATCCATCCCTAAATATTATACCATGTACTTCCAGAGTTGTTGTTTATTTCACAGAACTTCAAACTCAAAAGGTAAGCACTTACAAGCTTGAAGCTGTATTTCTATGAGGTTTCAAGACATCTGAAATTCAAAACTGCAATGTTCAGCCAAAGGGTCTGCATCCCTGTTCTTGTCTGAGGCTGTTCCTGGTATGGGCACTGTGGAAGAAGTTCTAGCCTTTTTATCCCTTGAAAGTCCCTGAAGGCACCAAACCATTAAGAAGCTCCTCCCACATTTTTCCCGCTCTTTTCTGAGCTTGCTTGGTGAAGATTTTGAAAGTATAGAGAGATGGTTTTCTGTAGTGGAGATATTGCAACAATTGCTCACCTAACATGGAAGCACTTACTAACTAAAGAAAAATAGAAAGAACTCCTGTTAGGTGAGCACCTGATGTTCAAATGCAACCCATCCTAAATATTATAACATACACTTCCAAAGTTGCTGTTTAGTTCACAGAACTTCAACCTCAAAAGGTAAGCACTTATAACCATGAAGCTGTATTTCTATGAGGTTTCAAGACATCTGAAATTCAAAACTGCAATGTTCAGCCAAAGGGTCTGCATCCCTGTTCTTGTCTGAGGCTGTTCCTGGTATGGGCACTGTGGAAGAAGTTCTAGCCTTTTTATCCCTTGAAAGTCCCTGAAGGCACCAAACCATTAAGAAGCTCCTCCCACATTTTTCCCGCTCTTTTCTGAGCTTGCTTGGTGAAGATTTTGAAAGTATAGAGAGATGGTTTTCTGTAGTGGAGATATTGCAACAATTGCTCACCTAACATGGAAGCACTTACTAACTAAAGAAAAATAGAAATAACTCCTGTTAGGTGAGCACCTGATGTTCAAATGCAATCCATCCTAAATATTATAACATACACTTCCAAAATTGCTGTTTAGTTCACAGAACTTCAACCTCAAAAGGGAAGCACTTACACATATATAAAACGCAGGTGCCAACCTTGAAGCTGTATTTCTGTGAGGTTCCAAGACATCTGAAATTCAAAACTGCAATGTTCAGCCATTGGGTCTGCATCCCTGTTCTTGTCTGAGGCTGTTCCTGTTATGGGCACTGTGGAAGAAGTGCTCGCCTTTTTATCCCTTGAAAGGCCCTGAAGGCACCAAAACATTAAGTAGCTCCTCCCACATTTTTCCCGCTCTTTTCTGAGCTTGATTGGTGAAGATTTTGAAAGTATAGAGAGATGGTTTTCTGTAGTGGGGATATTGCAACAATTGCTCACCTAACATGGAAGCACTTACTAACTAAAGAAAAATAGAAAGAACTCCTGTTAGGTGAACACCTGATGCTCAAATGTAATCCATCCCTAAATATTATACCATGTACTTCCAGAGTTGTTGTTTATTTCACAGAACTTCAAACTCAAAAGGTAAGCACTTACAAGCTTGAAGCTGTATTTCTATGAGGTTTCAAGACATCTGAAATTCAAAACTGCAATGTTCAGCCAAAGGGTCTGCATCCCTGTTCTTGTCTGAGGCTGTTCCTGGTATGGGCACTGTGGAAGAAGTTCTAGCCTTTTTATCCCTTGAAAGTCCCTGAAGGCACCAAACCATTAAGAAGCTCCTCCCACATTTTTCCCGCTCTTTTCTGAGCTTGCTTGGTGAAGATTTTGAAAGTATAGAGAGATGGTTTTCTGTAGTGGAGATATTGCAACAATTGCTCACCTAACATGGAAGCACTTACTAACTAAAGAAAAATAGAAATAACTCGTGTTAGGTGAGCACCTGATGTTCAAATGCAATCCATCCTAAATATTATAACATACACTTCCAAAATTGCTGTTTAGTTCACAGAACTTCAACCTCAAAAGGGAAGCACTTACACATATATAAAACGCAGGTGCCAACCTTGAAGCTGTATTTCTGTGAGGTTCCAAGACATCTGAAATTCAAAATTGCAATGTTCAGCCAGTGGGTCTGCATCCCAGTTCTTGTCTGAGGCTGTTCCTGTTATGGGCACTGTGGAAGAAGTGCTCGCCTTTTTATCCCTTGAAAGGCCCTGAAGGCACCAAAACATTAAGTAGCTCCTCCCACATTTTTCCCGCTCTTTTCTGAGCTTGATTGGTGAAGATTTTGAAAGTATAGAGAGATGGTTTTCTGTAGTGGGGATATTGCAACAATTGCTCACCTAACATGGAAGCACTTACTAACTAAAGAAAAATAGAAAGAACTCCTGTTAGGTGAGCACCTGATGCTCAAATGCAATTATTCTCTAAATATTATAACATACACTTCCAGAGCTGTTGTTTAGTTAACAGAGTTGTTGTTTATTTCACAGAACTTCAAACTCAAAAGGTAAGCACTTACAAGCTTGAAGCTGTATTTATATGAGGTTTCAAGACATCTGAAATTCAAAACTGCAATGTTCAGCCAAAGGGTCTGCATCCCTGTTCTTGTCAGAGGCTGTTTCTGGTATGGGCACTGTGGAAGAAGTGCCCACCTTTTTATCCCTTGAAAGGCCCTCAAGGCACCAAACCATTAAGTAGCTCCTCCCACATTTTTCCCGCTCTTTTCCGAGCTTGCTTGGTGAAGATTTTGAAAGTATAGAGAGATGGTTTTCTGTAGTGGGGATAGTGCAACAATTGCTCACCTAACATAGAAGCACTTACTAACTAAAGAAAAATAGAAAGAACTCCTGTTAGGTGAACACCTGATGCTCAAATGCAATCCATCCCTAAATAGTATACCATGTACTTCCAGAGTTGTTGTTTATTTCACAGAACTTCAAACTCAAAAGGTAAGCACTTATAACCATGAAGCTGTATTTCTATGAGGTTTCAAGACATCTGAAATTCAAAACTGCAATGTTCAGCCAGTTGGCCTGCATCACTGTTGTCATCCGAGGCCGTTCCTGCTATGGGCACTGTGGAGAAGGGCCCACCTTTTTATCCCTTGAAAGGCCCTCAAGGCACCAGACCATTAAGTAGCTCCTCCCACATTTTTCCCGCTCTTTTCTGAGGTTGCTTGGTGAAGATTTTGAAAGTATAGAGAGATGGTTTTCTGTAGTGGGGATATTGCAACAATTGCTCACCTAACATGGAAGCACTTACTAACTAAAGAAAAATAGAAAGAACTCCTGTTAGGTGAACACCTGATGCTCAAATGCAATCCATCCCTAAATATTATACCATGTACTTCCAGAGTTGTTGTTTATTTCACAGAACTTCAAACTCAAAAGGTAAGCACTTACAAGCTTGAAGCTGTATTTCTATGAGGTTTCAAGGCATCTGAAATTCCAAACTGCAATGTTCAGCCAAAGGGTCTGCATCCCTGTTCTTGTCAGAGGCTGTTTCTGGTATGGGCACTGTGGAATAAGTGCTCGCCTTTTTATCCCTTGAAAGGCCCTGAAGGCACCAAACCATTAAGTAGCTCCTCCCACATTTTTCCCGCTCTTTTCTGAACTTTCTGAGGTTGCTTGGTGAAGATTTTGAAAGTATAGAGAGATGGTTTTCTGTAGTGGGGATATTGCAACAATTGCTCACCTAACATGGAAGCACTTACTAACTAAAGAAAAATAGAAAGAACTCCTGTTAGGTGAACACCTGATGCTCAAATGCAATCCATCCCTAAATATTATACCATGTACTTCCAGAGTTGTTGTTTATTTCACAGAACTTCAAACTCAAAAGGTAAGCACTTACAAGCTTGAAGCTGTATTTCTATGAGGTTTCAAGGCATCTGAAATTCAAAACTGCAATGTTCAGCCAAAGGGTCTGCATCCCTGTTCTTGTCAGAGGCTGTTTCTGGTATGGGCACTGTGGAATAAGTGCTCGCCTTTTTATCCCTTGAAAGGCCCTGAAGGCACCAAACCATTAAGTAGCTCCTCCCACATTTTTCCCGCTCTTTTCTGAGCTTGCTTGGTGAAGATTTTGAAAGTATAGAGAGATGGTTTTCTGTAGTGGGGATATTGCAACAATTGCTCACCTAACATGGAAGCACTTACTAACTAAAGAAAAATAGAAAGAACTCCTGTTAGGTGAACACCTAATGCTCAAATGCAATCCATCCCTAAATATTATACCATGTACTTCCAGAGTTGTTGTTTATTTCACAGAACTTCAAACTCAAAAGGTAAGCACTTACAAGCTTGAAGCTGTATTTCTATGAGGTTTCAAGACATCTGAAATTCAAAACTGCAATGTTCAGCCAAAGGGTCTGCATCCCTGTTCTTGTCTGAGGCTGTTCCTGGTATGGGCACTGTGGAAGAAGTTCTAGCCTTTTTATCCCTTGAAAGTCCCTGAAGGCACCAAACCATTAAGAAGCTCCTCCCACATTTTTCCCGCTCTTTTCTGAGCTTGCTTGGTGAAGATTTTGAAAGTATAGAGAGATGGTTTTCTGTAGTGGAGATATTGCAACAATTGCTCACCTAACATGGAAGCACTTACTAACTAAAGAAAAATAGAAAGAACTCCTGTTAGGTGAGCACCTGATGTTCAAATGCAACCCATCCCTAAATATTATACCATGTACTTCCAGAGTTGTTGTTTATTTCACAGAACTTCAAACTCAAAAGGTAAGCACTTACAACCATGAAGCTGTATTTCTATGAGGTTTCAAGATATCTGAAATTCAAAACTGCAATGTTCAGCCAGTTGGCCTGCATCACTGTTCTCATCCGAGGCCGTTCCTGCTATGGGCACTGTGGAAGAAGTGCCCACCTTTTTATGCCTTGAAAGGCACTCAAGGCACCAAACCATTAAGTAGCTCCTCCCACATTTTTCCCGCTCTTTTCTGAGCTTGCTTCGTGAAGATTTTGAAAGTATAGAGAGATGGTTTTCTGTAGTAGAGATATTGCAACAATTGCTCACCTAACATGGAAGCACTTACTAACTAAAGAAAAATAGAAAGAACTCCTGTTAGGTGAGCACCTGATGCTCAAATGCAATTATTCTCTAAATATTATAACATACACTTCCAGAGCTGTTGTTTAGTTAACAGAACTTCAACCTCAATAGGTAAGCACTTACAAGCTTGAAGCTGTATTTCTATGAGGTTTCAAGACATCTGAAATTCAAAACTGCAATGTTCAGCCAGTTGACCTGCATCACTGTTCTCATCCGAGGCCGTTCCTGCTATGGGCACTGTGGAAGAAGTGCCCACCTTTTTATCCCTTGAAAGGCCCTCAAGGCACCAAACCATTAAGTAGCTCCTCCCACATTTTTCCCGCTCTTTTCTGAGCTTGCTTGGTGAAGATTTTGAAAGTATAGAGAGATGGTTTTCTGTAGTGGGGATATTGCAACAATTGCTCACCTAACATGGAAGCACTTACTAACTAAAGAAAAATAGAAAGAACTCCTGTTAGGTGAGCACCTGATGTTCAAATGCAATCCATCCCTAAATATTATACCATGTACTTCCAGAGTTGTTGTTTATTTCACAGAACTTCAAACTCAAAAGGTAAGCACTTACAAGCTTGAAGCTGTATTTCTATGAGGTTTCAAGACATCTGAAATTCAAAACTGCAATGTTCAGCCAAAGGGTCTGCATCCCTGTTCTTGTCTGAGGCTGTTCCTGGTATGGGCACTGTGGAAGAAGTTCTAGCCTTTTTATCCCTTGAAAGTCCCTGAAGGCACCAAACCATTAAGAAGCTCCTCCCACATTTTTCCCGCTCTTTTCTGAGCTTGCTTGGTGAATATTTTGAAAGTATAGAGAGATGGTTTTCTGTAGTGGAGATATTGCAACAATTGCTCACCTAACATGGAAGCACTTACTAACTAAAGAAAAATAGAAAGAACTCCTGTTAGGTGAGCACCTGATGTTCAAATGCAACCCATCCCTAAATATTATACCATGTACTTCCAGAGTTGTTGTTTATTTCACAGAACTTCAAACTCAAAAGGTAAGCACTTACAACCATGAAGCTGTATTTCTATGAGGTTTCAAGATATCTGAAATTCAAAACTGCAATGTTCAGCCAGTTGGCCTGCATCACTGTTCTCATCCGAGGCCATTCCTGCTATGGGCACTGTGGAAGAAGTGCCCACCTTTTTATGCCTTGAAAGGCACTCAAGGCACCAAACCATTAAGTAGCTCCTCCCACATTTTTCCCGCTCTTTTCTGAGCTTGCTTGGTGAAGATTTTGAAAGTATAGAGAGATGGTTTTCTGTAGTAGAGATATTGCAACAATTGCTCACCTAACATGGAAGCACTTACTAACTAAAGAAAAATAGAAAGAACTCCTGTTAGGTGAGCACCTGATGCTCAAATGCAATTATTCTCTAAATATTATAACATACACTTCCAGAGCTGTTGTTTAGTTAACAGAACTTCAACCTCAATAGGTAAGCACTTACAAGCTTGAAGCTGTATTTCTATGAGGTTTCAAGACATCTGAAATTCAAAACTGCAATGTTCAGCCAGTTGACCCGGATCACTGTTCTCATCCGAGGCCGTTCCTGCTATGGGCACTGTGGAAGAAGTGCCCACCTTTTTATCCCTTGAAAGGCCCTCAAGGCACCAAACCATTAAGTAGCTCCTCCCACATTTTTCCCGCTCTTTTCTGAGCTTGCTTGGTGAAGATTTTGAAAGTATAGAGAGGTGGTTTTCTGTAGTGGGGATATTGCAACAATTGCTCACCTAACATGGAAGCACTTACTAACTAAAGAAAAATAAAAAGAACTCCTGTTAGGTGAGCACCTGATGTTCAAATGCAATCCATCCTAAATATTATAACATACACTTCCAAAGTTGCAGTTTAGTTCACAGAACTTCAACCTCAAAAGGTAAGCACTTATAACCATGAAGCTGTATTTCTATGAGGTTTCAAGACATCTGAAATTCAAAACTGCAATGTTCAGCCAAAGGGTCTGCATCCCTGTTCTTGTCTGAGGCTGTTCCTGGTATGGGCACTGTGGAAGAAGTTCTAGCCTTTTTATCCCTTGAAAGTCCCTGAAGGCACCAAACCATTAAGAAGCTCCTCCCACATTTTTCCCGCTCTTTTCTGAGCTTGCTTGGTGAAGATTTTGAAAGTATAGAGAGATGGTTTTCTGTAGTGGAGATATTGCAACAATTGCTCACCTAACATGGAAGCACTTACTAACTAAAGAAAAATAGAAATAACTCCTGTTAGGTGAGCACCTGATGTTCAAATGCAATCCATCCTAAATATTATAACATACACTTCCAAAATTGCTGTTTAGTTCACAGAACTTCAACCTCAAAAGGGAAGCACTTACACATATATAAAACGCAGGTGCCAACCTTGAAGCTGTATTTCTGTGAGGTTCCAAGACATCTGAAATTCAAAACTGCAATGTTCAGCCATTGGGTCTGCATCCCTGTTCTTGTCTGAGGCTGTTCCTGTTATGGGCACTGTGGAAGAAGTGCTCGCCTTTTTATCCCTTGAAAGGCCCTGAAGGCACCAAAACATTAAGTAGCTCCTCCCACATTTTTCCCGCTCTTTTCTGAGCTTGATTGGTGAAGATTTTGAAAGTATAGAGAGATGGTTTTCTGTAGTGGGGATATTGCAACAATTGCTCACCTAACATGGAAGCACTTACTAACTAAAGAAAAATAGAAAGAACTCCTGTTAGGTGAACACCTGATGCTCAAATGTAATCCATCCCTAAATATTATACCATGTACTTCCAGAGTTGTTGTTTATTTCACAGAACTTCAAACTCAAAAGGTAAGCACTTACAAGCTTGAAGCTGTATTTCTATGAGGTTTCAAGACATCTGAAATTCAAAACTGCAATGTTCAGCCAAAGGGTCTGCATCCCTGTTCTTGTCTGAGGCTGTTCCTGGTATGGGCACTGTGGAAGAAGTTCTAGCCTTTTTATCCCTTGAAAGTCCCTGAAGGCACCAAACCATTAAGAAGCTCCTCCCACATTTTTCCCGCTCTTTTCTGAGCTTGCTTGGTGAAGATTTTGAAAGTATAGAGAGATGGTTTTCTGTAGTGGAGATATTGCAACAATTGCTCACCTAACATGGAAGCACTTACTAACTAAAGAAAAATAGAAATAACTCCTGTTAGGTGAGCACCTGATGTTCAAATGCAATCCATCCTAAATATTATAACATACACTTCCAAAATTGCTGTTTAGTTCACAGAACTTCAACCTCAAAAGGGAAGCACTTACACATATATAAAACGCAGGTGCCAACCTTGAAGCTGTATTTCTGTGAGGTTCCAAGACATCTGAAATTCAAAACTGCAATGTTCAGCCAGTGGGTCTGCATCCCTGTTCTTGTCTGAGGCTGTTCCTGTTATGGGCACTGTGGAAGAAGTGCTCGCCTTTTTATCCCTTGAAAGGCCCTGAAGGCACCAAAACATTAAGTAGCTCCTCCCACATTTTTCCCGCTCTTTTCTGAGCTTGATTGGTGAAGATTTTGAAAGTATAGAGAGATGGTTTTCTGTAGTGGGGATATTGCAACAATTGCTCACCTAACATGGAAGCACTTACTAACTAAAGAAAAATAGAAAGAACTCCTGTTAGGTGAGCACCTGATGCTCAAATGCAATTATTCTCTAAATATTATAACATACACTTCCAGAGCTGTTGTTTAGTTAACAGAGTTGTTGTTTATTTCACAGAACTTCAAACTCAAAAGGTAAGCACTTACAAGCTTGAAGCTGTATTTATATGAGGTTTCAAGACATCTGAAATTCAAAACTGCAATGTTCAGCCAAAGGGTCTGCATCCCTGTTCTTGTCAGAGGCTGTTTCTGGTATGGGCACTGTGGAAGAAGTGCCCACCTTTTTATCCCTTGAAAGGCCCTCAAGGCACCAAACCATTAAGTAGCTCCTCCCACATTTTTCCCGCTCTTTTCCGAGCTTGCTTGGTGAAGATTTTGAAAGTATAGAGAGATGGTTTTCTGTAGTGGGGATAGTGCAACAATTGCTCACCTAACATAGAAGCACTTACTAACTAAAGAAAAATAGAAAGAACTCCTGTTAGGTGAACACCTGATGCTCAAATGCAATCCATCCCTAAATAGTATACCATGTACTTCCAGAGTTGTTGTTTATTTCACAGAACTTCAAACTCAAAAGGTAAGCACTTATAACCATGAAGCTGTATTTCTATGAGGTTTCAAGACATCTGAAATTCAAAACTGCAATGTTCAGCCAGTTGGCCTGCATCACTGTTGTCATCCGAGGCCGTTCCTGCTATGGGCACTGTGGAGAAGGGCCCACCTTTTTATCCCTTGAAAGGCCCTCAAGGCACCAGACCATTAAGTAGCTCCGCCCACATTTTTCCCGCTCTTTTCTGAGGTTGCTTGGTGAAGATTTTGAAAGTATAGAGAGATGGTTTTCTGTAGTGGGGATATTGCAACAATTGCTCACCTAACATGGAAGCACTTACTAACTAAAGAAAAATAGAAAGAACTCCTGTTAGGTGAACACCTGATGCTCAAATGCAATCCATCCCTAAATATTATACCATGTACTTCCAGAGTTGTTGTTTATTTCACAGAACTTCAAACTCAAAAGGTAAGCACTTACAAGCTTGAAGCTGTATTTCTATGAGGTTTCAAGGCATCTGAAATTCCAAACTGCAATGTTCAGCCAAAGGGTCTGCATCCCTGTTCTTGTCAGAGGCTGTTTCTGGTATGGGCACTGTGGAATAAGTGCTCGCCTTTTTATCCCTTGAAAGGCCCTGAAGGCACCAAACCATTAAGTAGCTCCTCCCACATTTTTCCCGCTCTTTTCTGAACTTTCTGAGGTTGCTTGGTGAAGATTTTGAAAGTATAGAGAGATGGTTTTCTGTAGTGGGGATATTGCAACAATTGCTCACCTAACATGGAAGCACTTACTAACTAAAGAAAAATAGAAAGAACTCCTGTTAGGTGAACACCTGATGCTCAAATGCAATCCATCCCTAAATATTATACCATGTACTTCCAGAGTTGTTGTTTATTTCACAGAACTTCAAACTCAAAAGGTAAGCACTTACAAGCTTGAAGCTGTATTTCTATGAGGTTTCAAGGCATCTGAAATTCAAAACTGCAATGTTCAGCCAAAGGGTCTGCATCCCTGTTCTTGTCAGAGGCTGTTTCTGGTATGGGCACTGTGGAATAAGTGCTCGCCTTTTTATCCCTTGAAAGGCCCTGAAGGCACCAAACCATTAAGTAGCTCCTCCCACATTTTTCCCGCTCTTTTCTGAGCTTGCTTGGTGAAGATTTTGAAAGTATAGAGAGATGGTTTTCTGTAGTGGGGATATTGCAACAATTGCTCACCTAACATGGAAGCACTTAATAACTAAAGAAAAATAGAAAGAACTCCTGTTAGGTGAACACCTAATGCTCAAATGCAATCCATCCCTAAATATTATACCATGTACTTCCAGAGTTGTTGTTTATTTCACAGAACTTCAAACTCAAAAGGTAAGCACTTACAAGCTTGAAGCTGTATTTCTATGAGGTTTCAAGACATCTGAAATTCAAAACTGCAATGTTCAGCCAAAGGGTCTGCATCCCTGTTCTTGTCTGAGGCTGTTCCTGGTATGGGCACTGTGGAAGAAGTTCTAGCCTTTTTATCCCTTGAAAGTCCCTGAAGGCACCAAAACATTAAGAAGCTCCTCCCACATTTTTCCCGCTCTTTTCTGAGCTTGCTTGGTGAAGATTTTGAAAGTATAGAGAGATGGTTTTCTGTAGTGGAGATATTGCAACAATTGCTCACCTAACATGGAAGCACTTACTAACTAAAGAAAAATAGAAAGAACTCCTGTTAGGTGAGCACCTGATGTTCAAATGCAACCCATCCCTAAATATTATACCATGTACTTCCAGAGTTGTTGTTTATTTCACAGAACTTCAAACTCAAAAGGTAAGCACTTACAACCATGAAGCTGTATTTCTATGAGGTTTCAAGATATCTGAAATTCAAAACTGCAATGTTCAGCCAGTTGGCCTGCATCACTGTTCTCATCCGAGGCCGTTCCTGCTATGGGCACTGTGGAAGAAGTGCCCACCTTTTTATGCCTTGAAAGGCACTCAAGGCACCAAACCATTAAGTAGCTCCTCCCACATTTTTCCCGCTCTTTTCTGAGCTTGCTTGGTGAAGATTTTGAAAGTATAGAGAGATGGTTTTCTGTAGTAGAGATATTGCAACAATTGCTCACCTAACATGGAAGCACTTACTAACTAAAGAAAAATAGAAAGAACTCCTGTTAGGTGAGCACCTGATGCTCAAATGCAATTATTCTCTAAATATTATAACATACACTTCCAGAGCTGTTGTTTAGTTAACAGAACTTCAACCTCAATAGGTAAGCACTTACAAGCTTGAAGCTGTATTTCTATGAGGTTTCAAGACATCTGAAATTCAAAACTGCAATGTTCAGCCAGTTGACCTGCATCACTGTTCTCATCCGAGGCCGTTCCTGCTATGGGCACTGTGGAAGAAGTGCCCACCTTTTTATCCCTTGAAAGGCCCTCAAGGCACCAAACCATTAAGTAGCTCCTCCCACATTTTTCCCGCTCTTTTCTGAGCTTGCTTGGTGAAGATTTTGAAAGTATAGAGAGATGGTTTTCTGTAGTGGGGATATTGCAACAATTGCTCACCTAACATGGAAGCACTTACTAACTAAAGAAAAATAAAAAGAACTCCTGTAAGGTGAGCACCTGATGTTCAAATGCAATCCATCCCTAAATATTATACCATGTACTTCCAGAGTTGTTATTTATTTCACAGAACTTCAAACTCAAAAGGTAAGCACTTACAAGCTTGAAGCTGTATTTCTATGAGGTTTCAAGACATCTGAAATTCAAAACTGCAATGTTCAGCCAAAGGGTCTGCATCCCTGTTCTTGTCTGAGGCTGTTCCTGGTATGGGCACTGTGGAAGAAGTTCTAGCCTTTTTATCCCTTGAAAGTCCCTGAAGGCACCAAACCATTAAGAAGCTCCTCCCACATTTTTCCCGCTCTTTTCTGAGCTTGCTTGGTGAAGATTTTGAAAGTATAGAGAGATGGTTTTCTGTAGTGGAGATATTGCAACAATTGCTCACCTAACATGGAAGCACTTACTAACTAAAGAAAAATAGAAAGAACTCCTGTTAGGTGAGCACCTGATGTTCAAATGCAACCCATCCCTAAATATTATACCATGTACTTCCAGAGTTGTTGTTTATTTCACAGAACTTCAAACTCAAAAGGTAAGCACTTACAACCATGAAGCTGTATTTCTATGAGGTTTCAAGATATCTGAAATTCAAAACTGCAATGTTCAGCCAGTTGGCCTGCATCACTGTTCTCATCCGAGGCCGTTCCTGCTATGGGCACTGTGGAAGAAGTGCCCACCTTTTTATCCCTTGAAAGGCCCTCAAGGCACCAAACCATTAAGTAGCTCCTCCCACATTTTTCCCGCTCTTTTCCGAGCTTGCTTGGTGAAGATTTTGAAAGTATAGAGAGATGGTTTTCTGTAGTGGGGATAGTGCAACAATTGCTCACCTAACATAGAAGCACTTACTAACTAAAGAAAAATAGAAAGAACTCCTGTTAGGTGAACACCTGATGCTCAAATGCAATCCATCCCTAAATAGTATACCATGTACTTCCAGAGTTGTTGTTTATTTCACAGAACTTCAAACTCAAAAGGTAAGCACTTATAACCATGAAGCTGTATTTCTATGAGGTTTCAAGACATCTGAAATTCAAAACTGCAATGTTCAGCCAGTTGGCCTGCATCACTGTTGTCATCCGAGGCCGTTCCTGCTATGGGCACTGTGGAGAAGGGCCCACCTTTTTATCCCTTGAAAGGCCCTCAAGGCACCAGACCATTAAGTAGCTCCTCCCACATTTTTCCCGCTCTTTTCTGAGGTTGCTTGGTGAAGATTTTGAAAGTATAGAGAGATGGTTTTCTGTAGTGGGGATATTGCAACAATTGCTCACCTAACATGGAAGCACTTACTAACTAAAGAAAAATAGAAAGAACTCCTGTTAGGTGAACACCTGATGCTCAAATGCAATCCATCCCTAAATATTATACCATGTACTTCCAGAGTTGTTGTTTATTTCACAGAACTTCAAACTCAAAAGGTAAGCACTTACAAGCTTGAAGCTGTATTTCTATGAGGTTTCAAGGCATCTGAAATTCCAAACTGCAATGTTCAGCCAAAGGGTCTGCATCCCTGTTCTTGTCAGAGGCTGTTTCTGGTATGGGCACTGTGGAATAAGTGCTCGCCTTTTTATCCCTTGAAAGGCCCTGAAGGCACCAAACCATTAAGTAGCTCCTCCCACATTTTTCCCGCTCTTTTCTGAGCTTGCTTGGTGAAGATTTTGAAAGTATAGAGAGATGGTTTTCTGTAGTGGGGATATTGCAACAATTGCTCACCTAACATGGAAGCACTTACTAACTAAAGAAAAATAGAAAGAACTCCTGTTAGGTGAACACCTAATGCTCAAATGCAATCCATCCCTAAATATTATACCATGTACTTCCAGAGTTGTTGTTTATTTCACAGAACTTCAAACTCAAAAGGTAAGCACTTACAAGCTTGAAGCTGTATTTCTATGAGGTTTCAAGACATCTGAAATTCAAAACTGCAATGTTCAGCCAAAGGGTCTGCATCCCTGTTCTTGTCTGAGGCTGTTCCTGGTATGGGCACTGTGGAAGAAGTTCTAGCCTTTTTATCCCTTGAAAGTCCCTGAAGGCACCAAAACATTAAGAAGCTCCTCCCACATTTTTCCCGCTCTTTTCTGAGCTTGCTTGGTGAAGATTTTGAAAGTATAGAGAGATGGTTTTCTGTAGTGGAGATATTGCAACAATTGCTCACCTAACATGGAAGCACTTACTAACTAAAGAAAAATAGAAAGAACTCCTGTTAGGTGAGCACCTGATGTTCAAATGCAACCCATCCCTAAATATTATACCATGTACTTCCAGAGTTGTTGTTTATTTCACAGAACTTCAAACTCAAAAGGTAAGCACTTACAACCATGAAGCTGTATTTCTATGAGGTTTCAAGATATCTGAAATTCAAAACTGCAATGTTCAGCCAGTTGGCCTGCATCACTGTTCTCATCCGAGGCCGTTCCTGCTATGGGCACTGTGGAAGAAGTGCCCACCTTTTTATGCCTTGAAAGGCACTCAAGGCACCAAACCATTAAGTAGCTCCTCCCACATTTTTCCCGCTCTTTTCTGAGCTTGCTTGGTGAAGATTTTGAAAGTATAGAGAGATGGTTTTCTGTAGTAGAGATATTGCAACAATTGCTCACCTAACATGGAAGCACTTACTAACTAAAGAAAAATAGAAAGAACTCCTGTTAGGTGAGCACCTGATGCTCAAATGCAATTATTCTCTAAATATTATAACATACACTTCCAGAGCTGTTGTTTAGTTAACAGAACTTCAACCTCAATAGGTAAGCACTTACAAGCTTGAAGCTGTATTTCTATGAGGTTTCAAGACATCTGAAATTCAAAACTGCAATGTTCAGCCAGTTGACCTGCATCACTGTTCTCATCCGAGGCCGTTCCTGCTATGGGCACTGTGGAAGAAGTGCCCACCTTTTTATCCCTTGAAAGGCCCTCAAGGCACCAAACCATTAAGTAGCTCCTCCCACATTTTTCCCGCTCTTTTCTGAGCTTGCTTGGTGAAGATTTTGAAAGTATAGAGAGATGGTTTTCTGTAGTGGGGATATTGCAACAATTGCTCACCTAACATGGAAGCACTTACTAACTAAAGAAAAATAAAAAGAACTCCTGTAAGGTGAGCACCTGATGTTCAAATGCAATCCATCCCTAAATATTATACCATGTACTTCCAGAGTTGTTATTTATTTCACAGAACTTCAAACTCAAAAGGTAAGCACTTACAAGCTTGAAGCTGTATTTCTATGAGGTTTCAAGACATCTGAAATTCAAAACTGCAATGTTCAGCCAAAGGGTCTGCATCCCTGTTCTTGTCTGAGGCTGTTCCTGGTATGGGCACTGTGGAAGAAGTTCTAGCCTTTTTATCCCTTGAAAGTCCCTGAAGGCACCAAACCATTAAGAAGCTCCTCCCACATTTTTCCCGCTCTTTTCTGAGCTTGCTTGGTGAAGATTTTGAAAGTATAGAGAGATGGTTTTCTGTAGTGGAGATATTGCAACAATTGCTCACCTAACATGGAAGCACTTACTAACTAAAGAAAAATAGAAAGAACTCCTGTTAGGTGAGCACCTGATGTTCAAATGCAACCCATCCCTAAATATTATACCATGTACTTCCAGAGTTGTTGTTTATTTCACAGAACTTCAAACTCAAAAGGTAAGCACTTACAACCATGAAGCTGTATTTCTATGAGGTTTCAAGATATCTGAAATTCAAAACTGCAATGTTCAGCCAGTTGGCCTGCATCACTGTTCTCATCCGAGGCCGTTCCTGCTATGGGCACTGTGGAAGAAGTGCCCACCTTTTTATCCCTTGAAAGGCCCTCAAGGCACCAAACCATTAAGTAGCTCCTCCCACATTTTTCCCGCTCTTTTCCGAGCTTGCTTGGTGAAGATTTTGAAAGTATAGAGAGATGGTTTTCTGTAGTGGGGATAGTGCAACAATTGCTCACCTAACATAGAAGCACTTACTAACTAAAGAAAAATAGAAAGAACTCCTGTTAGGTGAACACCTGATGCTCAAATGCAATCCATCCCTAAATAGTATACCATGTACTTCCAGAGTTGTTGTTTATTTCACAGAACTTCAAACTCAAAAGGTAAGCACTTATAACCATGAAGCTGTATTTCTATGAGGTTTCAAGACATCTGAAATTCAAAACTGCAATGTTCAGCCAGTTGGCCTGCATCACTGTTGTCATCCGAGGCCGTTCCTGCTATGGGCACTGTGGAGAAGGGCCCACCTTTTTATCCCTTGAAAGGCCCTCAAGGCACCAGACCATTAAGTAGCTCCTCCCACATTTTTCCCGCTCTTTTCTGAGGTTGCTTGGTGAAGATTTTGAAAGTATAGAGAGATGGTTTTCTGTAGTGGGGATATTGCAACAATTGCTCACCTAACATGGAAGCACTTACTAACTAAAGAAAAATAGAAAGAACTCCTGTTAGGTGAACACCTGATGCTCAAATGCAATCCATCCCTAAATATTATACCATGTACTTCCAGAGTTGTTGTTTATTTCACAGAACTTCAAACTCAAAAGGTAAGCACTTACAAGCTTGAAGCTGTATTTCTATGAGGTTTCAAGGCATCTGAAATTCCAAACTGCAATGTTCAGCCAAAGGGTCTGCATCCCTGTTCTTGTCAGAGGCTGTTTCTGGTATGGGCACTGTGGAATAAGTGCTCGCCTTTTTATCCCTTGAAAGGCCCTGAAGGCACCAAACCATTAAGTAGCTCCTCCCACATTTTTCCCGCTCTTTTCTGAGCTTGCTTGGTGAAGATTTTGAAAGTATAGAGAGATGGTTTTCTGTAGTGTAGATATTGCAACAATTGCTCACCTAACATGGAAGCACTTACTAACTAAAGAAAAATAGAAAGAACTCCTGTTAGGTGAGCACCTGATGTTCAAATGCAACCCATCCCTAAATATTATACCATGTACTTCCAGAGTTGTTGTTTATTTCACAGAACTTCAAACTCAAAAGGTAAGCACTTACAACCATGAAGCTGTATTTCTATGAGGTTTCAAGATATCTGAAATTCAAAACTGCAATGTTCAGCCAGTTGGCCTGCATCACTGTTCTCATCCGAGGCCATTCCTGCTATGGGCACTGTGGAAGAAGTGCCCACCTTTTTATGCCTTGAAAGGCACTCAAGGCACCAAACCATTAAGTAGCTCCTCCCACATTTTTCCCGCTCTTTTCTGAGCTTGCTTGGTGAAGATTTTGAAAGTATAGAGAGATGGTTTTCTGTAGTAGAGATATTGCAACAATTGCTCACCTAACATGGAAGCACTTACTAACTAAAGAAAAATAGAAAGAACTCCTGTTAGGTGAGCACCTGATGCTCAAATGCAATTATTCTCTAAATATTATAACATACACTTCCAGAGCTGTTGTTTAGTTAACAGAACTTCAACCTCAATAGGTAAGCACTTACAAGCTTGAAGCTGTATTTCTATGAGGTTTCAAGACATCTGAAATTCAAAACTGCAATGTTCAGCCAGTTGACCCGCATCACTGTTCTCATCCGAGGCCGTTCCTGCTATGGGCACTGTGGAAGAAGTGCCCACCTTTTTATCCCTTGAAAGGCCCTCAAGGCACCAAACCATTAAGTAGCTCCTCCCACATTTTTCCCGCTCTTTTCTGAGCTTGCTTGGTGAAGATTTTGAAAGTATAGAGAGATGGTTTTCTGTAGTGGGGATATTGCAACAATTGCTCACCTAACATGGAAGCACTTACTAACTAAAGAAAAATAAAAAGAACTCCTGTTAGGTGAGCACCTGATGTTCAAATGCAATCCATCCTAAATATTATAACATACACTTCCAAAGTTGCAGTTTAGTTCACAGAACTTCAACCTCAAAAGGTAAGCACTTATAACCATGAAGCTGTATTTCTATGAGGTTTCAAGACATCTGAAATTCAAAACTGCAATGTTCAGCCAAAGGGTCTGCATCCCTGTTCTTGTCTGAGGCTGTTCCTGGTATGGGCACTGTGGAAGAAGTTCTAGCCTTTTTATCCCTTGAAAGTCCCTGAAGGCACCAAACCATTAAGAAGCTCCTCCCACATTTTTCCCGCTCTTTTCTGAGCTTGCTTGGTGAAGATTTTGAAAGTATAGAGAGATGGTTTTCTGTAGTGGAGATATTGCAACAATTGCTCACCTAACATGGAAGCACTTACTAACTAAAGAAAAATAGAAATAACTCCTGTTAGGTGAGCACCTGATGTTCAAATGCAATCCATCCTAAATATTATAACATACACTTCCAAAATTGCTGTTTAGTTCACAGAACTTCAACCTCAAAAGGGAAGCACTTACACATATATAAAACGCAGGTGCCAACCTTGAAGCTGTATTTCTGTGAGGTTCCAAGACATCTGAAATTCAAAACTGCAATGTTCAGCCATTGGGTCTGCATCCCTGTTCTTGTCTGAGGCTGTTCCTGTTATGGGCACTGTGGAAGAAGTGCTCGCCTTTTTATCCCTTGAAAGGCCCTGAAGGCACCAAAACATTAAGTAGCTCCTCCCACATTTTTCCCGCTCTTTTCTGAGCTTGATTGGTGAAGATTTTGAAAGTATAGAGAGATGGTTTTCTGTAGTGGGGATATTGCAACAATTGCTCACCTAACATGGAAGCACTTACTAACTAAAGAAAAATAGAAAGAACTCCTGTTAGGTGAACACCTGATGCTCAAATGTAATCCATCCCTAAATATTATACCATGTACTTCCAGAGTTGTTGTTTATTTCAAAGAACTTCAAACTCAAAAGGTAAGCACTTACAAGCTTGAAGCTGTATTTCTATGAGGTTTCAAGACATCTGAAATTCAAAACTGCAATGTTCAGCCAAAGGGTCTGCATCCCTGTTCTTGTCTGAGGCTGTTCCTGGTATGGGCACTGTGGAAGAAGTTCTAGCCTTTTTATCCCTTGAAAGTCCCTGAAGGCACCAAACCATTAAGAAGCTCCTCCCACATTTTTCCCGCTCTTTTCTGAGCTTGCTTGGTGAAGATTTTGAAAGTATAGAGAGATGGTTTTCTGTAGTGGAGATATTGCAACAATTGCTCACCTAACATGGAAGCACTTACTAACTAAAGAAAAATAGAAATAACTCCTGTTAGGTGAGCACCTGATGTTCAAATGCAATCCATCCTAAATATTATAACATACACTTCCAAAATTGCTGTTTAGTTCACAGAACTTCAACCTCAAAAGGGAAGCACTTACACATATATAAAACGCAGGTGCCAACCTTGAAGCTGTATTTCTGTGAGGTTCCAAGACATCTGAAATTCAAAACTGCAATGTTCAGCCAGTGGGTCTGCATCCCTGTTCTTGTCTGAGGCTGTTCCTGTTATGGGCACTGTGGAAGAAGTGCTCGCCTTTTTATCCCTTGAAAGGCCCTGAAGGCACCAAAACATTAAGTAGCTCCTCCCACATTTTTCCCGCTCTTTTCTGAGCTTGATTGGTGAAGATTTTGAAAGTATAGAGAGATGGTTTTCTGTAGTGGGGATATTGCAACAATTGCTCACCTAACATGGAAGCACTTACTAACTAAAGAAAAATAGAAAGAACTCCTGTTAGGTGAGCACCTGATGCTCAAATGCAATTATTCTCTAAATATTATAACATACACTTCCAGAGCTGTTGTTTAGTTAACAGAGTTGTTGTTTATTTCACAGAACTTCAAACTCAAAAGGTAAGCACTTACAAGCTTGAAGCTGTATTTATATGAGGTTTCAAGGCATCTGAAATTCAAAACTGCAATGTTCAGCCAAAGGGTCTGCATCCCTGTTCTTGTCAGAGGCTGTTTCTGGTATGGGCACTGTGGAAGAAGTGCCCACCTTTTTATCCCTTGAAAGGCCCTCAAGGCACCAAACCATTAAGAAGCTCCTCCCACATTTTTCCCGCTCTTTTCTGAGCTTGCTTGGTGAAGATTTTGAAAGTATAGAGAGATGGTTTTCTGTAGTGGAGATATTGCAACAATTGCTCACCTAACATGGAAGCACTTACTAACTAAAGAAAAATAGAAAGAACTCCTGTTAGGTGAGCACCTGATGTTCAAATGCAACCCATCCCTAAATATTATACCATGTACTTCCAGAGTTGTTGTTTATTTCACAGAACTTCAAACTCAAAAGGTAAGCACTTACAACCATGAAGCTGTATTTCTATGAGGTTTCAAGATATCTGAAATTCAAAACTGCAATGTTCAGCCAGTTGGCCTGCATCACTGTTCTCATCCGAGGCCGTTCCTGCTATGGGCACTGTGGAAGAAGTGCCCACCTTTTTATGCCTTGAAAGGCACTCAAGGCACCAAACCATTAAGTAGCTCCTCCCACATTTTTCCCGCTCTTTTCTGAGCTTGCTTGGTGAAGATTTTGAAAGTATAGAGAGATGGTTTTCTGTAGTAGAGATATTGCAACAATTGCTCACCTAACATGGAAGCACTTACTAACTAAAGAAAAATAGAAAGAACTCCTGTTAGGTGAGCACCTGATGCTCAAATGCAATTATTCTCTAAATATTATAACATACACTTCCAGAGCTGTTGTTTAGTTAACAGAACTTCAACCTCAATAGGTAAGCACTTACAAGCTTGAAGCTGTATTTCTATGAGGTTTCAAGACATCTGAAATTCAAAACTGCAATGTTCAGCCAGTTGACCTGCATCACTGTTCTCATCCGAGGCCGTTCCTGCTATGGGCACTGTGGAAGAAGTGCCCACCTTTTTATCCCTTGAAAGGCCCTCAAGGCACCAAACCATTAAGTAGCTCCTCCCACATTTTTCCCGCTCTTTTCTGAGCTTGCTTGGTGAAGATTTTGAAAGTATAGAGAGATGGTTTTCTGTAGTGGGGATATTGCAACAATTGCTCACCTAACATGGAAGCACTTACTAACTAAAGAAAAATAAAAAGAACTCCTGTAAGGTGAGCACCTGATGTTCAAATGCAATCCATCCCTAAATATTATACCATGTACTTCCAGAGTTGTTATTTATTTCACAGAACTTCAAACTCAAAAGGTAAGCACTTACAAGCTTGAAGCTGTATTTCTATGAGGTTTCAAGACATCTGAAATTCAAAACTGCAATGTTCAGCCAAAGGGTCTGCATCCCTGTTCTTGTCTGAGGCTGTTCCTGGTATGGGCACTGTGGAAGAAGTTCTAGCCTTTTTATCCCTTGAAAGTCCCTGAAGGCACCAAACCATTAAGAAGCTCCTCCCACATTTTTCCCGCTCTTTTCTGAGCTTGCTTGGTGAAGATTTTGAAAGTATAGAGAGATGGTTTTCTGTAGTGGAGATATTGCAACAATTGCTCACCTAACATGGAAGCACTTACTAACTAAAGAAAAATAGAAAGAACTCCTGTTAGGTGAGCACCTGATGTTCAAATGCAACCCATCCCTAAATATTATACCATGTACTTCCAGAGTTGTTGTTTATTTCACAGAACTTCAAACTCAAAAGGTAAGCACTTACAACCATGAAGCTGTATTTCTATGAGGTTTCAAGATATCTGAAATTCAAAACTGCAATGTTCAGCCAGTTGGCCTGCATCACTGTTCTCATCCGAGGCCGTTCCTGCTATGGGCACTGTGGAAGAAGTGCCCACCTTTTTATCCCTTGAAAGGCCCTCAAGGCACCAAACCATTAAGTAGCTCCTCCCACATTTTTCCCGCTCTTTTCCGAGCTTGCTTGGTGAAGATTTTGAAAGTATAGAGAGATGGTTTTCTGTAGTGGGGATAGTGCAACAATTGCTCACCTAACATAGAAGCACTTACTAACTAAAGAAAAATAGAAAGAACTCCTGTTAGGTGAACACCTGATGCTCAAATGCAATCCATCCCTAAATAGTATACCATGTACTTCCAGAGTTGTTGTTTATTTCACAGAACTTCAAACTCAAAAGGTAAGCACTTATAACCATGAAGCTGTATTTCTATGAGGTTTCAAGACATCTGAAATTCAAAACTGCAATGTTCAGCCAGTTGGCCTGCATCACTGTTGTCATCCGAGGCCGTTCCTGCTATGGGCACTGTGGAGAAGGGCCCACCTTTTTATCCCTTGAAAGGCCCTCAAGGCACCAGACCATTAAGTAGCTCCTCTCACATTTTTCCCGCTCTTTTCTGAGGTTGCTTGGTGAAGATTTTGAAAGTATAGAGAGATGGTTTTCTGTAGTGGGGATATTGCAACAATTGCTCACCTAACATGGAAGCACTTACTAACTAAAGAAAAATAGAAAGAACTCCTGTTAGGTGAACACCTGATGCTCAAATGCAATCCATCCCTAAATATTATACCATGTACTTCCAGAGTTGTTGTTTATTTCACAGAACTTCAAACTCAAAAGGTAAGCACTTACAAGCTTGAAGCTGTATTTCTATGAGGTTTCAAGGCATCTGAAATTCCAAACTGCAATGTTCAGCCAAAGGGTCTGCATCCCTGTTCTTGTCAGAGGCTGTTTCTGGTATGGGCACTGTGGAATAAGTGCTCGCCTTTTTATCCCTTGAAAGGCCCTGAAGGCACCAAACCATTAAGTAGCTCCTCCCACATTTTTCCCGCTCTTTTCTGAACTTTCTGAGGTTGCTTGGTGAAGATTTTGAAAGTATAGAGAGATGGTTTTCTGTAGTGGGGATATTGCAACAATTGCTCACCTAACATGGAAGCACTTACTAACTAAAGAAAAATAGAAAGAACTCCTGTTAGGTGAACACCTGATGCTCAAATGCAATCCATCCCTAAATATTATACCATGTACTTCCAGAGTTGTTGTTTATTTCACAGAACTTCAAACTCAAAAGGTAAGCACTTACAAGCTTGAAGCTGTATTTCTATGAGGTTTCAAGGCATCTGAAATTCAAAACTGCAATGTTCAGCCAAAGGGTCTGCATCCCTGTTCTTGTCAGAGGCTGTTTCTGGTATGGGCACTGTGGAATAAGTGCTCGCCTTTTTATCCCTTGAAAGGCCCTGAAGGCACCAAACCATTAAGTAGCTCCTCCCACATTTTTCCCGCTCTTTTCTGAGCTTGCTTGGTGAAGATTTTGAAAGTATAGAGAGATGGTTTTCTGTAGTGGGGATATTGCAACAATTGCTCACCTAACATGGAAGCACTTACTAACTAAAGAAAAATAGAAAGAACTCCTGTTAGGTGAACACCTAATGCTCAAATGCAATCCATCCCTAAATATTATACCATGTACTTCCAGAGTTGTTGTTTATTTCACAGAACTTCAAACTCAAAAGGTAAGCACTTACAAGCTTGAAGCTGTATTTCTATGAGGTTTCAAGACATCTGAAATTCAAAACTGCAATGTTCAGCCAAAGGGTCTGCATCCCTGTTCTTGTCTGAGGCTGTTCCTGGTATGGGCACTGTGGAAGAAGTTCTAGCCTTTTTATCCCTTGAAAGTCCCTGAAGGCACCAAACCATTAAGAAGCTCCTCCCACATTTTTCCCGCTCTTTTCTGAGCTTGCTTGGTGAAGATTTTGAAAGTATAGAGAGATGGTTTTCTGTAGTGGAGATATTGCAACAATTGCTCACCTAACATGGAAGCACTTACTAACTAAAGAAAAATAGAAAGAACTCCTGTTAGGTGAGCACCTGATGTTCAAATGCAACCCATCCCTAAATATTATACCATGTACTTCCAGAGTTGTTGTTTATTTCACAGAACTTCAAACTCAAAAGGTAAGCACTTACAACCATGAAGCTGTATTTCTATGAGGTTTCAAGATATCTGAAATTCAAAACTGCAATGTTCAGCCAGTTGGCCTGCATCACTGTTCTCATCCGAGGCCGTTCCTGCTATGGGCACTGTGGAAGAAGTGCCCACCTTTTTATGCCTTGAAAGGCACTCAAGGCACCAAACCATTAAGTAGCTCCTCCCACATTTTTCCCGCTCTTTTCTGAGCTTGCTTCGTGAAGATTTTGAAAGTATAGAGAGATGGTTTTCTGTAGTAGAGATATTGCAACAATTGCTCACCTAACATGGAAGCACTTACTAACTAAAGAAAAATAGAAAGAACTCCTGTTAGGTGAGCACCTGATGCTCAAATGCAATTATTCTCTAAATATTATAACATACACTTCCAGAGCTGTTGTTTAGTTAACAGAACTTCAACCTCAATAGGTAAGCACTTACAAGCTTGAAGCTGTATTTCTATGAGGTTTCAAGACATCTGAAATTCAAAACTGCAATGTTCAGCCAGTTGACCTGCATCACTGTTCTCATCCGAGGCCGTTCCTGCTATGGGCACTGTGGAAGAAGTGCCCACCTTTTTATCCCTTGAAAGGCCCTCAAGGCACCAAACCATTAAGTAGCTCCTCCCACATTTTTCCCGCTCTTTTCTGAGCTTGCTTGGTGAAGATTTTGAAAGTATAGAGAGATGGTTTTCTGTAGTGGGGATATTGCAACAATTGCTCACCTAACATGGAAGCACTTACTAACTAAAGAAAAATAGAAAGAACTCCTGTTAGGTGAGCACCTGATGTTCAAATGCAATCCATCCCTAAATATTATACCATGTACTTCCAGAGTTGTTGTTTATTTCACAGAACTTCAAACTCAAAAGGTAAGCACTTACAAGCTTGAAGCTGTATTTCTATGAGGTTTCAAGACATCTGAAATTCAAAACTGCAATGTTCAGCCAAAGGGTCTGCATCCCTGTTCTTGTCTGAGGCTGTTCCTGGTATGGGCACTGTGGAAGAAGTTCTAGCCTTTTTATCCCTTGAAAGTCCCTGAAGGCACCAAACCATTAAGAAGCTCCTCCCACATTTTTCCCGCTCTTTTCTGAGCTTGCTTGGTGAAGATTTTGAAAGTATAGAGAGATGGTTTTCTGTAGTGGAGATATTGCAACAATTGCTCACCTAACATGGAAGCACTTACTAACTAAAGAAAAATAGAAAGAACTCCTGTTAGGTGAGCACCTGATGTTCAAATGCAACCCATCCCTAAATATTATACCATGTACTTCCAGAGTTGTTGTTTATTTCACAGAACTTCAAACTCAAAAGGTAAGCACTTACAACCATGAAGCTGTATTTCTATGAGGTTTCAAGATATCTGAAATTCAAAACTGCAATGTTCAGCCAGTTGGCCTGCATCACTGTTCTCATCCGAGGCCATTCCTGCTATGGGCACTGTGGAAGAAGTGCCCACCTTTTTATGCCTTGAAAGGCACTCAAGGCACCAAACCATTAAGTAGCTCCTCCCACATTTTTCCCGCTCTTTTCTGAGCTTGCTTGGTGAAGATTTTGAAAGTATAGAGAGATGGTTTTCTGTAGTAGAGATATTGCAACAATTGCTCACCTAACATGGAAGCACTTACTAACTAAAGAAAAATAGAAAGAACTCCTGTTAGGTGAGCACCTGATGCTCAAATGCAATTATTCTCTAAATATTATAACATACACTTCCAGAGCTGTTGTTTAGTTAACAGAACTTCAACCTCAATAGGTAAGCACTTACAAGCTTGAAGCTGTATTTCTATGAGGTTTCAAGACATCTGAAATTCAAAACTGCAATGTTCAGCCAGTTGACCCGCATCACTGTTCTCATCCGAGGCCGTTCCTGCTATGGGCACTGTGGAAGAAGTGCCCACCTTTTTATCCCTTGAAAGGCCCTCAAGGCACCAAACCATTAAGTAGCTCCTCCCACATTTTTCCCGCTCTTTTCTGAGCTTGCTTGGTGAAGATTTTGAAAGTATAGAGAGATGGTTTTCTGTAGTGGGGATATTGCAACAATTGCTCACCTAACATGGAAGCACTTACTAACTAAAGAAAAATAAAAAGAACTCCTGTTAGGTGAGCACCTGATGTTCAAATGCAATCCATCCTAAATATTATAACATACACTTCCAAAGTTGCAGTTTAGTTCACAGAACTTCAACCTCAAAAGGTAAGCACTTATAACCATGAAGCTGTATTTCTATGAGGTTTCAAGACATCTGAAATTCAAAACTGCAATGTTCAGCCAAAGGGTCTGCATCCCTGTTCTTGTCTGAGGCTGTTCCTGGTATGGGCACTGTGGAAGAAGTTCTAGCCTTTTTATCCCTTGAAAGTCCCTGAAGGCACCAAACCATTAAGAAGCTCCTCCCACATTTTTCCCGCTCTTTTCTGAGCTTGCTTGGTGAAGATTTTGAAAGTATAGAGAGATGGTTTTCTGTAGTGGAGATATTGCAACAATTGCTCACCTAACATGGAAGCACTTACTAACTAAAGAAAAATAGAAAGAACTCCTGTTAGGTGAACACCTAATGCTCAAATGCAATCCATCCCTAAATATTATACCATGTACTTCCAGAGTTGTTGTTTATTTCACAGAACTTCAAACTCAAAAGGTAAGCACTTACAAGCTTGAAGCTGTATTTCTATGAGGTTTCAAGACATCTGAAATTCAAAACTGCAATGTTCAGCCAAAGGGTCTGCATCCCTGTTCTTGTCTGAGGCTGTTCCTGGTATGGGCACTGTGGAAGAAGTTCTAGCCTTTTTATCCCTTGAAAGTCCCTGAAGGCACCAAAACATTAAGAAGCTCCTCCCACATTTTTCCCGCTCTTTTCTGAGCTTGCTTGGTGAAGATTTTGAAAGTATAGAGAGATGGTTTTCTGTAGTGGAGATATTGCAACAATTGCTCACCTAACATGGAAGCACTTACTAACTAAAGAAAAATAGAAAGAACTCCTGTTAGGTGAACACCTAATGCTCAAATGCAATCCATCCCTAAATATTATACCATGTACTTCCAGAGTTGTTGTTTATTTCACAGAACTTCAAACTCAAAAGGTAAGCACTTACAAGCTTGAAGCTGTATTTCTATGAGGTTTCAAGACATCTGAAATTCAAAACTGCAATGTTCAGCCAAAGGGTCTGCATCCCTGTTCTTGTCTGAGGCTGTTCCTGGTATGGGCACTGTGGAAGAAGTTCTAGCCTTTTTATCCCTTGAAAGTCCCTGAAGGCACCAAAACATTAAGAAGCTCCTCCCACATTTTTCCCGCTCTTTTCTGAGCTTGCTTGGTGAAGATTTTGAAAGTATAGAGAGATGGTTTTCTGTAGTGGAGATATTGCAACAATTGCTCACCTAACATGGAAGCACTTACTAACTAAAGAAAAATAGAAATAACTCCTGTTAGGTGAGCACCTGATGTTCAAATGCAATCCATCCTAAATATTATAACATACACTTCCAAAATTGCTGTTTAGTTCACAGAACTTCAACCTCAAAAGGGAAGCACTTACACATATATAAAACGCAGGTGCCAACCTTGAAGCTGTATTTCTGTGAGGTTCCAAGACATCTGAAATTCAAAACTGCAATGTTCAGCCAGTGGGTCTGCATCCCTGTTCTTGTCTGAGGCTGTTCCTGTTATGGGCACTGTGGAAGAAGTGCTCGCCTTTTTATCCCTTGAAAGGCCCTGAAGGCACCAAAACATTAAGTAGCTCCTCCCACATTTTTCCCGCTCTTTTCTGAGCTTGATTGGTGAAGATTTTGAAAGTATAGAGAGATGGTTTTCTGTAGTGGGGATATTGCAACAATTGCTCACCTAACATGGAAGCACTTACTAACTAAAGAAAAATAGAAAGAACTCCTGTTAGGTGAGCACCTGATGCTCAAATGCAATTATTCTCTAAATATTATAACATACACTTCCAGAGCTGTTGTTTAGTTAACAGAGTTGTTGTTTATTTCACAGAACTTCAAACTCAAAAGGTAAGCACTTACAAGCTTGAAGCTGTATTTATATGAGGTTTCAAGACATCTGAAATTCAAAACTGCAATGTTCAGCCAAAGGGTCTGCATCCCTGTTCTTGTCAGAGGCTGTTTCTGGTATGGGCACTGTGGAAGAAGTGCCCACCTTTTTATCCCTTGAAAGGCCCTCAAGGCACCAAACCATTAAGAAGCTCCTCCCACATTTTTCCCGCTCTTTTCTGAGCTTGCTTGGTGAAGATTTTGAAAGTATAGAGAGATGGTTTTCTGTAGTGGAGATATTGCAACAATTGCTCACCTAACATGGAAGCACTTACTAACTAAAGAAAAATAGAAAGAACTCCTGTTAGGTGAGCACCTGATGTTCAAATGCAACCCATCCCTAAATATTATACCATGTACTTCCAGAGTTGTTGTTTATTTCACAGAACTTCAAACTCAAAAGGTAAGCACTTACAACCATGAAGCTGTATTTCTATGAGGTTTCAAGATATCTGAAATTCAAAACTGCAATGTTCAGCCAGTTGGCCTGCATCACTGTTCTCATCCGAGGCCATTCCTGCTATGGGCACTGTGGAAGAAGTGCCCACCTTTTTATGCCTTGAAAGGCACTCAAGGCACCAAACCATTAAGTAGCTCCTCCCACATTTTTCCCGCTCTTTTCTGAGCTTGCTTGGTGAAGATTTTGAAAGTATAGAGAGATGGTTTTCTGTAGTAGAGATATTGCAACAATTGCTCACCTAACATGGAAGCACTTACTAACTAAAGAAAAATAGAAAGAACTCCTGTTAGGTGAGCACCTGATGCTCAAATGCAATTATTCTCTAAATATTATAACATACACTTCCAGAGCTGTTGTTTAGTTAACAGAACTTCAACCTCAATAGGTAAGCACTTACAAGCTTGAAGCTGTATTTCTATGAGGTTTCAAGACATCTGAAATTCAAAACTGCAATGTTCAGCCAGTTGACCTGCATCACTGTTCTCATCCGAGGCCGTTCCTGCTATGGGCACTGTGGAAGAAGTGCCCACCTTTTTATCCCTTGAAAGGCCCTCAAGGCACCAAACCATTAAGTAGCTCCTCCCACATTTTTCCCGCTCTTTTCTGAGCTTGCTTGGTGAAGATTTTGAAAGTATAGAGAGATGGTTTTCTGTAGTGGGGATATTGCAACAATTGCTCACCTAACATGGAAGCACTTACTAACTAAAGAAAAATAAAAAGAACTCCTGTAAGGTGAGCACCTGATGTTCAAATGCAATCCATCCCTAAATATTATACCATGTACTTCCAGAGTTGTTATTTATTTCACAGAACTTCAAACTCAAAAGGTAAGCACTTACAAGCTTGAAGCTGTATTTCTATGAGGTTTCAAGACATCTGAAATTCAAAACTGCAATGTTCAGCCAAAGGGTCTGCATCCCTGTTCTTGTCTGAGGCTGTTCCTGGTATGGGCACTGTGGAAGAAGTTCTAGCCTTTTTATCCCTTGAAAGTCCCTGAAGGCACCAAACCATTAAGAAGCTCCTCCCACATTTTTCCCGCTCTTTTCTGAGCTTGCTTGGTGAAGATTTTGAAAGTATAGAGAGATGGTTTTCTGTAGTGGAGATATTGCAACAATTGCTCACCTAACATGGAAGCACTTACTAACTAAAGAAAAATAGAAAGAACTCCTGTTAGGTGAGCACCTGATGTTCAAATGCAACCCATCCCTAAATATTATACCATGTACTTCCAGAGTTGTTGTTTATTTCACAGAACTTCAAACTCAAAAGGTAAGCACTTACAACCATGAAGCTGTATTTCTATGAGGTTTCAAGATATCTGAAATTCAAAACTGCAATGTTCAGCCAGTTGGCCTGCATCACTGTTCTCATCCGAGGCCGTTCCTGCTATGGGCACTGTGGAAGAAGTGCCCACCTTTTTATCCCTTGAAAGGCCCTCAAGGCACCAAACCATTAAGTAGCTCCTCCCACATTTTTCCCGCTCTTTTCCGAGCTTGCTTGGTGAAGATTTTGAAAGTATAGAGAGATGGTTTTCTGTAGTGGGGATAGTGCAACAATTGCTCACCTAACATAGAAGCACTTACTAACTAAAGAAAAATAGAAAGAACTCCTGTTAGGTGAACACCTGATGCTCAAATGCAATCCATCCCTAAATAGTATACCATGTACTTCCAGAGTTGTTGTTTATTTCACAGAACTTCAAACTCAAAAGGTAAGCACTTATAACCATGAAGCTGTATTTCTATGAGGTTTCAAGACATCTGAAATTCAAAACTGCAATGTTCAGCCAGTTGGCCTGCATCACTGTTGTCATCCGAGGCCGTTCCTGCTATGGGCACTGTGGAGAAGGGCCCACCTTTTTATCCCTTGAAAGGCCCTCAAGGCACCAGACCATTAAGTAGCTCCTCTCACATTTTTCCCGCTCTTTTCTGAGGTTGCTTGGTGAAGATTTTGAAAGTATAGAGAGATGGTTTTCTGTAGTGGGGATATTGCAACAATTGCTCACCTAACATGGAAGCACTTACTAACTAAAGAAAAATAGAAAGAACTCCTGTTAGGTGAACACCTGATGCTCAAATGCAATCCATCCCTAAATATTATACCATGTACTTCCAGAGTTGTTGTTTATTTCACAGAACTTCAAACTCAAAAGGTAAGCACTTACAAGCTTGAAGCTGTATTTCTATGAGGTTTCAAGGCATCTGAAATTCCAAACTGCAATGTTCAGCCAAAGGGTCTGCATCCCTGTTCTTGTCAGAGGCTGTTTCTGGTATGGGCACTGTGGAATAAGTGCTCGCCTTTTTATCCCTTGAAAGGCCCTGAAGGCACCAAACCATTAAGTAGCTCCTCCCACATTTTTCCCGCTCTTTTCTGAACTTTCTGAGGTTGCTTGGTGAAGATTTTGAAAGTATAGAGAGATGGTTTTCTGTAGTGGGGATATTGCAACAATTGCTCACCTAACATGGAAGCACTTACTAACTAAAGAAAAATAGAAAGAACTCCTGTTAGGTGAACACCTGATGCTCAAATGCAATCCATCCCTAAATATTATACCATGTACTTCCAGAGTTGTTGTTTATTTCACAGAACTTCAAACTCAAAAGGTAAGCACTTACAAGCTTGAAGCTGTATTTCTATGAGGTTTCAAGGCATCTGAAATTCAAAACTGCAATGTTCAGCCAAAGGGTCTGCATCCCTGTTCTTGTCAGAGGCTGTTTCTGGTATGGGCACTGTGGAATAAGTGCTCGCCTTTTTATCCCTTGAAAGGCCCTGAAGGCACCAAACCATTAAGTAGCTCCTCCCACATTTTTCCCGCTCTTTTCTGAGCTTGCTTGGTGAAGATTTTGAAAGTATAGAGAGATGGTTTTCTGTAGTGGGGATATTGCAACAATTGCTCACCTAACATGGAAGCACTTACTAACTAAAGAAAAATAGAAAGAACTCCTGTTAGGTGAACACCTAATGCTCAAATGCAATCCATCCCTAAATATTATACCATGTACTTCCAGAGTTGTTGTTTATTTCACAGAACTTCAAACTCAAAAGGTAAGCACTTACAAGCTTGAAGCTGTATTTCTATGAGGTTTCAAGACATCTGAAATTCAAAACTGCAATGTTCAGCCAAAGGGTCTGCATCCCTGTTCTTGTCTGAGGCTGTTCCTGGTATGGGCACTGTGGAAGAAGTTCTAGCCTTTTTATCCCTTGAAAGTCCCTGAAGGCACCAAACCATTAAGAAGCTCCTCCCACATTTTTCCCGCTCTTTTCTGAGCTTGCTTGGTGAAGATTTTGAAAGTATAGAGAGATGGTTTTCTGTAGTGGAGATATTGCAACAATTGCTCACCTAACATGGAAGCACTTACTAACTAAAGAAAAATAGAAAGAACTCCTGTTAGGTGAGCACCTGATGTTCAAATGCAACCCATCCCTAAATATTATACCATGTACTTCCAGAGTTGTTGTTTATTTCACAGAACTTCAAACTCAAAAGGTAAGCACTTACAACCATGAAGCTGTATTTCTATGAGGTTTCAAGATATCTGAAATTCAAAACTGCAATGTTCAGCCAGTTGGCCTGCATCACTGTTCTCATCCGAGGCCGTTCCTGCTATGGGCACTGTGGAAGAAGTGCCCACCTTTTTATGCCTTGAAAGGCACTCAAGGCACCAAACCATTAAGTAGCTCCTCCCACATTTTTCCCGCTCTTTTCTGAGCTTGCTTCGTGAAGATTTTGAAAGTATAGAGAGATGGTTTTCTGTAGTAGAGATATTGCAACAATTGCTCACCTAACATGGAAGCACTTACTAACTAAAGAAAAATAGAAAGAACTCCTGTTAGGTGAGCACCTGATGCTCAAATGCAATTATTCTCTAAATATTATAACATACACTTCCAGAGCTGTTGTTTAGTTAACAGAACTTCAACCTCAATAGGTAAGCACTTACAAGCTTGAAGCTGTATTTCTATGAGGTTTCAAGACATCTGAAATTCAAAACTGCAATGTTCAGCCAGTTGACCTGCATCACTGTTCTCATCCGAGGCCGTTCCTGCTATGGGCACTGTGGAAGAAGTGCCCACCTTTTTATCCCTTGAAAGGCCCTCAAGGCACCAAACCATTAAGTAGCTCCTCCCACATTTTTCCCGCTCTTTTCTGAGCTTGCTTGGTGAAGATTTTGAAAGTATAGAGAGATGGTTTTCTGTAGTGGGGATATTGCAACAATTGCTCACCTAACATGGAAGCACTTACTAACTAAAGAAAAATAGAAAGAACTCCTGTTAGGTGAGCACCTGATGTTCAAATGCAATCCATCCCTAAATATTATACCATGTACTTCCAGAGTTGTTGTTTATTTCACAGAACTTCAAACTCAAAAGGTAAGCACTTACAAGCTTGAAGCTGTATTTCTATGAGGTTTCAAGACATCTGAAATTCAAAACTGCAATGTTCAGCCAAAGGGTCTGCATCCCTGTTCTTGTCTGAGGCTGTTCCTGGTATGGGCACTGTGGAAGAAGTTCTAGCCTTTTTATCCCTTGAAAGTCCCTGAAGGCACCAAACCATTAAGAAGCTCCTCCCACATTTTTCCCGCTCTTTTCTGAGCTTGCTTGGTGAAGATTTTGAAAGTATAGAGAGATGGTTTTCTGTAGTGGAGATATTGCAACAATTGCTCACCTAACATGGAAGCACTTACTAACTAAAGAAAAATAGAAAGAACTCCTGTTAGGTGAGCACCTGATGTTCAAATGCAACCCATCCCTAAATATTATACCATGTACTTCCAGAGTTGTTGTTTATTTCACAGAACTTCAAACTCAAAAGGTAAGCACTTACAACCATGAAGCTGTATTTCTATGAGGTTTCAAGATATCTGAAATTCAAAACTGCAATGTTCAGCCAGTTGGCCTGCATCACTGTTCTCATCCGAGGCCATTCCTGCTATGGGCACTGTGGAAGAAGTGCCCACCTTTTTATGCCTTGAAAGGCACTCAAGGCACCAAACCATTAAGTAGCTCCTCCCACATTTTTCCCGCTCTTTTCTGAGCTTGCTTGGTGAAGATTTTGAAAGTATAGAGAGATGGTTTTCTGTAGTAGAGATATTGCAACAATTGCTCACCTAACATGGAAGCACTTACTAACTAAAGAAAAATAGAAAGAACTCCTGTTAGGTGAGCACCTGATGCTCAAATGCAATTATTCTCTAAATATTATAACATACACTTCCAGAGCTGTTGTTTAGTTAACAGAACTTCAACCTCAATAGGTAAGCACTTACAAGCTTGAAGCTGTATTTCTATGAGGTTTCAAGACATCTGAAATTCAAAACTGCAATGTTCAGCCAGTTGACCCGCATCACTGTTCTCATCCGAGGCCGTTCCTGCTATGGGCACTGTGGAAGAAGTGCCCACCTTTTTATCCCTTGAAAGGCCCTCAAGGCACCAAACCATTAAGTAGCTCCTCCCACATTTTTCCCGCTCTTTTCTGAGCTTGCTTGGTGAAGATTTTGAAAGTATAGAGAGATGGTTTTCTGTAGTGGGGATATTGCAACAATTGCTCACCTAACATGGAAGCACTTACTAACTAAAGAAAAATAAAAAGAACTCCTGTTAGGTGAGCACCTGATGTTCAAATGCAATCCATCCTAAATATTATAACATACACTTCCAAAGTTGCAGTTTAGTTCACAGAACTTCAACCTCAAAAGGTAAGCACTTATAACCATGAAGCTGTATTTCTATGAGGTTTCAAGACATCTGAAATTCAAAACTGCAATGTTCAGCCAAAGGGTCTGCATCCCTGTTCTTGTCTGAGGCTGTTCCTGGTATGGGCACTGTGGAAGAAGTTCTAGCCTTTTTATCCCTTGAAAGTCCCTGAAGGCACCAAACCATTAAGAAGCTCCTCCCACATTTTTCCCGCTCTTTTCTGAGCTTGCTTGGTGAAGATTTTGAAAGTATAGAGAGATGGTTTTCTGTAGTGGAGATATTGCAACAATTGCTCACCTAACATGGAAGCACTTACTAACTAAAGAAAAATAGAAATAACTCCTGTTAGGTGAGCACCTGATGTTCAAATGCAATCCATCCTAAATATTATAACATACACTTCCAAAATTGCTGTTTAGTTCACAGAACTTCAACCTCAAAAGGGAAGCACTTACACATATATAAAACGCAGGTGCCAACCTTGAAGCTGTATTTCTGTGAGGTTCCAAGACATCTGAAATTCAAAACTGCAATGTTCAGCCATTGGGTCTGCATCCCTGTTCTTGTCTGAGGCTGTTCCTGTTATGGGCACTGTGGAAGAAGTGCTCGCCTTTTTATCCCTTGAAAGGCCCTGAAGGCACCAAAACATTAAGTAGCTCCTCCCACATTTTTCCCCGCTCTTTTCTGAGCTTGATTGGTGAAGATTTTGAAAGTATAGAGAGATGGTTTTCTGTAGTGGAGATATTGCAACAATTGCTCTCCTAACATGGAAGCACTTACTAACTAAAGAAAAATAGAAAGAACTCCTGTTAGGTGAGCACCTGATGTTCAAATGCAACCCATCCCTAAATATTATACCATGTACTTCCAGAGTTGTTGTTTATTTCACAGAACTTCAAACTCAAAAGGTAAGCACTTACAACCATGAAGCTGTATTTCTATGAGGTTTCAAGATATCTGAAATTCAAAACTGCAATGTTCAGCCAGTTGGCCTGCATCACTGTTCTCATCCGAGGCCGTTCCTGCTATGGGCACTGTGGAAGAAGTGCCCACCTTTTTATGCCTTGAAAGGCACTCAAGGCACCAAACCATTAAGTAGCTCCTCCCACATTTTTCCCGCTCTTTTCTGAGCTTGCTTGGTGAAGATTTTGAAAGTATAGAGAGATGGTTTTCTGTAGTAGAGATATTGCAACAATTGCTCACCTAACATGGAAGCACTTACTAACTAAAGAAAAATAGAAAGAACTCCTGTTAGGTGAGCACCTGATGCTCAAATGCAATTATTCTCTAAATATTATAACATACACTTCCAGAGCTGTTGTTTAGTTAACAGAACTTCAACCTCAATAGGTAAGCACTTACAAGCTTGAAGCTGTATTTCTATGAGGTTTCAAGACATCTGAAATTCAAAACTGCAATGTTCAGCCAGTTGACCTGCATCACTGTTCTCATCCGAGGCCGTTCCTGCTATGGGCACTGTGGAAGAAGTGCCCACCTTTTTATCCCTTGAAAGGCCCTCAAGGCACCAAACCATTAAGTAGCTCCTCCCACATTTTTCCCGCTCTTTTCTGAGCTTGCTTGGTGAAGATTTTGAAAGTATAGAGAGATGGTTTTCTGTAGTGGGGATATTGCAACAATTGCTCACCTAACATGGAAGCACTTACTAACTAAAGAAAAATAAAAAGAACTCCTGTAAGGTGAGCACCTGATGTTCAAATGCAATCCATCCCTAAATATTATACCATGTACTTCCAGAGTTGTTATTTATTTCACAGAACTTCAAACTCAAAAGGTAAGCACTTACAAGCTTGAAGCTGTATTTCTATGAGGTTTCAAGACATCTGAAATTCAAAACTGCAATGTTCAGCCAAAGGGTCTGCATCCCTGTTCTTGTCTGAGGCTGTTCCTGGTATGGGCACTGTGGAAGAAGTTCTAGCCTTTTTATCCCTTGAAAGTCCCTGAAGGCACCAAACCATTAAGAAGCTCCTCCCACATTTTTCCCGCTCTTTTCTGAGCTTGCTTGGTGAAGATTTTGAAAGTATAGAGAGATGGTTTTCTGTAGTGGAGATATTGCAACAATTGCTCACCTAACATGGAAGCACTTACTAACTAAAGAAAAATAGAAAGAACTCCTGTTAGGTGAGCACCTGATGTTCAAATGCAACCCATCCCTAAATATTATACCATGTACTTCCAGAGTTGTTGTTTATTTCACAGAACTTCAAACTCAAAAGGTAAGCACTTACAACCATGAAGCTGTATTTCTATGAGGTTTCAAGATATCTGAAATTCAAAACTGCAATGTTCAGCCAGTTGGCCTGCATCACTGTTCTCATCCGAGGCCGTTCCTGCTATGGGCACTGTGGAAGAAGTGCCCACCTTTTTATCCCTTGAAAGGCCCTCAAGGCACCAAACCATTAAGTAGCTCCTCCCACATTTTTCCCGCTCTTTTCCGAGCTTGCTTGGTGAAGATTTTGAAAGTATAGAGAGATGGTTTTCTGTAGTGGGGATAGTGCAACAATTGCTCACCTAACATAGAAGCACTTACTAACTAAAGAAAAATAGAAAGAACTCCTGTTAGGTGAACACCTGATGCTCAAATGCAATCCATCCCTAAATAGTATACCATGTACTTCCAGAGTTGTTGTTTATTTCACAGAACTTCAAACTCAAAAGGTAAGCACTTATAACCATGAAGCTGTATTTCTATGAGGTTTCAAGACATCTGAAATTCAAAACTGCAATGTTCAGCCAGTTGGCCTGCATCACTGTTGTCATCCGAGGCCGTTCCTGCTATGGGCACTGTGGAGAAGGGCCCACCTTTTTATCCCTTGAAAGGCCCTCAAGGCACCAGACCATTAAGTAGCTCCTCCCACATTTTTCCCGCTCTTTTCTGAGGTTGCTTGGTGAAGATTTTGAAAGTATAGAGAGATGGTTTTCTGTAGTGGGGATATTGCAACAATTGCTCACCTAACATGGAAGCACTTACTAACTAAAGAAAAATAGAAAGAACTCCTGTTAGGTGAACACCTGATGCTCAAATGCAATCCATCCCTAAATATTATACCATGTACTTCCAGAGTTGTTGTTTATTTCACAGAACTTCAAACTCAAAAGGTAAGCACTTACAAGCTTGAAGCTGTATTTCTATGAGGTTTCAAGGCATCTGAAATTCCAAACTGCAATGTTCAGCCAAAGGGTCTGCATCCCTGTTCTTGTCAGAGGCTGTTTCTGGTATGGGCACTGTGGAATAAGTGCTCGCCTTTTTATCCCTTGAAAGGCCCTGAAGGCACCAAACCATTAAGTAGCTCCTCCCACATTTTTCCCGCTCTTTTCTGAGCTTGCTTGGTGAAGATTTTGAAAGTATAGAGAGATGGTTTTCTGTAGTGGAGATATTGCAACAATTGCTCACCTAACATGGAAGCACTTACTAACTAAAGAAAAATAGAAAGAACTCCTGTTAGGTGAGCACCTGATGTTCAAATGCAACCCATCCCTAAATATTATACCATGTACTTCCAGAGTTGTTGTTTATTTCACAGAACTTCAAACTCAAAAGGTAAGCACTTACAACCATGAAGCTGTATTTCTATGAGGTTTCAAGATATCTGAAATTCAAAACTGCAATGTTCAGCCAGTTGGCCTGCATCACTGTTCTCATCCGAGGCCATTCCTGCTATGGGCACTGTGGAAGAAGTGCCCACCTTTTTATGCCTTGAAAGGCACTCAAGGCACCAAACCATTAAGTAGCTCCTCCCACATTTTTCCCGCTCTTTTCTGAGCTTGCTTGGTGAAGATTTTGAAAGTATAGAGAGATGGTTTTCTGTAGTAGAGATATTGCAACAATTGCTCACCTAACATGGAAGCACTTACTAACTAAAGAAAAATAGAAAGAACTCCTGTTAGGTGAGCACCTGATGCTCAAATGCAATTATTCTCTAAATATTATAACATACACTTCCAGAGCTGTTGTTTAGTTAACAGAACTTCAACCTCAATAGGTAAGCACTTACAAGCTTGAAGCTGTATTTCTATGAGGTTTCAAGACATCTGAAATTCAAAACTGCAATGTTCAGCCAGTTGACCCGCATCACTGTTCTCATCCGAGGCCGTTCCTGCTATGGGCACTGTGGAAGAAGTGCCCACCTTTTTATCCCTTGAAAGGCCCTCAAGGCACCAAACCATTAAGTAGCTCCTCCCACATTTTTCCCGCTCTTTTCTGAGCTTGCTTGGTGAAGATTTTGAAAGTATAGAGAGATGGTTTTCTGTAGTGGGGATATTGCAACAATTGCTCACCTAACATGGAAGCACTTACTAACTAAAGAAAAATAAAAAGAACTCCTGTTAGGTGAGCACCTGATGTTCAAATGCAATCCATCCTAAATATTATAACATACACTTCCAAAGTTGCAGTTTAGTTCACAGAACTTCAACCTCAAAAGGTAAGCACTTATAACCATGAAGCTGTATTTCTATGAGGTTTCAAGACATCTGAAATTCAAAACTGCAATGTTCAGCCAAAGGGTCTGCATCCCTGTTCTTGTCTGAGGCTGTTCCTGGTATGGGCACTGTGGAAGAAGTTCTAGCCTTTTTATCCCTTGAAAGTCCCTGAAGGCACCAAACCATTAAGAAGCTCCTCCCACATTTTTCCCGCTCTTTTCTGAGCTTGCTTGGTGAAGATTTTGAAAGTATAGAGAGATGGTTTTCTGTAGTGGAGATATTGCAACAATTGCTCACCTAACATGGAAGCACTTACTAACTAAAGAAAAATAGAAATAACTCCTGTTAGGTGAGCACCTGATGTTCAAATGCAATCCATCCTAAATATTATAACATACACTTCCAAAATTGCTGTTTAGTTCACAGAACTTCAACCTCAAAAGGGAAGCACTTACACATATATAAAACGCAGGTGCCAACCTTGAAGCTGTATTTCTGTGAGGTTCCAAGACATCTGAAATTCAAAACTGCAATGTTCAGCCATTGGGTCTGCATCCCTGTTCTTGTCTGAGGCTGTTCCTGTTATGGGCACTGTGGAAGAAGTGCTCGCCTTTTTATCCCTTGAAAGGCCCTGAAGGCACCAAAACATTAAGTAGCTCCTCCCACATTTTTCCCGCTCTTTTCTGAGCTTGATTGGTGAAGATTTTGAAAGTATAGAGAGATGGTTTTCTGTAGTGGGGATATTGCAACAATTGCTCACCTAACATGGAAGCACTTACTAACTAAAGAAAAATAGAAAGAACTCCTGTTAGGTGAACACCTGATGCTCAAATGTAATCCATCCCTAAATATTATACCATGTACTTCCAGAGTTGTTGTTTATTTCAAAGAACTTCAAACTCAAAAGGTAAGCACTTACAAGCTTGAAGCTGTATTTCTATGAGGTTTCAAGACATCTGAAATTCAAAACTGCAATGTTCAGCCAAAGGGTCTGCATCCCTGTTCTTGTCTGAGGCTGTTCCTGGTATGGGCACTGTGGAAGAAGTTCTAGCCTTTTTATCCCTTGAAAGTCCCTGAAGGCACCAAACCATTAAGAAGCTCCTCCCACATTTTTCCCGCTCTTTTCTGAGCTTGCTTGGTGAAGATTTTGAAAGTATAGAGAGATGGTTTTCTGTAGTGGAGATATTGCAACAATTGCTCACCTAACATGGAAGCACTTACTAACTAAAGAAAAATAGAAATAACTCCTGTTAGGTGAGCACCTGATGTTCAAATGCAATCCATCCTAAATATTATAACATACACTTCCAAAATTGCTGTTTAGTTCACAGAACTTCAACCTCAAAAGGGAAGCACTTACACATATATAAAACGCAGGTGCCAACCTTGAAGCTGTATTTCTGTGAGGTTCCAAGACATCTGAAATTCAAAACTGCAATGTTCAGCCAGTGGGTCTGCATCCCTGTTCTTGTCTGAGGCTGTTCCTGTTATGGGCACTGTGGAAGAAGTGCTCGCCTTTTTATCCCTTGAAAGGCCCTGAAGGCACCAAAACATTAAGTAGCTCCTCCCACATTTTTCCCGCTCTTTTCTGAGCTTGATTGGTGAAGATTTTGAAAGTATAGAGAGATGGTTTTCTGTAGTGGGGATATTGCAACAATTGCTCACCTAACATGGAAGCACTTACTAACTAAAGAAAAATAGAAAGAACTCCTGTTAGGTGAGCACCTGATGCTCAAATGCAATTATTCTCTAAATATTATAACATACACTTCCAGAGCTGTTGTTTAGTTAACAGAGTTGTTGTTTATTTCACAGAACTTCAAACTCAAAAGGTAAGCACTTACAAGCTTGAAGCTGTATTTATATGAGGTTTCAAGACATCTGAAATTCAAAACTGCAATGTTCAGCCAAAGGGTCTGCATCCCTGTTCTTGTCAGAGGCTGTTTCTGGTATGGGCACTGTGGAAGAAGTGCCCACCTTTTTATCCCTTGAAAGGCCCTCAAGGCACCAAACCATTAAGAAGCTCCTCCCACATTTTTCCCGCTCTTTTCTGAGCTTGCTTGGTGAAGATTTTGAAAGTATAGAGAGATGGTTTTCTGTAGTGGAGATATTGCAACAATTGCTCACCTAACATGGAAGCACTTACTAACTAAAGAAAAATAGAAAGAACTCCTGTTAGGTGAGCACCTGATGTTCAAATGCAACCCATCCCTAAATATTATACCATGTACTTCCAGAGTTGTTGTTTATTTCACAGAACTTCAAACTCAAAAGGTAAGCACTTACAACCATGAAGCTGTATTTCTATGAGGTTTCAAGATATCTGAAATTCAAAACTGCAATGTTCAGCCAGTTGGCCTGCATCACTGTTCTCATCCGAGGCCGTTCCTGCTATGGGCACTGTGGAAGAAGTGCCCACCTTTTTATGCCTTGAAAGGCACTCAAGGCACCAAACCATTAAGTAGCTCCTCCCACATTTTTCCCGCTCTTTTCTGAGCTTGCTTGGTGAAGATTTTGAAAGTATAGAGAGATGGTTTTCTGTAGTAGAGATATTGCAACAATTGCTCACCTAACATGGAAGCACTTACTAACTAAAGAAAAATAGAAAGAACTCCTGTTAGGTGAGCACCTGATGCTCAAATGCAATTATTCTCTAAATATTATAACATACACTTCCAGAGCTGTTGTTTAGTTAACAGAACTTCAACCTCAATAGGTAAGCACTTACAAGCTTGAAGCTGTATTTCTATGAGGTTTCAAGACATCTGAAATTCAAAACTGCAATGTTCAGCCAGTTGACCTGCATCACTGTTCTCATCCGAGGCCGTTCCTGCTATGGGCACTGTGGAAGAAGTGCCCACCTTTTTATCCCTTGAAAGGCCCTCAAGGCACCAAACCATTAAGTAGCTCCTCCCACATTTTTCCCGCTCTTTTCTGAGCTTGCTTGGTGAAGATTTTGAAAGTATAGAGAGATGGTTTTCTGTAGTGGGGATATTGCAACAATTGCTCACCTAACATGGAAGCACTTACTAACTAAAGAAAAATAAAAAGAACTCCTGTAAGGTGAGCACCTGATGTTCAAATGCAATCCATCCCTAAATATTATACCATGTACTTCCAGAGTTGTTATTTATTTCACAGAACTTCAAACTCAAAAGGTAAGCACTTACAAGCTTGAAGCTGTATTTCTATGAGGTTTCAAGACATCTGAAATTCAAAACTGCAATGTTCAGCCAAAGGGTCTGCATCCCTGTTCTTGTCTGAGGCTGTTCCTGGTATGGGCACTGTGGAAGAAGTTCTAGCCTTTTTATCCCTTGAAAGTCCCTGAAGGCACCAAACCATTAAGAAGCTCCTCCCACATTTTTCCCGCTCTTTTCTGAGCTTGCTTGGTGAAGATTTTGAAAGTATAGAGAGATGGTTTTCTGTAGTGGAGATATTGCAACAATTGCTCACCTAACATGGAAGCACTTACTAACTAAAGAAAAATAGAAAGAACTCCTGTTAGGTGAGCACCTGATGTTCAAATGCAACCCATCCCTAAATATTATACCATGTACTTCCAGAGTTGTTGTTTATTTCACAGAACTTCAAACTCAAAAGGTAAGCACTTACAACCATGAAGCTGTATTTCTATGAGGTTTCAAGATATCTGAAATTCAAAACTGCAATGTTCAGCCAGTTGGCCTGCATCACTGTTCTCATCCGAGGCCGTTCCTGCTATGGGCACTGTGGAAGAAGTGCCCACCTTTTTATCCCTTGAAAGGCCCTCAAGGCACCAAACCATTAAGTAGCTCCTCCCACATTTTTCCCGCTCTTTTCCGAGCTTGCTTGGTGAAGATTTTGAAAGTATAGAGAGATGGTTTTCTGTAGTGGGGATAGTGCAACAATTGCTCACCTAACATAGAAGCACTTACTAACTAAAGAAAAATAGAAAGAACTCCTGTTAGGTGAACACCTGATGCTCAAATGCAATCCATCCCTAAATAGTATACCATGTACTTCCAGAGTTGTTGTTTATTTCACAGAACTTCAAACTCAAAAGGTAAGCACTTATAACCATGAAGCTGTATTTCTATGAGGTTTCAAGACATCTGAAATTCAAAACTGCAATGTTCAGCCAGTTGGCCTGCATCACTGTTGTCATCCGAGGCCGTTCCTGCTATGGGCACTGTGGAGAAGGGCCCACCTTTTTATCCCTTGAAAGGCCCTCAAGGCACCAGACCATTAAGTAGCTCCTCTCACATTTTTCCCGCTCTTTTCTGAGGTTGCTTGGTGAAGATTTTGAAAGTATAGAGAGATGGTTTTCTGTAGTGGGGATATTGCAACAATTGCTCACCTAACATGGAAGCACTTACTAACTAAAGAAAAATAGAAAGAACTCATGTTAGGTGAACACCTGATGCTCAAATGCAATCCATCCCTAAATATTATACCATGTACTTCCAGAGTTGTTGTTTATTTCACAGAACTTCAAACTCAAAAGGTAAGCACTTACAAGCTTGAAGCTGTATTTCTATGAGGTTTCAAGGCATCTGAAATTCCAAACTGCAATGTTCAGCCAAAGGGTCTGCATCCCTGTTCTTGTCAGAGGCTGTTTCTGGTATGGGCACTGTGGAATAAGTGCTCGCCTTTTTATCCCTTGAAAGGCCCTGAAGGCACCAAACCATTAAGTAGCTCCTCCCACATTTTTCCCGCTCTTTTCTGAACTTTCTGAGGTTGCTTGGTGAAGATTTTGAAAGTATAGAGAGATGGTTTTCTGTAGTGGGGATATTGCAACAATTGCTCACCTAACATGGAAGCACTTACTAACTAAAGAAAAATAGAAAGAACTCCTGTTAGGTGAACACCTGATGCTCAAATGCAATCCATCCCTAAATATTATACCATGTACTTCCAGAGTTGTTGTTTATTTCACAGAACTTCAAACTCAAAAGGTAAGCACTTACAAGCTTGAAGCTGTATTTCTATGAGGTTTCAAGGCATCTGAAATTCAAAACTGCAATGTTCAGCCAAAGGGTCTGCATCCCTGTTCTTGTCAGAGGCTGTTTCTGGTATGGGCACTGTGGAATAAGTGCTCGCCTTTTTATCCCTTGAAAGGCCCTGAAGGCACCAAACCATTAAGTAGCTCCTCCCACATTTTTCCCGCTCTTTTCTGAGCTTGCTTGGTGAAGATTTTGAAAGTATAGAGAGATGGTTTTCTGTAGTGGGGATATTGCAACAATTGCTCACCTAACATGGAAGCACTTACTAACTAAAGAAAAATAGAAAGAACTCCTGTTAGGTGAACACCTAATGCTCAAATGCAATCCATCCCTAAATATTATACCATGTACTTCCAGAGTTGTTGTTTATTTCACAGAACTTCAAACTCAAAAGGTAAGCACTTACAAGCTTGAAGCTGTATTTCTATGAGGTTTCAAGACATCTGAAATTCAAAACTGCAATGTTCAGCCAAAGGGTCTGCATCCCTGTTCTTGTCTGAGGCTGTTCCTGGTATGGGCACTGTGGAAGAAGTTCTAGCCTTTTTATCCCTTGAAAGTCCCTGAAGGCACCAAACCATTAAGAAGCTCCTCCCACATTTTTCCCGCTCTTTTCTGAGCTTGCTTGGTGAAGATTTTGAAAGTATAGAGAGATGGTTTTCTGTAGTGGAGATATTGCAACAATTGCTCACCTAACATGGAAGCACTTACTAACTAAAGAAAAATAGAAAGAACTCCTGTTAGGTGAGCACCTGATGTTCAAATGCAACCCATCCCTAAATATTATACCATGTACTTCCAGAGTTGTTGTTTATTTCACAGAACTTCAAACTCAAAAGGTAAGCACTTACAACCATGAAGCTGTATTTCTATGAGGTTTCAAGATATCTGAAATTCAAAACTGCAATGTTCAGCCAGTTGGCCTGCATCACTGTTCTCATCCGAGGCCGTTCCTGCTATGGGCACTGTGGAAGAAGTGCCCACCTTTTTATGCCTTGAAAGGCACTCAAGGCACCAAACCATTAAGTAGCTCCTCCCACATTTTTCCCGCTCTTTTCTGAGCTTGCTTCGTGAAGATTTTGAAAGTATAGAGAGATGGTTTTCTGTAGTAGAGATATTGCAACAATTGCTCACCTAACATGGAAGCACTTACTAACTAAAGAAAAATAGAAAGAACTCCTGTTAGGTGAGCACCTGATGCTCAAATGCAATTATTCTCTAAATATTATAACATACACTTCCAGAGCTGTTGTTTAGTTAACAGAACTTCAACCTCAATAGGTAAGCACTTACAAGCTTGAAGCTGTATTTCTATGAGGTTTCAAGACATCTGAAATTCAAAACTGCAATGTTCAGCCAGTTGACCTGCATCACTGTTCTCATCCGAGGCCGTTCCTGCTATGGGCACTGTGGAAGAAGTGCCCACCTTTTTATCCCTTGAAAGGCCCTCAAGGCACCAAACCATTAAGTAGCTCCTCCCACATTTTTCCCGCTCTTTTCTGAGCTTGCTTGGTGAAGATTTTGAAAGTATAGAGAGATGGTTTTCTGTAGTGGGGATATTGCAACAATTGCTCACCTAACATGGAAGCACTTACTAACTAAAGAAAAATAGAAAGAACTCCTGTTAGGTGAGCACCTGATGTTCAAATGCAATCCATCCCTAAATATTATACCATGTACTTCCAGAGTTGTTGTTTATTTCACAGAACTTCAAACTCAAAAGGTAAGCACTTACAAGCTTGAAGCTGTATTTCTATGAGGTTTCAAGACATCTGAAATTCAAAACTGCAATGTTCAGCCAAAGGGTCTGCATCCCTGTTCTTGTCTGAGGCTGTTCCTGGTATGGGCACTGTGGAAGAAGTTCTAGCCTTTTTATCCCTTGAAAGTCCCTGAAGGCACCAAACCATTAAGAAGCTCCTCCCACATTTTTCCCGCTCTTTTCTGAGCTTGCTTGGTGAAGATTTTGAAAGTATAGAGAGATGGTTTTCTGTAGTGGAGATATTGCAACAATTGCTCACCTAACATGGAAGCACTTACTAACTAAAGAAAAATAGAAAGAACTCCTGTTAGGTGAGCACCTGATGTTCAAATGCAACCCATCCCTAAATATTATACCATGTACTTCCAGAGTTGTTGTTTATTTCACAGAACTTCAAACTCAAAAGGTAAGCACTTACAACCATGAAGCTGTATTTCTATGAGGTTTCAAGATATCTGAAATTCAAAACTGCAATGTTCAGCCAGTTGGCCTGCATCACTGTTCTCATCCGAGGCCATTCCTGCTATGGGCACTGTGGAAGAAGTGCCCACCTTTTTATGCCTTGAAAGGCACTCAAGGCACCAAACCATTAAGTAGCTCCTCCCACATTTTTCCCGCTCTTTTCTGAGCTTGCTTGGTGAAGATTTTGAAAGTATAGAGAGATGGTTTTCTGTAGTAGAGATATTGCAACAATTGCTCACCTAACATGGAAGCACTTACTAACTAAAGAAAAATAGAAAGAACTCCTGTTAGGTGAGCACCTGATGCTCAAATGCAATTATTCTCTAAATATTATAACATACACTTCCAGAGCTGTTGTTTAGTTAACAGAACTTCAACCTCAATAGGTAAGCACTTACAAGCTTGAAGCTGTATTTCTATGAGGTTTCAAGACATCTGAAATTCAAAACTGCAATGTTCAGCCAGTTGACCCGCATCACTGTTCTCATCCGAGGCCGTTCCTGCTATGGGCACTGTGGAAGAAGTGCCCACCTTTTTATCCCTTGAAAGGCCCTCAAGGCACCAAACCATTAAGTAGCTCCTCCCACATTTTTCCCGCTCTTTTCTGAGCTTGCTTGGTGAAGATTTTGAAAGTATAGAGAGATGGTTTTCTGTAGTGGGGATATTGCAACAATTGCTCACCTAACATGGAAGCACTTACTAACTAAAGAAAAATAAAAAGAACTCCTGTTAGGTGAGCACCTGATGTTCAAATGCAATCCATCCTAAATATTATAACATACACTTCCAAAGTTGCAGTTTAGTTCACAGAACTTCAACCTCAAAAGGTAAGCACTTATAACCATGAAGCTGTATTTCTATGAGGTTTCAAGACATCTGAAATTCAAAACTGCAATGTTCAGCCAAAGGGTCTGCATCCCTGTTCTTGTCTGAGGCTGTTCCTGGTATGGGCACTGTGGAAGAAGTTCTAGCCTTTTTATCCCTTGAAAGTCCCTGAAGGCACCAAACCATTAAGAAGCTCCTCCCACATTTTTCCCGCTCTTTTCTGAGCTTGCTTGGTGAAGATTTTGAAAGTATAGAGAGATGGTTTTCTGTAGTGGAGATATTGCAACAATTGCTCACCTAACATGGAAGCACTTACTAACTAAAGAAAAATAGAAATAACTCCTGTTAGGTGAGCACCTGATGTTCAAATGCAATCCATCCTAAATATTATAACATACACTTCCAAAATTGCTGTTTAGTTCACAGAACTTCAACCTCAAAAGGGAAGCACTTACACATATATAAAACGCAGGTGCCAACCTTGAAGCTGTATTTCTGTGAGGTTCCAAGACATCTGAAATTCAAAACTGCAATGTTCAGCCATTGGGTCTGCATCCCTGTTCTTGTCTGAGGCTGTTCCTGTTATGGGCACTGTGGAAGAAGTGCTCGCCTTTTTATCCCTTGAAAGGCCCTGAAGGCACCAAAACATTAAGTAGCTCCTCCCACATTTTTCCCCGCTCTTTTCTGAGCTTGATTGGTGAAGATTTTGAAAGTATAGAGAGATGGTTTTCTGTAGTGGGGATATTGCAACAATTGCTCACCTAACATGGAAGCACTTACTAACTAAAGAAAAATAGAAAGAACTCCTGTTAGGTGAACACCTGATGCTCAAATGTAATCCATCCCTAAATATTATACCATGTACTTCCAGAGTTGTTGTTTATTTCAAAGAACTTCAAACTCAAAAGGTAAGCACTTACAAGCTTGAAGCTGTATTTCTATGAGGTTTCAAGACATCTGAAATTCAAAACTGCAATGTTCAGCCAAAGGGTCTGCATCCCTGTTCTTGTCTGAGGCTGTTCCTGGTATGGGCACTGTGGAAGAAGTTCTAGCCTTTTTATCCCTTGAAAGTCCCTGAAGGCACCAAACCATTAAGAAGCTCCTCCCACATTTTTCCCGCTCTTTTCTGAGCTTGCTTGGTGAAGATTTTGAAAGTATAGAGAGATGGTTTTCTGTAGTGGAGATATTGCAACAATTGCTCACCTAACATGGAAGCACTTACTAACTAAAGAAAAATAGAAATAACTCCTGTTAGGTGAGCACCTGATGTTCAAATGCAATCCATCCTAAATATTATAACATACACTTCCAAAATTGCTGTTTAGTTCACAGAACTTCAACCTCAAAAGGGAAGCACTTACACATATATAAAACGCAGGTGCCAACCTTGAAGCTGTATTTCTGTGAGGTTCCAAGACATCTGAAATTCAAAACTGCAATGTTCAGCCAGTGGGTCTGCATCCCTGTTCTTGTCTGAGGCTGTTCCTGTTATGGGCACTGTGGAAGAAGTGCTCGCCTTTTTATCCCTTGAAAGGCCCTGAAGGCACCAAAACATTAAGTAGCTCCTCCCACATTTTTCCCGCTCTTTTCTGAGCTTGATTGGTGAAGATTTTGAAAGTATAGAGAGATGGTTTTCTGTAGTGGGGATATTGCAACAATTGCTCACCTAACATGGAAGCACTTACTAACTAAAGAAAAATAGAAAGAACTCCTGTTAGGTGAGCACCTGATGCTCAAATGCAATTATTCTCTAAATATTATAACATACACTTCCAGAGCTGTTGTTTAGTTAACAGAGTTGTTGTTTATTTCACAGAACTTCAAACTCAAAAGGTAAGCACTTACAAGCTTGAAGCTGTATTTATATGAGGTTTCAAGACATCTGAAATTCAAAACTGCAATGTTCAGCCAAAGGGTCTGCATCCCTGTTCTTGTCAGAGGCTGTTTCTGGTATGGGCACTGTGGAAGAAGTGCCCACCTTTTTATCCCTTGAAAGGCCCTCAAGGCACCAAACCATTAAGTAGCTCCTCCCACATTTTTCCCGCTCTTTTCCGAGCTTGCTTGGTGAAGATTTTGAAAGTATAGAGAGATGGTTTTCTGTAGTGGGGATAGTGCAACAATTGCTCACCTAACATAGAAGCACTTACTAACTAAAGAAAAATAGAAAGAACTCCTGTTAGGTGAACACCTGATGCTCAAATGCAATCCATCCCTAAATAGTATACCATGTACTTCCAGAGTTGTTGTTTATTTCACAGAACTTCAAACTCAAAAGGTAAGCACTTATAACCATGAAGCTGTATTTCTATGAGGTTTCAAGACATCTGAAATTCAAAACTGCAATGTTCAGCCAGTTGGCCTGCATCACTGTTGTCATCCGAGGCCGTTCCTGCTATGGGCACTGTGGAGAAGGGCCCACCTTTTTATCCCTTGAAAGGCCCTCAAGGCACCAGACCATTAAGTAGCTCCTCCCACATTTTTCCCGCTCTTTTCTGAGGTTGCTTGGTGAAGATTTTGAAAGTATAGAGAGATGGTTTTCTGTAGTGGGGATATTGCAACAATTGCTCACCTAACATGGAAGCACTTACTAACTAAAGAAAAATAGAAAGAACTCCTGTTAGGTGAACACCTGATGCTCAAATGCAATCCATCCCTAAATATTATACCATGTACTTCCAGAGTTGTTGTTTATTTCACAGAACTTCAAACTCAAAAGGTAAGCACTTACAAGCTTGAAGCTGTATTTCTATGAGGTTTCAAGGCATCTGAAATTCCAAACTGCAATGTTCAGCCAAAGGGTCTGCATCCCTGTTCTTGTCAGAGGCTGTTTCTGGTATGGGCACTGTGGAATAAGTGCTCGCCTTTTTATCCCTTGAAAGGCCCTGAAGGCACCAAACCATTAAGTAGCTCCTCCCACATTTTTCCCGCTCTTTTCTGAACTTTCTGAGGTTGCTTGGTGAAGATTTTGAAAGTATAGAGAGATGGTTTTCTGTAGTGGGGATATTGCAACAATTGCTCACCTAACATGGAAGCACTTACTAACTAAAGAAAAATAGAAAGAACTCCTGTTAGGTGAACACCTAATGCTCAAATGCAATCCATCCCTAAATATTATACCATGTACTTCCAGAGTTGTTGTTTATTTCACAGAACTTCAAACTCAAAAGGTAAGCACTTACAAGCTTGAAGCTGTATTTCTATGAGGTTTCAAGACATCTGAAATTCAAAACTGCAATGTTCAGCCAAAGGGTCTGCATCCCTGTTCTTGTCTGAGGCTGTTCCTGGTATGGGCACTGTGGAAGAAGTTCTAGCCTTTTTATCCCTTGAAAGTCCCTGAAGGCACCAAACCATTAAGAAGCTCCTCCCACATTTTTCCCGCTCTTTTCTGAGCTTGCTTGGTGAAGATTTTGAAAGTATAGAGAGATGGTTTTCTGTAGTGGAGATATTGCAACAATTGCTCACCTAACATGGAAGCACTTACTAACTAAAGAAAAATAGAAAGAATTCCTGTTAGGTGAGCACCTGATGTTCAAATGCAACCCATCCCTAAATATTATACCATGTACTTCCAGAGTTGTTGTTTATTTCACAGAACTTCAAACTCAAAAGGTAAGCACTTACAACCATGAAGCTGTATTTCTATGAGGTTTCAAGATATCTGAAATTCAAAACTGCAATGTTCAGCCAGTTGGCCTGCATCACTGTTCTCATCCGAGGCCGTTCCTGCTATGGGCACTGTGGAAGAAGTGCCCACCTTTTTATGCCTTGAAAGGCACTCAAGGCACCAAACCATTAAGTAGCTCCTCCCACATTTTTCCCGCTCTTTTCTGAGCTTGCTTGGTGAAGATTTTGAAAGTATAGAGAGATGGTTTTCTGTAGTAGAGATATTGCAACAATTGCTCACCTAACATGGAAGCACTTACTAACTAAAGAAAAATAGAAAGAACTCCTGTTAGGTGAGCACCTGATGCTCAAATGCAATTATTCTCTAAATATTATAACATACACTTCCAGAGCTGTTGTTTAGTTAACAGAACTTCAACCTCAATAGGTAAGCACTTACAAGCTTGAAGCTGTATTTCTATGAGGTTTCAAGACATCTGAAATTCAAAACTGCAATGTTCAGCCAGTTGACCTGCATCACTGTTCTCATCCGAGGCCGTTCCTGCTATGGGCACTGTGGAAGAAGTGCCCACCTTTTTATCCCTTGAAAGGCCCTCAAGGCACCAAACCATTAAGTAGCTCCTCCCACATTTTTCCCGCTCTTTTCTGAGCTTGCTTGGTGAAGATTTTGAAAGTATAGAGAGATGGTTTTCTGTAGTGGGGATATTGCAACAATTGCTCACCTAACATGGAAGCACTTACTAACTAAAGAAAAATAGAAAGAACTCCTGTTAGGTGAACACCTGATGCTCAAATGCAATCCATCCCTAAATATTATACCATGTACTTCCAGAGTTGTTGTTTATTTCACAGAACTTCAAACTCAAAAGGTAAGCACTTACAAGCTTGAAGCTGTATTTCTATGAGGTTTCAAGGCATCTGAAATTCCAAACTGCAATGTTCAGCCAAAGGGTCTGCATCCCTGTTCTTGTCAGAGGCTGTTTCTGGTATGGGCACTGTGGAATAAGTGCTCGCCTTTTTATCCCTTGAAAGGCCCTGAAGGCACCAAACCATTAAGTAGCTCCTCCCACATTTTTCCCGCTCTTTTCTGAACTTTCTGAGGTTGCTTGGTGAAGATTTTGAAAGTATAGAGAGATGGTTTTCTGTAGTGGGGATATTGCAACAATTGCTCACCTAACATGGAAGCACTTACTAACTAAAGAAAAATAGAAAGAACTCCTGTTAGGTGAACACCTGATGCTCAAATGCAATCCATCCCTAAATATTATACCATGTACTTCCAGAGTTGTTGTTTATTTCACAGAACTTCAAACTCAAAAGGTAAGCACTTACAAGCTTGAAGCTGTATTTCTATGAGGTTTCAAGGCATCTGAAATTCAAAACTGCAATGTTCAGCCAAAGGGTCTGCATCCCTGTTCTTGTCAGAGGCTGTTTCTGGTATGGGCACTGTGGAATAAGTGCTCGCCTTTTTATCCCTTGAAAGGCCCTGAAGGCACCAAACCATTAAGTAGCTCCTCCCACATTTTTCCCGCTCTTTTCTGAGCTTGCTTGGTGAAGATTTTGAAAGTATAGAGAGATGGTTTTCTGTAGTGGGGATATTGCAACAATTGCTCACCTAACATGGAAGCACTTACTAACTAAAGAAAAATAGAAAGAACTCCTGTTAGGTGAACACCTAATGCTCAAATGCAATCCATCCCTAAATATTATACCATGTACTTCCAGAGTTGTTGTTTATTTCACAGAACTTCAAACTCAAAAGGTAAGCACTTACAAGCTTGAAGCTGTATTTCTATGAGGTTTCAAGACATCTGAAATTCAAAACTGCAATGTTCAGCCAAAGGGTCTGCATCCCTGTTCTTGTCTGAGGCTGTTCCTGGTATGGGCACTGTGGAAGAAGTTCTAGCCTTTTTATCCCTTGAAAGTCCCTGAAGGCACCAAACCATTAAGAAGCTCCTCCCACATTTTTCCCGCTCTTTTCTGAGCTTGCTTGGTGAAGATTTTGAAAGTATAGAGAGATGGTTTTCTGTAGTGGAGATATTGCAACAATTGCTCACCTAACATGGAAGCACTTACTAACTAAAGAAAAATAGAAAGAATTCCTGTTAGGTGAGCACCTGATGTTCAAATGCAACCCATCCCTAAATATTATACCATGTACTTCCAGAGTTGTTGTTTATTTCACAGAACTTCAAACTCAAAAGGTAAGCACTTACAACCATGAAGCTGTATTTCTATGAGGTTTCAAGATATCTGAAATTCAAAACTGCAATGTTCAGCCAGTTGGCCTGCATCACTGTTCTCATCTGAGGCCGTTCCTGCTATGGGCACTGTGGAAGAAGTGCCCACCTTTTTATGCCTTGAAAGGCACTCAAGGCACCAAACCATTAAGTAGCTCCTCCCACATTTTTCCCGCTCTTTTCTGAGCTTGCTTGGTGAAGATTTTGAAAGTATAGAGAGATGGTTTTCTGTAGTAGAGATATTGCAACAATTGCTCACCTAACATGGAAGCACTTACTAACTAAAGAAAAATAGAAAGAACTCCTGTTAGGTGAGCACCTGATGCTCAAATGCAATTATTCTCTAAATATTATAACATACACTTCCAGAGCTGTTGTTTAGTTAACAGAACTTCAACCTCAATAGGTAAGCACTTACAAGCTTGAAGCTGTATTTCTATGAGGTTTCAAGACATCTGAAATTCAAAACTGCAATGTTCAGCCAGTTGACCTGCATCACTGTTCTCATCCGAGGCCGTTCCTGCTATGGGCACTGTGGAAGAAGTGCCCACCTTTTTATCCCTTGAAAGGCCCTCAAGGCACCAAACCATTAAGTAGCTCCTCCCACATTTTTCCCGCTCTTTTCTGAGCTTGCTTGGTGAAGATTTTGAAAGTATAGAGAGATGGTTTTCTGTAGTGGGGATATTGCAACAATTGCTCACCTAACATGGAAGCACTTACTAACTAAAGAAAAATAAAAAGAACTCCTGTAAGGTGAGCACCTGATGTTCAAATGCAATCCATCCCTAAATATTATACCATGTACTTCCAGAGTTGTTGTTTATTTCACAGAACTTCAAACTCAAAAGGTAAGCACTTACAAGCTTGAAGCTGTATTTCTATGAGGTTTCAAGACATCTGAAATTCAAAACTGCAATGTTCAGCCAAAGGGTCTGCATCCCTGTTCTTGTCTGAGGCTGTTCCTGGTATGGGCACTGTGGAAGAAGTTCTAGCCTTTTTATCCCTTGAAAGTCCCTGAAGGCACCAAACCATTAAGAAGCTCCTCCCACATTTTTCCCGCTCTTTTCTGAGCTTGCTTGGTGAAGATTTTGAAAGTATAGAGAGATGGTTTTCTGTAGTGGAGATATTGCAACAATTGCTCACCTAACATGGAAGCACTTACTAACTAAAGAAAAATAGAAAGAACTCCTGTTAGGTGAGCACCTGATGTTCAAATGCAACCCATCCTAAATATTATAACATACACTTCCAAAGTTGCTGTTTAGTTCACAGAACTTCAACCTCAAAAGGTAAGCACTTATAACCATGAAGCTGTATTTCTATGAGGTTTCAAGACATCTGAAATTCAAAACTGCAATGTTCAGCCAAAGGGTCTGCATCCCTGTTCTTGTCTGAGGCTGTTCCTGGTATGGGCACTGTGGAAGAAGTTCTAGCCTTTTTATCCCTTGAAAGTCCCTGAAGGCACCAAACCATTAAGAAGCTCCTCCCACATTTTTCCCGCTCTTTTCTGAGCTTGCTTGGTGAAGATTTTGAAAGTATAGAGAGATGGTTTTCTGTAGTGGAGATATTGCAACAATTGCTCACCTAACATGGAAGCACTTACTAACTAAAGAAAAATAGAAATAACTCCTGTTAGGTGAGCACCTGATGTTCAAATGCAATCCATCCTAAATATTATAACATACACTTCCAAAATTGCTGTTTAGTTCACAGAACTTCAACCTCAAAAGGGAAGCACTTACACATATATAAAACGCAGGTGCCAACCTTGAAGCTGTATTTCTGTGAGGTTCCAAGACATCTGAAATTCAAAACTGCAATGTTCAGCCATTGGGTCTGCATCCCTGTTCTTGTCTGAGGCTGTTCCTGTTATGGGCACTGTGGAAGAAGTGCTCGCCTTTTTATCCCTTGAAAGGCCCTGAAGGCACCAAAACATTAAGTAGCTCCTCCCACATTTTTCCCGCTCTTTTCTGAGCTTGATTGGTGAAGATTTTGAAAGTATAGAGAGATGGTTTTCTGTAGTGGGGATATTGCAACAATTGCTCACCTAACATGGAAGCACTTACTAACTAAAGAAAAATAGAAAGAACTCCTGTTAGGTGAACACCTGATGCTCAAATGTAATCCATCCCTAAATATTATACCATGTACTTCCAGAGTTGTTGTTTATTTCACAGAACTTCAAACTCAAAAGGTAAGCACTTACAAGCTTGAAGCTGTATTTCTATGAGGTTTCAAGACATCTGAAATTCAAAACTGCAATGTTCAGCCAAAGGGTCTGCATCCCTGTTCTTGTCTGAGGCTGTTCCTGGTATGGGCACTGTGGAAGAAGTTCTAGCCTTTTTATCCCTTGAAAGTCCCTGAAGGCACCAAACCATTAAGAAGCTCCTCCCACATTTTTCCCGCTCTTTTCTGAGCTTGCTTGGTGAAGATTTTGAAAGTATAGAGAGATGGTTTTCTGTAGTGGAGATATTGCAACAATTGCTCACCTAACATGGAAGCACTTACTAACTAAAGAAAAATAGAAATAACTCGTGTTAGGTGAGCACCTGATGTTCAAATGCAATCCATCCTAAATATTATAACATACACTTCCAAAATTGCTGTTTAGTTCACAGAACTTCAACCTCAAAAGGGAAGCACTTACACATATATAAAACGCAGGTGCCAACCTTGAAGCTGTATTTCTGTGAGGTTCCAAGACATCTGAAATTCAAAATTGCAATGTTCAGCCAGTGGGTCTGCATCCCAGTTCTTGTCTGAGGCTGTTCCTGTTATGGGCACTGTGGAAGAAGTGCTCGCCTTTTTATCCCTTGAAAGGCCCTGAAGGCACCAAAACATTAAGTAGCTCCTCCCACATTTTTCCCGCTCTTTTCTGAGCTTGATTGGTGAAGATTTTGAAAGTATAGAGAGATGGTTTTCTGTAGTGGGGATATTGCAACAATTGCTCACCTAACATGGAAGCACTTACTAACTAAAGAAAAATAGAAAGAACTCCTGTTAGGTGAGCACCTGATGCTCAAATGCAATTATTCTCTAAATATTATAACATACACTTCCAGAGCTGTTGTTTAGTTAACAGAGTTGTTGTTTATTTCACAGAACTTCAAACTCAAAAGGTAAGCACTTACAAGCTTGAAGCTGTATTTATATGAGGTTTCAAGACATCTGAAATTCAAAACTGCAATGTTCAGCCAAAGGGTCTGCATCCCTGTTCTTGTCAGAGGCTGTTTCTGGTATGGGCACTGTGGAAGAAGTGCCCACCTTTTTATCCCTTGAAAGGCCCTCAAGGCACCAAACCATTAAGTAGCTCCTCCCACATTTTTCCCGCTCTTTTCCGAGCTTGCTTGGTGAAGATTTTGAAAGTATAGAGAGATGGTTTTCTGTAGTGGGGATAGTGCAACAATTGCTCACCTAACATAGAAGCACTTACTAACTAAAGAAAAATAGAAAGAACTCCTGTTAGGTGAACACCTGATGCTCAAATGCAATCCATCCCTAAATAGTATACCATGTACTTCCAGAGTTGTTGTTTATTTCACAGAACTTCAAACTCAAAAGGTAAGCACTTATAACCATGAAGCTGTATTTCTATGAGGTTTCAAGACATCTGAAATTCAAAACTGCAATGTTCAGCCAGTTGGCCTGCATCACTGTTGTCATCCGAGGCCGTTCCTGCTATGGGCACTGTGGAGAAGGGCCCACCTTTTTATCCCTTGAAAGGCCCTCAAGGCACCAGACCATTAAGTAGCTCCTCCCACATTTTTCCCGCTCTTTTCTGAGGTTGCTTGGTGAAGATTTTGAAAGTATAGAGAGATGGTTTTCTGTAGTGGGGATATTGCAACAATTGCTCACCTAACATGGAAGCACTTACTAACTAAAGAAAAATAGAAAGAACTCCTGTTAGGTGAACACCTGATGCTCAAATGCAATCCATCCCTAAATATTATACCATGTACTTCCAGAGTTGTTGTTTATTTCACAGAACTTCAAACTCAAAAGGTAAGCACTTACAAGCTTGAAGCTGTATTTCTATGAGGTTTCAAGGCATCTGAAATTCCAAACTGCAATGTTCAGCCAAAGGGTCTGCATCCCTGTTCTTGTCAGAGGCTGTTTCTGGTATGGGCACTGTGGAATAAGTGCTCGCCTTTTTATCCCTTGAAAGGCCCTGAAGGCACCAAACCATTAAGTAGCTCCTCCCACATTTTTCCCGCTCTTTTCTGAACTTTCTGAGGTTGCTTGGTGAAGATTTTGAAAGTATAGAGAGATGGTTTTCTGTAGTGGGGATATTGCAACAATTGCTCACCTAACATGGAAGCACTTACTAACTAAAGAAAAATAGAAAGAACTCCTGTTAGGTGAACACCTGATGCTCAAATGCAATCCATCCCTAAATATTATACCATGTACTTCCAGAGTTGTTGTTTATTTCACAGAACTTCAAACTCAAAAGGTAAGCACTTACAAGCTTGAAGCTGTATTTCTATGAGGTTTCAAGGCATCTGAAATTCAAAACTGCAATGTTCAGCCAAAGGGTCTGCATCCCTGTTCTTGTCAGAGGCTGTTTCTGGTATGGGCACTGTGGAATAAGTGCTCGCCTTTTTATCCCTTGAAAGGCCCTGAAGGCACCAAACCATTAAGTAGCTCCTCCCACATTTTTCCCGCTCTTTTCTGAGCTTGCTTGGTGAAGATTTTGAAAGTATAGAGAGATGGTTTTCTGTAGTGGGGATATTGCAACAATTGCTCACCTAACATGGAAGCACTTACTAACTAAAGAAAAATAGAAAGAACTCCTGTTAGGTGAACACCTAATGCTCAAATGCAATCCATCCCTAAATATTATACCATGTACTTCCAGAGTTGTTGTTTATTTCACAGAACTTCAAACTCAAAAGGTAAGCACTTACAAGCTTGAAGCTGTATTTCTATGAGGTTTCAAGACATCTGAAATTCAAAACTGCAATGTTCAGCCAAAGGGTCTGCATCCCTGTTCTTGTCTGAGGCTGTTCCTGGTATGGGCACTGTGGAAGAAGTTCTAGCCTTTTTATCCCTTGAAAGTCCCTGAAGGCACCAAACCATTAAGAAGCTCCTCCCACATTTTTCCCGCTCTTTTCTGAGCTTGCTTGGTGAAGATTTTGAAAGTATAGAGAGATGGTTTTCTGTAGTGGAGATATTGCAACAATTGCTCACCTAACATGGAAGCACTTACTAACTAAAGAAAAATAGAAAGAACTCCTGTTAGGTGAGCACCTGATGTTCAAATGCAACCCATCCCTAAATATTATACCATGTACTTCCAGAGTTGTTGTTTATTTCACAGAACTTCAAACTCAAAAGGTAAGCACTTACAACCATGAAGCTGTATTTCTATGAGGTTTCAAGATATCTGAAATTCAAAACTGCAATGTTCAGCCAGTTGGCCTGCATCACTGTTCTCATCCGAGGCCGTTCCTGCTATGGGCACTGTGGAAGAAGTGCCCACCTTTTTATGCCTTGAAAGGCACTCAAGGCACCAAACCATTAAGTAGCTCCTCCCACATTTTTCCCGCTCTTTTCTGAGCTTGCTTCGTGAAGATTTTGAAAGTATAGAGAGATGGTTTTCTGTAGTAGAGATATTGCAACAATTGCTCACCTAACATGGAAGCACTTACTAACTAAAGAAAAATAGAAAGAACTCCTGTTAGGTGAGCACCTGATGCTCAAATGCAATTATTCTCTAAATATTATAACATACACTTCCAGAGCTGTTGTTTAGTTAACAGAACTTCAACCTCAATAGGTAAGCACTTACAAGCTTGAAGCTGTATTTCTATGAGGTTTCAAGACATCTGAAATTCAAAACTGCAATGTTCAGCCAGTTGACCTGCATCACTGTTCTCATCCGAGGCCGTTCCTGCTATGGGCACTGTGGAAGAAGTGCCCACCTTTTTATCCCTTGAAAGGCCCTCAAGGCACCAAACCATTAAGTAGCTCCTCCCACATTTTTCCCGCTCTTTTCTGAGCTTGCTTGGTGAAGATTTTGAAAGTATAGAGAGATGGTTTTCTGTAGTGGGGATATTGCAACAATTGCTCACCTAACATGGAAGCACTTACTAACTAAAGAAAAATAGAAAGAACTCCTGTTAGGTGAGCACCTGATGTTCAAATGCAATCCATCCCTAAATATTATACCATGTACTTCCAGAGTTATTGTTTATTTCACAGAACTTCAAACTCAAAAGGTAAGCACTTACAAGCTTGAAGCTGTATTTCTATGAGGTTTCAAGACATCTGAAATTCAAAACTGCAATGTTCAGCCAAAGGGTCTGCATCCCTGTTCTTGTCTGAGGCTGTTCCTGGTATGGGCACTGTGGAAGAAGTTCTAGCCTTTTTATCCCTTGAAAGTCCCTGAAGGCACCAAACCATTAAGAAGCTCCTCCCACATTTTTCCCGCTCTTTTCTGAGCTTGCTTGGTGAAGATTTTGAAAGTATAGAGAGATGGTTTTCTGTAGTGGAGATATTGCAACAATTGCTCACCTAACATGGAAGCACTTACTAACTAAAGAAAAATAGAAAGAACTCCTGTTAGGTGAGCACCTGATGTTCAAATGCAACCCATCCCTAAATATTATACCATGTACTTCCAGAGTTGTTGTTTATTTCACAGAACTTCAAACTCAAAAGGTAAGCACTTACAAGCTTGAAGCTGTATTTCTATGAGGTTTCAAGGCATCTGAAATTCAAAACTGCAATGTTCAGCCAAAGGGTCTGCATCCCTGTTCTTGTCAGAGGCTGTTTCTGGTATGGGCACTGTGGAATAAGTGCTCGCCTTTTTATCCCTTGAAAGGCCCTGAAGGCACCAAACCATTAAGTAGCTCCTCCCACATTTTTCCCGCTCTTTTCTGAACTTTCTGAGGTTGCTTGGTGAAGATTTTGAAAGTATAGAGAGATGGTTTTCTGTAGTGGGGATATTGCAACAATTGCTCACCTAACATGGAAGCACTTACTAACTAAAGAAAAATAGAAAGAACTCCTGTTAGGTGAACACCTGATGCTCAAATGCAATCCATCCCTAAATATTATACCATGTACTTCCAGAGTTGTTGTTTATTTCACAGAACTTCAAACTCAAAAGGTAAGCACTTACAAGCTTGAAGCTGTATTTCTATGAGGTTTCAAGGCATCTGAAATTCAAAACTGCAATGTTCAGCCAAAGGGTCTGCATCCCTGTTCTTGTCAGAGGCTGTTTCTGGTATGGGCACTGTGGAATAAGTGCTCGCCTTTTTATCCCTTGAAAGGCCCTGAAGGCACCAAACCATTAAGTAGCTCCTCCCACATTTTTCCCGCTCTTTTCTGAGCTTGCTTGGTGAAGATTTTGAAAGTATAGAGAGATGGTTTTCTGTAGTGGGGATATTGCAACAATTGCTCACCTAACATGGAAGCACTTACTAACTAAAGAAAAATAGAAAGAACTCCTGTTAGGTGAACACCTAATGCTCAAATGCAATCCATCCCTAAATATTATACCATGTACTTCCAGAGTTGTTGTTTATTTCACAGAACTTCAAACTCAAAAGGTAAGCACTTACAAGCTTGAAGCTGTATTTCTATGAGGTTTCAAGACATCTGAAATTCAAAACTGCAATGTTCAGCCAAAGGGTCTGCATCCCTGTTCTTGTCTGAGGCTGTTCCTGGTATGGGCACTGTGGAAGAAGTTCTAGCCTTTTTATCCCTTGAAAGTCCCTGAAGGCACCAAACCATTAAGAAGCTCCTCCCACATTTTTCCCGCTCTTTTCTGAGCTTGCTTGGTGAAGATTTTGAAAGTATAGAGAGATGGTTTTCTGTAGTGGAGATATTGCAACAATTGCTCACCTAACATGGAAGCACTTACTAACTAAAGAAAAATAGAAAGAACTCCTGTTAGGTGAGCACCTGATGTTCAAATGCAACCCATCCCTAAATATTATACCATGTACTTCCAGAGTTGTTGTTTATTTCACAGAACTTCAAACTCAAAAGGTAAGCACTTACAACCATGAAGCTGTATTTCTATGAGGTTTCAAGATATCTGAAATTCAAAACTGCAATGTTCAGCCAGTTGGCCTGCATCACTGTTCTCATCCGAGGCCGTTCCTGCTATGGGCACTGTGGAAGAAGTGCCCACCTTTTTATGCCTTGAAAGGCACTCAAGGCACCAAACCATTAAGTAGCTCCTCCCACATTTTTCCCGCTCTTTTCTGAGCTTGCTTCGTGAAGATTTTGAAAGTATAGAGAGATGGTTTTCTGTAGTAGAGATATTGCAACAATTGCTCACCTAACATGGAAGCACTTACTAACTAAAGAAAAATAGAAAGAACTCCTGTTAGGTGAGCACCTGATGCTCAAATGCAATTATTCTCTAAATATTATAACATACACTTCCAGAGCTGTTGTTTAGTTAACAGAACTTCAACCTCAATAGGTAAGCACTTACAAGCTTGAAGCTGTATTTCTATGAGGTTTCAAGACATCTGAAATTCAAAACTGCAATGTTCAGCCAGTTGACCTGCATCACTGTTCTCATCCGAGGCCGTTCCTGCTATGGGCACTGTGGAAGAAGTGCCCACCTTTTTATCCCTTGAAAGGCCCTCAAGGCACCAAACCATTAAGTAGCTCCTCCCACATTTTTCCCGCTCTTTTCTGAGCTTGCTTGGTGAAGATTTTGAAAGTATAGAGAGATGGTTTTCTGTAGTGGGGATATTGCAACAATTGCTCACCTAACATGGAAGCACTTACTAACTAAAGAAAAATAGAAAGAACTCCTGTTAGGTGAGCACCTGATGTTCAAATGCAATCCATCCCTAAATATTATACCATGTACTTCCAGAGTTGTTGTTTATTTCACAGAACTTCAAACTCAAAAGGTAAGCACTTACAAGCTTGAAGCTGTATTTCTATGAGGTTTCAAGACATCTGAAATTCAAAACTGCAATGTTCAGCCAAAGGGTCTGCATCCCTGTTCTTGTCTGAGGCTGTTCCTGGTATGGGCACTGTGGAAGAAGTTCTAGCCTTTTTATCCCTTGAAAGTCCCTGAAGGCACCAAACCATTAAGAAGCTCCTCCCACATTTTTCCCGCTCTTTTCTGAGCTTGCTTGGTGAAGATTTTGAAAGTATAGAGAGATGGTTTTCTGTAGTGGAGATATTGCAACAATTGCTCACCTAACATGGAAGCACTTACTAACTAAAGAAAAATAGAAAGAACTCCTGTTAGGTGAGCACCTGATGTTCAAATGCAACCCATCCCTAAATATTATACCATGTACTTCCAGAGTTGTTGTTTATTTCACAGAACTTCAAACTCAAAAGGTAAGCACTTACAACCATGAAGCTGTATTTCTATGAGGTTTCAAGATATCTGAAATTCAAAACTGCAATGTTCAGCCAGTTGGCCTGCATCACTGTTCTCATCCGAGGCCATTCCTGCTATGGGCACTGTGGAAGAAGTGCCCACCTTTTTATGCCTTGAAAGGCACTCAAGGCACCAAACCATTAAGTAGCTCCTCCCACATTTTTCCCGCTCTTTTCTGAGCTTGCTTGGTGAAGATTTTGAAAGTATAGAGAGATGGTTTTCTGTAGTAGAGATATTGCAACAATTGCTCACCTAACATGGAAGCACTTACTAACTAAAGAAAAATAGAAAGAACTCCTGTTAGGTGAGCACCTGATGCTCAAATGCAATTATTCTCTAAATATTATAACATACACTTCCAGAGCTGTTGTTTAGTTAACAGAACTTCAACCTCAATAGGTAAGCACTTACAAGCTTGAAGCTGTATTTCTATGAGGTTTCAAGACATCTGAAATTCAAAACTGCAATGTTCAGCCAGTTGACCCGGATCACTGTTCTCATCCGAGGCCGTTCCTGCTATGGGCACTGTGGAAGAAGTGCCCACCTTTTTATCCCTTGAAAGGCCCTCAAGGCACCAAACCATTAAGTAGCTCCTCCCACATTTTTCCCGCTCTTTTCTGAGCTTGCTTGGTGAAGATTTTGAAAGTATAGAGAGATGGTTTTCTGTAGTGGGGATATTGCAACAATTGCTCACCTAACATGGAAGCACTTACTAACTAAAGAAAAATAAAAAGAACTCCTGTTAGGTGAGCACCTGATGTTCAAATGCAATCCATCCTAAATATTATAACATACACTTCCAAAGTTGCAGTTTAGTTCACAGAACTTCAACCTCAAAAGGTAAGCACTTATAACCATGAAGCTGTATTTCTATGAGGTTTCAAGACATCTGAAATTCAAAACTGCAATGTTCAGCCAAAGGGTCTGCATCCCTGTTCTTGTCTGAGGCTGTTCCTGGTATGGGCACTGTGGAAGAAGTTCTAGCCTTTTTATCCCTTGAAAGTCCCTGAAGGCACCAAACCATTAAGAAGCTCCTCCCACATTTTTCCCGCTCTTTTCTGAGCTTGCTTGGTGAAGATTTTGAAAGTATAGAGAGATGGTTTTCTGTAGTGGAGATATTGCAACAATTGCTCACCTAACATGGAAGCACTTACTAACTAAAGAAAAATAGAAATAACTCCTGTTAGGTGAGCACCTGATGTTCAAATGCAATCCATCCTAAATATTATAACATACACTTCCAAAATTGCTGTTTAGTTCACAGAACTTCAACCTCAAAAGGGAAGCACTTACACATATATAAAACGCAGGTGCCAACCTTGAAGCTGTATTTCTGTGAGGTTCCAAGACATCTGAAATTCAAAACTGCAATGTTCAGCCATTGGGTCTGCATCCCTGTTCTTGTCTGAGGCTGTTCCTGTTATGGGCACTGTGGAAGAAGTGCTCGCCTTTTTATCCCTTGAAAGGCCCTGAAGGCACCAAAACATTAAGTAGCTCCTCCCACATTTTTCCCGCTCTTTTCTGAGATTGATTGGTGAAGATTTTGAAAGTATAGAGAGATGGTTTTCTGTAGTGGGGATATTGCAACAATTGCTCACCTAACATGGAAGCACTTACTAACTAAAGAAAAATAGAAAGAACTCCTGTTAGGTGAACACCTGATGCTCAAATGTAATCCATCCCTAAATATTATACCATGTACTTCCAGAGTTGTTGTTTATTTCACAGAACTTCAAACTCAAAAGGTAAGCACTTACAAGCTTGAAGCTGTATTTCTATGAGGTTTCAAGACATCTGAAATTCAAAACTGCAATGTTCAGCCAAAGGGTCTGCATCCCTGTTCTTGTCTGAGGCTGTTCCTGGTATGGGCACTGTGGAAGAAGTTCTAGCCTTTTTATCCCTTGAAAGTCCCTGAAGGCACCAAACCATTAAGAAGCTCCTCCCACATTTTTCCCGCTCTTTTCTGAGCTTGCTTGGTGAAGATTTTGAAAGTATAGAGAGATGGTTTTCTGTAGTGGAGATATTGCAACAATTGCTCACCTAACATGGAAGCACTTACTAACTAAAGAAAAATAGAAATAACTCCTGTTAGGTGAGCACCTGATGTTCAAATGCAATCCATCCTAAATATTATAACATACACTTCCAAAATTGCTGTTTAGTTCACAGAACTTCAACCTCAAAAGGGAAGCACTTACACATATATAAAACGCAGGTGCCAACCTTGAAGCTGTATTTCTGTGAGGTTCCAAGACATCTGAAATTCAAAACTGCAATGTTCAGCCAGTGGGTCTGCATCCCTGTTCTTGTCTGAGGCTGTTCCTGTTATGGGCACTGTGGAAGAAGTGCTCCCCTTTTTATCCCTTGAAAGGCCCTGAAGGCACCAAAACATTAAGTAGCTCCTCCCACATTTTTCCCGCTCTTTTCTGAGCTTGATTGGTGAAGATTTTGAAAGTATAGAGAGATGGTTTTCTGTAGTGGGGATATTGCAACAATTGCTCACCTAACATGGAAGCACTTACTAACTAAAGAAAAATAGAAAGAACTCCTGTTAGGTGAGCACCTGATGCTCAAATGCAATTATTCTCTAAATATTATAACATACACTTCCAGAGCTGTTGTTTAGTTAACAGAGTTGTTGTTTATTTCACAGAACTTCAAACTCAAAAGGTAAGCACTTACAAGCTTGAAGCTGTATTTATATGAGGTTTCAAGACATCTGAAATTCAAAACTGCAATGTTCAGCCAAAGGGTCTGCATCCCTGTTCTTGTCAGAGGCTGTTTCTGGTATGGGCACTGTGGAAGAAGTGCCCACCTTTTTATCCCTTGAAAGGCCCTCAAGGCACCAAACCATTAAGTAGCTCCTCCCACATTTTTCCCGCTCTTTTCCGAGCTTGCTTGGTGAAGATTTTGAAAGTATAGAGAGATGGTTTTCTGTAGTGGGGATAGTGCAACAATTGCTCACCTAACATAGAAGCACTTACTAACTAAAGAAAAATAGAAAGAACTCCTGTTAGGTGAACACCTGATGCTCAAATGCAATCCATCCCTAAATAGTATACCATGTACTTCCAGAGTTGTTGTTTATTTCACAGAACTTCAAACTCAAAAGGTAAGCACTTATAACCATGAAGCTGTATTTCTATGAGGTTTCAAGACATCTGAAATTCAAAACTGCAATGTTCAGCCAGTTGGCCTGCATCACTGTTGTCATCCGAGGCCGTTCCTGCTATGGGCACTGTGGAGAAGGGCCCACCTTTTTATCCCTTGAAAGGCCCTCAAGGCACCAGACCATTAAGTAGCTCCGCCCACATTTTTCCCGCTCTTTTCTGAGGTTGCTTGGTGAAGATTTTGAAAGTATAGAGAGATGGTTTTCTGTAGTGGGGATATTGCAACAATTGCTCACCTAACATGGAAGCACTTACTAACTAAAGAAAAATAAAAAGAACTCCTGTTAGGTGAGCACCTGATGTTCAAATGCAATCCATCCTAAATATTATAACATACACTTCCAAAGTTGCAGTTTAGTTCACAGAACTTCAACCTCAAAAGGTAAGCACTTATAACCATGAAGCTGTATTTCTATGAGGTTTCAAGACATCTGAAATTCAAAACTGCAATGTTCAGCCAAAGGGTCTGCATCCCTGTTCTTGTCTGAGGCTGTTCCTGGTATGGGCACTGTGGAAGAAGTTCTAGCCTTTTTATCCCTTGAAAGTCCCTGAAGGCACCAAACCATTAAGTAGCTCCTCCCACATTTTTCCCGCTCTTTTCTGAGCTTGATTGGTGAAGATTTTGAAAGTATAGAGAGATGGTTTTCTGTAGTGGGGATATTGCAACAATTGCTCACCTAACATGGAAGCACTTACTAACTAAAGAAAAATAGAAAGAACTCCTGTTAGGTGAACACCTGATGCTCAAATGTAATCCATCCCTAAATATTATACCATGTACTTCCAGAGTTGTTGTTTATTTCACAGAACTTCAAACTCAAAAGGTAAGCACTTACAAGCTTGAAGCTGTATTTCTATGAGGTTTCAAGACATCTGAAATTCAAAACTGCAATGTTCAGCCAAAGGGTCTGCATCCCTGTTCTTGTCTGAGGCTGTTCCTGGTATGGGCACTGTGGAAGAAGTTCTAGCCTTTTTATCCCTTGAAAGTCCCTGAAGGCACCAAACCATTAAGTAGCTCCTCCCACATTTTTCCCGCTCTTTTCTGAGCTTGATTGGTGAAGATTTTGAAAGTATAGAGAGATGGTTTTCTGTAGTGGGGATATTGCAACAATTGCTCACCTAACATGGAAGCACTTACTAACTAAAGAAAAATAGAAAGAACTCCTGTTAGGTGAACACCTGATGCTCAAATGTAATCCATCCCTAAATATTATACCATGTACTTCCAGAGTTGTTGTTTATTTCACAGAACTTCAAACTCAAAAGGTAAGCACTTACAAGCTTGAAGCTGTATTTCTATGAGGTTTCAAGACATCTGAAATTCAAAACTGCAATGTTCAGCCAAAGGGTCTGCATCCCTGTTCTTGTCTGAGGCTGTTCCTGGTATGGGCACTGTGGAAGAAGTTCTAGCCTTTTTATCCCTTGAAAGTCCCTGAAGGCACCAAACCATTAAGAAGCTCCTCCCACATTTTTCCCGCTCTTTTCTGAGCTTGCTTGGTGAAGATTTTGAAAGTATAGAGAGATGGTTTTCTGTAGTGGAGATATTGCAACAATTGCTCACCTAACATGGAAGCACTTACTAACTAAAGAAAAATAGAAATAACTCCTGTTAGGTGAGCACCTGATGTTCAAATGCAATCCATCCTAAATATTATAACATACACTTCCAAAATTGCTGTTTAGTTCACAGAACTTCAACCTCAAAAGGGAAGCACTTACACATATATAAAACGCAGGTGCCAACCTTGAAGCTGTATTTCTGTGAGGTTCCAAGACATCTGAAATTCAAAACTGCAATGTTCAGCCAGTGGGTCTGCATCCCTGTTCTTGTCTGAGGCTGTTCCTGTTATGGGCACTGTGGAAGAAGTGCTCGCCTTTTTATCCCTTGAAAGGCCCTGAAGGCACCAAAACATTAAGTAGCTCCTCCCACATTTTTCCCGCTCTTTTCTGAGCTTGATTGGTGAAGATTTTGAAAGTATAGAGAGATGGTTTTCTGTAGTGGGGATATTGCAACAATTGCTCACCTAACATGGAAGCACTTACTAACTAAAGAAAAATAGAAAGAACTCCTGTTAGGTGAGCACCTGATGCTCAAATGCAATTATTCTCTAAATATTATAACATACACTTCCAGAGCTGTTGTTTAGTTAACAGAGTTGTTGTTTATTTCACAGAACTTCAAACTCAAAAGGTAAGCACTTACAAGCTTGAAGCTGTATTTATATGAGGTTTCAAGACATCTGAAATTCAAAACTGCAATGTTCAGCCAAAGGGTCTGCATCCCTGTTCTTGTCAGAGGCTGTTTCTGGTATGGGCACTGTGGAAGAAGTGCCCACCTTTTTATCCCTTGAAAGGCCCTCAAGGCACCAAACCATTAAGTAGCTCCTCCCACATTTTTCCCGCTCTTTTCCGAGCTTGCTTGGTGAAGATTTTGAAAGTATAGAGAGATGGTTTTCTGTAGTGGGGATAGTGCAACAATTGCTCACCTAACATAGAAGCACTTACTAACTAAAGAAAAATAGAAAGAACTCCTGTTAGGTGAACACCTGATGCTCAAATGCAATCCATCCCTAAATAGTATACCATGTACTTCCAGAGTTGTTGTTTATTTCACAGAACTTCAAACTCAAAAGGTAAGCACTTATAACCATGAAGCTGTATTTCTATGAGGTTTCAAGACATCTGAAATTCAAAACTGCAATGTTCAGCCAGTTGGCCTGCATCACTGTTGTCATCCGAGGCCGTTCCTGCTATGGGCACTGTGGAGAAGGGCCCACCTTTTTATCCCTTGAAAGGCCCTCAAGGCACCAGACCATTAAGTAGCTCCGCCCACATTTTTCCCGCTCTTTTCTGAGGTTGCTTGGTGAAGATTTTGAAAGTATAGAGAGATGGTTTTCTGTAGTGGGGATATTGCAACAATTGCTCACCTAACATGGAAGCACTTACTAACTAAAGAAAAATAGAAAGAACTCCTGTTAGGTGAACACCTGATGCTCAAATGCAATCCATCCCTAAATATTATACCATGTACTTCCAGAGTTGTTGTTTATTTCACAGAACTTCAAACTCAAAAGGTAAGCACTTACAAGCTTGAAGCTGTATTTCTATGAGGTTTCAAGGCATCTGAAATTCCAAACTGCAATGTTCAGCCAAAGGGTCTGCATCCCTGTTCTTGTCAGAGGCTGTTTCTGGTATGGGCACTGTGGAATAAGTGCTCGCCTTTTTATCCCTTGAAAGGCCCTGAAGGCACCAAACCATTAAGTAGCTCCTCCCACATTTTTCCCGCTCTTTTCTGAACTTTCTGAGGTTGCTTGGTGAAGATTTTGAAAGTATAGAGAGATGGTTTTCTGTAGTGGGGATATTGCAACAATTGCTCACCTAACATGGAAGCACTTACTAACTAAAGAAAAATAGAAAGAACTCCTGTTAGGTGAACACCTGATGCTCAAATGCAATCCATCCCTAAATATTATACCATGTACTTCCAGAGTTGTTGTTTATTTCACAGAACTTCAAACTCAAAAGGTAAGCACTTACAAGCTTGAAGCTGTATTTCTATGAGGTTTCAAGGCATCTGAAATTCAAAACTGCAATGTTCAGCCAAAGGGTCTGCATCCCTGTTCTTGTCAGAGGCTGTTTCTGGTATGGGCACTGTGGAATAAGTGCTCGCCTTTTTATCCCTTGAAAGGCCCTGAAGGCACCAAACCATTAAGTAGCTCCTCCCACATTTTTCCCGCTCTTTTCTGAGCTTGCTTGGTGAAGATTTTGAAAGTATAGAGAGATGGTTTTCTGTAGTGGGGATATTGCAACAATTGCTCACCTAACATGGAAGCACTTACTAACTAAAGAAAAATAGAAAGAACTCCTGTTAGGTGAACACCTAATGCTCAAATGCAATCCATCCCTAAATATTATACCATGTACTTCCAGAGTTGTTGTTTATTTCACAGAACTTCAAACTCAAAAGGTAAGCACTTACAAGCTTGAAGCTGTATTTCTATGAGGTTTCAAGACATCTGAAATTCAAAACTGCAATGTTCAGCCAAAGGGTCTGCATCCCTGTTCTTGTCTGAGGCTGTTCCTGGTATGGGCACTGTGGAAGAAGTTCTAGCCTTTTTATCCCTTGAAAGTCCCTGAAGGCACCAAACCATTAAGAAGCTCCTCCCACATTTTTCCCGCTCTTTTCTGAGCTTGCTTGGTGAAGATTTTGAAAGTATAGAGAGATGGTTTTCTGTAGTGGAGATATTGCAACAATTGCTCACCTAACATGGAAGCACTTACTAACTAAAGAAAAATAGAAAGAACTCCTGTTAGGTGAGCACCTGATGTTCAAATGCAACCCATCCCTAAATATTATACCATGTACTTCCAGAGTTGTTGTTTATTTCACAGAACTTCAAACTCAAAAGGTAAGCACTTACAACCATGAAGCTGTATTTCTATGAGGTTTCAAGATATCTGAAATTCAAAACTGCAATGTTCAGCCAGTTGGCCTGCATCACTGTTCTCATCCGAGGCCGTTCCTGCTATGGGCACTGTGGAAGAAGTGCCCACCTTTTTATGCCTTGAAAGGCACTCAAGGCACCAAACCATTAAGTAGCTCCTCCCACATTTTTCCCGCTCTTTTCTGAGCTTGCTTGGTGAAGATTTTGAAAGTATAGAGAGATGGTTTTCTGTAGTAGAGATATTGCAACAATTGCTCACCTAACATGGAAGCACTTACTAACTAAAGAAAAATAGAAAGAACTCCTGTTAGGTGAGCACCTGATGCTCAAATGCAATTATTCTCTAAATATTATAACATACACTTCCAGAGCTGTTGTTTAGTTAACAGAACTTCAACCTCAATAGGTAAGCACTTACAAGCTTGAAGCTGTATTTCTATGAGGTTTCAAGACATCTGAAATTCAAAACTGCAATGTTCAGCCAGTTGACCTGCATCACTGTTCTCATCCGAGGCCGTTCCTGCTATGGGCACTGTGGAAGAAGTGCCCACCTTTTTATCCCTTGAAAGGCCCTCAAGGCACCAAACCATTAAGTAGCTCCTCCCACATTTTTCCCGCTCTTTTCTGAGCTTGCTTGGTGAAGATTTTGAAAGTATAGAGAGATGGTTTTCTGTAGTGGGGATATTGCAACAATTGCTCACCTAACATGGAAGCACTTACTAACTAAAGAAAAATAAAAAGAACTCCTGTAAGGTGAGCACCTGATGTTCAAATGCAATCCATCCCTAAATATTATACCATGTACTTCCAGAGTTGTTATTTATTTCACAGAACTTCAAACTCAAAAGGTAAGCACTTACAAGCTTGAAGCTGTATTTCTATGAGGTTAAAAGACATCTGAAATTCAAAACTGCAATGTTCAGCCAAAGGGTCTGCATCCCTGTTCTTGTCTGAGGCTGTTCCTGGTATGGGCACTGTGGAAGAAGTTCTAGCCTTTTTATCCCTTGAAAGTCCCTGAAGGCACCAAACCATTAAGAAGCTCCTCCCACATTTTTCCCGCTCTTTTCTGAGCTTGCTTGGTGAAGATTTTGAAAGTATAGAGAGATGGTTTTCTGTAGTGGAGATATTGCAACAATTGCTCACCTAACATGGAAGCACTTACTAACTAAAGAAAAATAGAAAGAACTCCTGTTAGGTGAGCACCTGATGTTCAAATGCAACCCATCCCTAAATATTATACCATGTACTTCCAGAGTTGTTGTTTATTTCACAGAACTTCAAACTCAAAAGGTAAGCACTTACAACCATGAAGCTGTATTTCTATGAGGTTTCAAGATATCTGAAATTCAAAACTGCAATGTTCAGCCAGTTGGCCTGCATCACTGTTCTCATCCGAGGCCATTCCTGCTATGGGCACTGTGGAAGAAGTGCCCACCTTTTTATGCCTTGAAAGGCACTCAAGGCACCAAACCATTAAGTAGCTCCTCCCACATTTTTCCCGCTCTTTTCTGAGCTTGCTTGGTGAAGATTTTGAAAGTATAGAGAGATGGTTTTCTGTAGTAGAGATATTGCAACAATTGCTCACCTAACATGGAAGCACTTACTAACTAAAGAAAAATAGAAAGAACTCCTGTTAGGTGAGCACCTGATGCTCAAATGCAATTATTCTCTAAATATTATAACATACACTTCCAGAGCTGTTGTTTAGTTAACAGAGTTGTTGTTTATTTCACAGAACTTCAAACTCAAAAGGTAAGCACTTACAAGCTTGAAGCTGTATTTATATGAGGTTTCAAGACATCTGAAATTCAAAACTGCAATGTTCAGCCAAAGGGTCTGCATCCCTGTTCTTGTCAGAGGCTGTTTCTGGTATGGGCACTGTGGAAGAAGTGCCCACCTTTTTATCCCTTGAAAGGCCCTCAAGGCACCAAACCATTAAGTAGCTCCTCCCACATTTTTCCCGCTCTTTTCCGAGCTTGCTTGGTGAAGATTTTGAAAGTATAGAGAGATGGTTTTCTGTAGTGGGGATAGTGCAACAATTGCTCACCTAACATAGAAGCACTTACTAACTAAAGAAAAATAGAAAGAACTCCTGTTAGGTGAACACCTGATGCTCAAATGCAATCCATCCCTAAATAGTATACCATGTACTTCCAGAGTTGTTGTTTATTTCACAGAACTTCAAACTCAAAAGGTAAGCACTTATAACCATGAAGCTGTATTTCTATGAGGTTTCAAGACATCTGAAATTCAAAACTGCAATGTTCAGCCAGTTGGCCTGCATCACTGTTGTCATCCGAGGCCGTTCCTGCTATGGGCACTGTGGAGAAGGGCCCACCTTTTTATCCCTTGAAAGGCCCTCAAGGCACCAGACCATTAAGTAGCTCCTCCCACATTTTTCCCGCTCTTTTCTGAGGTTGCTTGGTGAAGATTTTGAAAGTATAGAGAGATGGTTTTCTGTAGTGGGGATATTGCAACAATTGCTCACCTAACATGGAAGCACTTACTAACTAAAGAAAAATAGAAAGAACTCCTGTTAGGTGAACACCTGATGCTCAAATGCAATCCATCCCTAAATATTATACCATGTACTTCCAGAGTTGTTGTTTATTTCACAGAACTTCAAACTCAAAAGGTAAGCACTTACAAGCTTGAAGCTGTATTTCTATGAGGTTTCAAGGCATCTGAAATTCCAAACTGCAATGTTCAGCCAAAGGGTCTGCATCCCTGTTCTTGTCAGAGGCTGTTTCTGGTATGGGCACTGTGGAATAAGTGCTCGCCTTTTTATCCCTTGAAAGGCCCTGAAGGCACCAAACCATTAAGTAGCTCCTCCCACATTTTTCCCGCTCTTTTCTGAACTTTCTGAGGTTGCTTGGTGAAGATTTTGAAAGTATAGAGAGATGGTTTTCTGTAGTGGGGATATTGCAACAATTGCTCACCTAACATGGAAGCACTTACTAACTAAAGAAAAATAGAAAGAACTCCTGTTAGGTGAACACCTGATGCTCAAATGCAATCCATCCCTAAATATTATACCATGTACTTCCAGAGTTGTTGTTTATTTCACAGAACTTCAAACTCAAAAGGTAAGCACTTACAAGCTTGAAGCTGTATTTCTATGAGGTTTCAAGGCATCTGAAATTCAAAACTGCAATGTTCAGCCAAAGGGTCTGCATCCCTGTTCTTGTCAGAGGCTGTTTCTGGTATGGGCACTGTGGAATAAGTGCTCGCCTTTTTATCCCTTGAAAGGCCCTGAAGGCACCAAACCATTAAGTAGCTCCTCCCACATTTTTCCCGCTCTTTTCTGAGCTTGCTTGGTGAAGATTTTGAAAGTATAGAGAGATGGTTTTCTGTAGTGGGGATATTGCAACAATTGCTCACCTAACATGGAAGCACTTACTAACTAAAGAAAAATAGAAAGAACTCCTGTTAGGTGAACACCTAATGCTCAAATGCAATCCATCCCTAAATATTATACCATGTACTTCCAGAGTTGTTGTTTATTTCACAGAACTTCAAACTCAAAAGGTAAGCACTTACAAGCTTGAAGCTGTATTTCTATGAGGTTTCAAGACATCTGAAATTCAAAACTGCAATGTTCAGCCAAAGGGTCTGCATCCCTGTTCTTGTCTGAGGCTGTTCCTGGTATGGGCACTGTGGAAGAAGTTCTAGCCTTTTTATCCCTTGAAAGTCCCTGAAGGCACCAAACCATTAAGAAGCTCCTCCCACATTTTTCCCGCTCTTTTCTGAGCTTGCTTGGTGAAGATTTTGAAAGTATAGAGAGATGGTTTTCTGTAGTGGAGATATTGCAACAATTGCTCACCTAACATGGAAGCACTTACTAACTAAAGAAAAATAGAAAGAACTCCTGTTAGGTGAGCACCTGATGTTCAAATGCAACCCATCCCTAAATATTATACCATGTACTTCCAGAGTTGTTGTTTATTTCACAGAACTTCAAACTCAAAAGGTAAGCACTTACAACCATGAAGCTGTATTTCTATGAGGTTTCAAGATATCTGAAATTCAAAACTGCAATGTTCAGCCAGTTGGCCTGCATCACTGTTCTCATCCGAGGCCGTTCCTGCTATGGGCACTGTGGAAGAAGTGCCCACCTTTTTATGCCTTGAAAGGCACTCAAGGCACCAAACCATTAAGTAGCTCCTCCCACATTTTTCCCGCTCTTTTCTGAGCTTGCTTGGTGAAGATTTTGAAAGTATAGAGAGATGGTTTTCTGTAGTAGAGATATTGCAACAATTGCTCACCTAACATGGAAGCACTTACTAACTAAAGAAAAATAGAAAGAACTCCTGTTAGGTGAGCACCTGATGCTCAAATGCAATTATTCTCTAAATATTATAACATACACTTCCAGAGCTGTTGTTTAGTTAACAGAACTTCAACCTCAATAGGTAAGCACTTACAAGCTTGAAGCTGTATTTCTATGAGGTTTCAAGACATCTGAAATTCAAAACTGCAATGTTCAGCCAGTTGACCTGCATCACTGTTCTCATCCGAGGCCGTTCCTGCTATGGGCACTGTGGAAGAAGTGCCCACCTTTTTATCCCTTGAAAGGCCCTCAAGGCACCAAACCATTAAGTAGCTCCTCCCACATTTTTCCCGCTCTTTTCTGAGCTTGCTTGGTGAAGATTTTGAAAGTATAGAGAGATGGTTTTCTGTAGTGGGGATATTGCAACAATTGCTCACCTAACATGGAAGCACTTACTAACTAAAGAAAAATAAAAAGAACTCCTGTAAGGTGAGCACCTGATGTTCAAATGCAATCCATCCCTAAATATTATACCATGTACTTCCAGAGTTGTTATTTATTTCACAGAACTTCAAACTCAAAAGGTAAGCACTTACAAGCTTGAAGCTGTATTTCTATGAGGTTTCAAGACATCTGAAATTCAAAACTGCAATGTTCAGCCAAAGGGTCTGCATCCCTGTTCTTGTCTGAGGCTGTTCCTGGTATGGGCACTGTGGAAGAAGTTCTAGCCTTTTTATCCCTTGAAAGTCCCTGAAGGCACCAAACCATTAAGAAGCTCCTCCCACATTTTTCCCGCTCTTTTCTGAGCTTGCTTGGTGAAGATTTTGAAAGTATAGAGAGATGGTTTTCTGTAGTGGAGATATTGCAACAATTGCTCACCTAACATGGAAGCACTTACTAACTAAAGAAAAATAGAAATAACTCCTGTTAGGTGAGCACCTGATGTTCAAATGCAATCCATCCTAAATATTATAACATACACTTCCAAAATTGCTGTTTAGTTCACAGAACTTCAACCTCAAAAGGGAAGCACTTACACATATATAAAACGCAGGTGCCAACCTTGAAGCTGTATTTCTGTGAGGTTCCAAGACATCTGAAATTCAAAACTGCAATGTTCAGCCAGTGGGTCTGCATCCCTGTTCTTGTCTGAGGCTGTTCCTGTTATGGGCACTGTGGAAGAAGTGCTCGCCTTTTTATCCCTTGAAAGGCCCTGAAGGCACCAAAACATTAAGTAGCTCCTCCCACATTTTTCCCGCTCTTTTCTGAGCTTGATTGGTGAAGATTTTGAAAGTATAGAGAGATGGTTTTCTGTAGTGGGGATATTGCAACAATTGCTCACCTAACATGGAAGCACTTACTAACTAAAGAAAAATAGAAAGAACTCCTGTTAGGTGAGCACCTGATGCTCAAATGCAATTATTCTCTAAATATTATAACATACACTTCCAGAGCTGTTGTTTAGTTAACAGAGTTGTTGTTTATTTCACAGAACTTCAAACTCAAAAGGTAAGCACTTACAAGCTTGAAGCTGTATTTATATGAGGTTTCAAGACATCTGAAATTCAAAACTGCAATGTTCAGCCAAAGGGTCTGCATCCCTGTTCTTGTCAGAGGCTGTTTCTGGTATGGGCACTGTGGAAGAAGTGCCCACCTTTTTATCCCTTGAAAGGCCCTCAAGGCACCAAACCATTAAGTAGCTCCTCCCACATTTTTCCCGCTCTTTTCCGAGCTTGCTTGGTGAAGATTTTGAAAGTATAGAGAGATGGTTTTCTGTAGTGGGGATAGTGCAACAATTGCTCACCTAACATAGAAGCACTTACTAACTAAAGAAAAATAGAAAGAACTCCTGTTAGGTGAACACCTGATGCTCAAATGCAATCCATCCCTAAATAGTATACCATGTACTTCCAGAGTTGTTGTTTATTTCACAGAACTTCAAACTCAAAAGGTAAGCACTTATAACCATGAAGCTGTATTTCTATGAGGTTTCAAGACATCTGAAATTCAAAACTGCAATGTTCAGCCAGTTGGCCTGCATCACTGTTGTCATCCGAGGCCGTTCCTGCTATGGGCACTGTGGAGAAGGGCCCACCTTTTTATCCCTTGAAAGGCCCTCAAGGCACCAGACCATTAAGTAGCTCCGCCCACATTTTTCCCGCTCTTTTCTGAGGTTGCTTGGTGAAGATTTTGAAAGTATAGAGAGATGGTTTTCTGTAGTGGGGATATTGCAACAATTGCTCACCTAACATGGAAGCACTTACTAACTAAAGAAAAATAGAAAGAACTCCTGTTAGGTGAACACCTGATGCTCAAATGCAATCCATCCCTAAATATTATACCATGTACTTCCAGAGTTGTTGTTTATTTCACAGAACTTCAAACTCAAAAGGTAAGCACTTACAAGCTTGAAGCTGTATTTCTATGAGGTTTCAAGGCATCTGAAATTCCAAACTGCAATGTTCAGCCAAAGGGTCTGCATCCCTGTTCTTGTCAGAGGCTGTTTCTGGTATGGGCACTGTGGAATAAGTGCTCGCCTTTTTATCCCTTGAAAGGCCCTGAAGGCACCAAACCATTAAGTAGCTCCTCCCACATTTTTCCCGCTCTTTTCTGAACTTTCTGAGGTTGCTTGGTGAAGATTTTGAAAGTATAGAGAGATGGTTTTCTGTAGTGGGGATATTGCAACAATTGCTCACCTAACATGGAAGCACTTACTAACTAAAGAAAAATAGAAAGAACTCCTGTTAGGTGAACACCTGATGCTCAAATGCAATCCATCCCTAAATATTATACCATGTACTTCCAGAGTTGTTGTTTATTTCACAGAACTTCAAACTCAAAAGGTAAGCACTTACAAGCTTGAAGCTGTATTTCTATGAGGTTTCAAGGCATCTGAAATTCAAAACTGCAATGTTCAGCCAAAGGGTCTGCATCCCTGTTCTTGTCAGAGGCTGTTTCTGGTATGGGCACTGTGGAATAAGTGCTCGCCTTTTTATCCCTTGAAAGGCCCTGAAGGCACCAAACCATTAAGTAGCTCCTCCCACATTTTTCCCGCTCTTTTCTGAGCTTGCTTGGTGAAGATTTTGAAAGTATAGAGAGATGGTTTTCTGTAGTGGGGATATTGCAACAATTGCTCACCTAACATGGAAGCACTTACTAACTAAAGAAAAATAGAAAGAACTCCTGTTAGGTGAACACCTAATGCTCAAATGCAATCCATCCCTAAATATTATACCATGTACTTCCAGAGTTGTTGTTTATTTCACAGAACTTCAAACTCAAAAGGTAAGCACTTACAAGCTTGAAGCTGTATTTCTATGAGGTTTCAAGACATCTGAAATTCAAAACTGCAATGTTCAGCCAAAGGGTCTGCATCCCTGTTCTTGTCTGAGGCTGTTCCTGGTATGGGCACTGTGGAAGAAGTTCTAGCCTTTTTATCCCTTGAAAGTCCCTGAAGGCACCAAACCATTAAGAAGCTCCTCCCACATTTTTCCCGCTCTTTTCTGAGCTTGCTTGGTGAAGATTTTGAAAGTATAGAGAGATGGTTTTCTGTAGTGGAGATATTGCAACAATTGCTCACCTAACATGGAAGCACTTACTAACTAAAGAAAAATAGAAAGAACTCCTGTTAGGTGAGCACCTGATGTTCAAATGCAACCCATCCCTAAATATTATACCATGTACTTCCAGAGTTGTTGTTTATTTCACAGAACTTCAAACTCAAAAGGTAAGCACTTACAACCATGAAGCTGTATTTCTATGAGGTTTCAAGATATCTGAAATTCAAAACTGCAATGTTCAGCCAGTTGGCCTGCATCACTGTTCTCATCCGAGGCCGTTCCTGCTATGGGCACTGTGGAAGAAGTGCCCACCTTTTTATGCCTTGAAAGGCACTCAAGGCACCAAACCATTAAGTAGCTCCTCCCACATTTTTCCCGCTCTTTTCTGAGCTTGCTTGGTGAAGATTTTGAAAGTATAGAGAGATGGTTTTCTGTAGTAGAGATATTGCAACAATTGCTCACCTAACATGGAAGCACTTACTAACTAAAGAAAAATAGAAAGAACTCCTGTTAGGTGAGCACCTGATGCTCAAATGCAATTATTCTCTAAATATTATAACATACACTTCCAGAGCTGTTGTTTAGTTAACAGAACTTCAACCTCAATAGGTAAGCACTTACAAGCTTGAAGCTGTATTTCTATGAGGTTTCAAGACATCTGAAATTCAAAACTGCAATGTTCAGCCAGTTGACCTGCATCACTGTTCTCATCCGAGGCCGTTCCTGCTATGGGCACTGTGGAAGAAGTGCCCACCTTTTTATCCCTTGAAAGGCCCTCAAGGCACCAAACCATTAAGTAGCTCCTCCCACATTTTTCCCGCTCTTTTCTGAGCTTGCTTGGTGAAGATTTTGAAAGTATAGAGAGATGGTTTTCTGTAGTGGGGATATTGCAACAATTGCTCACCTAACATGGAAGCACTTACTAACTAAAGAAAAATAAAAAGAACTCCTGTAAGGTGAGCACCTGATGTTCAAATGCAATCCATCCCTAAATATTATACCATGTACTTCCAGAGTTGTTATTTATTTCACAGAACTTCAAACTCAAAAGGTAAGCACTTACAAGCTTGAAGCTGTATTTCTATGAGGTTAAAAGACATCTGAAATTCAAAACTGCAATGTTCAGCCAAAGGGTCTGCATCCCTGTTCTTGTCTGAGGCTGTTCCTGGTATGGGCACTGTGGAAGAAGTTCTAGCCTTTTTATCCCTTGAAAGTCCCTGAAGGCACCAAACCATTAAGAAGCTCCTCCCACATTTTTCCCGCTCTTTTCTGAGCTTGCTTGGTGAAGATTTTGAAAGTATAGAGAGATGGTTTTCTGTAGTGGAGATATTGCAACAATTGCTCACCTAACATGGAAGCACTTACTAACTAAAGAAAAATAGAAAGAACTCCTGTTAGGTGAGCACCTGATGTTCAAATGCAACCCATCCCTAAATATTATACCATGTACTTCCAGAGTTGTTGTTTATTTCACAGAACTTCAAACTCAAAAGGTAAGCACTTACAACCATGAAGCTGTATTTCTATGAGGTTTCAAGATATCTGAAATTCAAAACTGCAATGTTCAGCCAGTTGGCCTGCATCACTGTTCTCATCCGAGGCCATTCCTGCTATGGGCACTGTGGAAGAAGTGCCCACCTTTTTATGCCTTGAAAGGCACTCAAGGCACCAAACCATTAAGTAGCTCCTCCCACATTTTTCCCGCTCTTTTCTGAGCTTGCTTGGTGAAGATTTTGAAAGTATAGAGAGATGGTTTTCTGTAGTAGAGATATTGCAACAATTGCTCACCTAACATGGAAGCACTTACTAACTAAAGAAAAATAGAAAGAACTCCTGTTAGGTGAGCACCTGATGCTCAAATGCAATTATTCTCTAAATATTATAACATACACTTCCAGAGCTGTTGTTTAGTTAACAGAGTTGTTGTTTATTTCACAGAACTTCAAACTCAAAAGGTAAGCACTTACAAGCTTGAAGCTGTATTTATATGAGGTTTCAAGACATCTGAAATTCAAAACTGCAATGTTCAGCCAAAGGGTCTGCATCCCTGTTCTTGTCAGAGGCTGTTTCTGGTATGGGCACTGTGGAAGAAGTGCCCACCTTTTTATCCCTTGAAAGGCCCTCAAGGCACCAAACCATTAAGTAGCTCCTCCCACATTTTTCCCGCTCTTTTCCGAGCTTGCTTGGTGAAGATTTTGAAAGTATAGAGAGATGGTTTTCTGTAGTGGGGATAGTGCAACAATTGCTCACCTAACATAGAAGCACTTACTAACTAAAGAAAAATAGAAAGAACTCCTGTTAGGTGAACACCTGATGCTCAAATGCAATCCATCCCTAAATAGTATACCATGTACTTCCAGAGTTGTTGTTTATTTCACAGAACTTCAAACTCAAAAGGTAAGCACTTATAACCATGAAGCTGTATTTCTATGAGGTTTCAAGACATCTGAAATTCAAAACTGCAATGTTCAGCCAGTTGGCCTGCATCACTGTTGTCATCCGAGGCCGTTCCTGCTATGGGCACTGTGGAGAAGGGCCCACCTTTTTATCCCTTGAAAGGCCCTCAAGGCACCAGACCATTAAGTAGCTCCTCCCACATTTTTCCCGCTCTTTTCTGAGGTTGCTTGGTGAAGATTTTGAAAGTATAGAGAGATGGTTTTCTGTAGTGGGGATATTGCAACAATTGCTCACCTAACATGGAAGCACTTACTAACTAAAGAAAAATAGAAAGAACTCCTGTTAGGTGAACACCTGATGCTCAAATGCAATCCATCCCTAAATATTATACCATGTACTTCCAGAGTTGTTGTTTATTTCACAGAACTTCAAACTCAAAAGGTAAGCACTTACAAGCTTGAAGCTGTATTTCTATGAGGTTTCAAGGCATCTGAAATTCCAAACTGCAATGTTCAGCCAAAGGGTCTGCATCCCTGTTCTTGTCAGAGGCTGTTTCTGGTATGGGCACTGTGGAATAAGTGCTCGCCTTTTTATCCCTTGAAAGGCCCTGAAGGCACCAAACCATTAAGTAGCTCCTCCCACATTTTTCCCGCTCTTTTCTGAACTTTCTGAGGTTGCTTGGTGAAGATTTTGAAAGTATAGAGAGATGGTTTTCTGTAGTGGGGATATTGCAACAATTGCTCACCTAACATGGAAGCACTTACTAACTAAAGAAAAATAGAAAGAACTCCTGTTAGGTGAACACCTGATGCTCAAATGCAATCCATCCCTAAATATTATACCATGTACTTCCAGAGTTGTTGTTTATTTCACAGAACTTCAAACTCAAAAGGTAAGCACTTACAAGCTTGAAGCTGTATTTCTATGAGGTTTCAAGGCATCTGAAATTCAAAACTGCAATGTTCAGCCAAAGGGTCTGCATCCCTGTTCTTGTCAGAGGCTGTTTCTGGTATGGGCACTGTGGAATAAGTGCTCGCCTTTTTATCCCTTGAAAGGCCCTGAAGGCACCAAACCATTAAGTAGCTCCTCCCACATTTTTCCCGCTCTTTTCTGAGCTTGCTTGGTGAAGATTTTGAAAGTATAGAGAGATGGTTTTCTGTAGTGGGGATATTGCAACAATTGCTCACCTAACATGGAAGCACTTACTAACTAAAGAAAAATAGAAAGAACTCCTGTTAGGTGAACACCTAATGCTCAAATGCAATCCATCCCTAAATATTATACCATGTACTTCCAGAGTTGTTGTTTATTTCACAGAACTTCAAACTCAAAAGGTAAGCACTTACAAGCTTGAAGCTGTATTTCTATGAGGTTTCAAGACATCTGAAATTCAAAACTGCAATGTTCAGCCAAAGGGTCTGCAACCCTGTTCTTGTCTGAGGCTGTTCCTGGTATGGGCACTGTGGAAGAAGTTCTAGCCTTTTTATCCCTTGAAAGTCCCTGAAGGCACCAAACCATTAAGAAGCTCCTCCCACATTTTTCCCGCTCTTTTCTGAGCTTGCTTGGTGAAGATTTTGAAAGTATAGAGAGATGGTTTTCTGTAGTGGAGATATTGCAACAATTGCTCACCTAACATGGAAGCACTTACTAACTAAAGAAAAATAGAAAGAACTCCTGTTAGGTGAGCACCTGATGTTCAAATGCAACCCATCCCTAAATATTATACCATGTACTTCCAGAGTTGTTGTTTATTTCACAGAACTTCAAACTCAAAAGGTAAGCACTTACAACCATGAAGCTGTATTTCTATGAGGTTTCAAGATATCTGAAATTCAAAACTGCAATGTTCAGCCAGTTGGCCTGCATCACTGTTCTCATCCGAGGCCGTTCCTGCTATGGGCACTGTGGAAGAAGTGCCCACCTTTTTATGCCTTGAAAGGCACTCAAGGCACCAAACCATTAAGTAGCTCCTCCCACATTTTTCCCGCTCTTTTCTGAGCTTGCTTGGTGAAGATTTTGAAAGTATAGAGAGATGGTTTTCTGTAGTAGAGATATTGCAACAATTGCTCACCTAACATGGAAGCACTTACTAACTAAAGAAAAATAGAAAGAACTCCTGTTAGGTGAGCACCTGATGCTCAAATGCAATTATTCTCTAAATATTATAACATACACTTCCAGAGCTGTTGTTTAGTTAACAGAACTTCAACCTCAATAGGTAAGCACTTACAAGCTTGAAGCTGTATTTCTATGAGGTTTCAAGACATCTGAAATTCAAAACTGCAATGTTCAGCCAGTTGACCTGCATCACTGTTCTCATCCGAGGCCGTTCCTGCTATGGGCACTGTGGAAGAAGTGCCCACCTTTTTATCCCTTGAAAGGCCCTCAAGGCACCAAACCATTAAGTAGCTCCTCCCACATTTTCCCGCTCTTTTCTGAGCTTGCTTGGTGAAGATTTTGAAAGTATAGAGAGATGGTTTTCTGTAGTGGGGATATTGCAACAATTGCTCACCTAACATGGAAGCACTTACTAACTAAAGAAAAATAAAAAGAACTCCTGTAAGGTGAGCACCTGATGTTCAAATGCAATCCATCCCTAAATATTATACCATGTACTTCCAGAGTTGTTATTTATTTCACAGAACTTCAAACTCAAAAGGTAAGCACTTACAAGCTTGAAGCTGTATTTCTATGAGGTTTCAAGACATCTGAAATTCAAAACTGCAATGTTCAGCCAAAGGGTCTGCATCCCTGTTCTTGTCTGAGGCTGTTCCTGGTATGGGCACTGTGGAAGAAGTTCTAGCCTTTTTATCCCTTGAAAGTCCCTGAAGGCACCAAACCATTAAGAAGCTCCTCCCACATTTTTCCCGCTCTTTTCTGAGCTTGCTTGGTGAAGATTTTGAAAGTATAGAGAGATGGTTTTCTGTAGTGGAGATATTGCAACAATTGCTCACCTAACATGGAAGCACTTACTAACTAAAGAAAAATAGAAAGAACTCCTGTTAGGTGAGCACCTGATGTTCAAATGCAACCCATCCCTAAATATTATACCATGTACTTCCAGAGTTGTTGTTTATTTCACAGAACTTCAAACTCAAAAGGTAAGCACTTACAACCATGAAGCTGTATTTCTATGAGGTTTCAAGATATCTGAAATTCAAAACTGCAATGTTCAGCCAGTTGGCCTGCATCACTGTTCTCATCCGAGGCCATTCCTGCTATGGGCACTGTGGAAGAAGTGCCCACCTTTTTATGCCTTGAAAGGCACTCAAGGCACCAAACCATTAAGTAGCTCCTCCCACATTTTTCCCGCTCTTTTCTGAGCTTGCTTGGTGAAGATTTTGAAAGTATAGAGAGATGGTTTTCTGTAGTAGAGATATTGCAACAATTGCTCACCTAACATGGAAGCACTTACTAACTAAAGAAAAATAGAAAGAACTCCTGTTAGGTGAGCACCTGATGCTCAAATGCAATTATTCTCTAAATATTATAACATACACTTCCAGAGCTGTTGTTTAGTTAACAGAGTTGTTGTTTATTTCACAGAACTTCAAACTCAAAAGGTAAGCACTTACAAGCTTGAAGCTGTATTTATATGAGGTTTCAAGACATCTGAAATTCAAAACTGCAATGTTCAGCCAAAGGGTCTGCATCCCTGTTCTTGTCAGAGGCTGTTTCTGGTATGGGCACTGTGGAAGAAGTGCCCACCTTTTTATCCCTTGAAAGGCCCTCAAGGCACCAAACCATTAAGTAGCTCCTCCCACATTTTTCCCGCTCTTTTCCGAGCTTGCTTGGTGAAGATTTTGAAAGTATAGAGAGATGGTTTTCTGTAGTGGGGATAGTGCAACAATTGCTCACCTAACATAGAAGCACTTACTAACTAAAGAAAAATAGAAAGAACTCCTGTTAGGTGAACACCTGATGCTCAAATGCAATCCATCCCTAAATAGTATACCATGTACTTCCAGAGTTGTTGTTTATTTCACAGAACTTCAAACTCAAAAGGTAAGCACTTATAACCATGAAGCTGTATTTCTATGAGGTTTCAAGACATCTGAAATTCAAAACTGCAATGTTCAGCCAGTTGGCCTGCATCACTGTTGTCATCCGAGGCCGTTCCTGCTATGGGCACTGTGGAGAAGGGCCCACCTTTTTATCCCTTGAAAGGCCCTCAAGGCACCAGACCATTAAGTAGCTCCTCCCACATTTTTCCCGCTCTTTTCTGAGGTTGCTTGGTGAAGATTTTGAAAGTATAGAGAGATGGTTTTCTGTAGTGGGGATATTGCAACAATTGCTCACCTAACATGGAAGCACTTACTAACTAAAGAAAAATAGAAAGAACTCCTGTTAGGTGAACACCTGATGCTCAAATGCAATCCATCCCTAAATATTATACCATGTACTTCCAGAGTTGTTGTTTATTTCACAGAACTTCAAACTCAAAAGGTAAGCACTTACAAGCTTGAAGCTGTATTTCTATGAGGTTTCAAGGCATCTGAAATTCCAAACTGCAATGTTCAGCCAAAGGGTCTGCATCCCTGTTCTTGTCAGAGGCTGTTTCTGGTATGGGCACTGTGGAATAAGTGCTCGCCTTTTTATCCCTTGAAAGGCCCTGAAGGCACCAAACCATTAAGTAGCTCCTCCCACATTTTTCCCGCTCTTTTCTGAACTTTCTGAGGTTGCTTGGTGAAGATTTTGAAAGTATAGAGAGATGGTTTTCTGTAGTGGGGATATTGCAACAATTGCTCACCTAACATGGAAGCACTTACTAACTAAAGAAAAATAGAAAGAACTCCTGTTAGGTGAACACCTGATGCTCAAATGCAATCCATCCCTAAATATTATACCATGTACTTCCAGAGTTGTTGTTTATTTCACAGAACTTCAAACTCAAAAGGTAAGCACTTACAAGCTTGAAGCTGTATTTCTATGAGGTTTCAAGGCATCTGAAATTCAAAACTGCAATGTTCAGCCAAAGGGTCTGCATCCCTGTTCTTGTCAGAGGCTGTTTCTGGTATGGGCACTGTGGAATAAGTGCTCGCCTTTTTATCCCTTGAAAGGCCCTGAAGGCACCAAACCATTAAGTAGCTCCTCCCACATTTTTCCCGCTCTTTTCTGAGCTTGCTTGGTGAAGATTTTGAAAGTATAGAGAGATGGTTTTCTGTAGTGGGGATATTGCAACAATTGCTCACCTAACATGGAAGCACTTACTAACTAAAGAAAAATAGAAAGAACTCCTGTTAGGTGAACACCTAATGCTCAAATGCAATCCATCCCTAAATATTATACCATGTACTTCCAGAGTTATTGTTTATTTCACAGAACTTCAAACTCAAAAGGTAAGCACTTACAAGCTTGAAGCTGTATTTCTATGAGGTTTCAAGACATCTGAAATTCAAAACTGCAATGTTCAGCCAAAGGGTCTGCATCCCTGTTCTTGTCTGAGGCTGTTCCTGGTATGGGCACTGTGGAAGAAGTTCTAGCCTTTTTATCCCTTGAAAGTCCCTGAAGGCACCAAACCATTAAGAAGCTCCTCCCACATTTTTCCCGCTCTTTTCTGAGCTTGCTTGGTGAAGATTTTGAAAGTATAGAGAGATGGTTTTCTGTAGTGGAGATATTGCAACAATTGCTCACCTAACATGGAAGCACTTACTAACTAAAGAAAAATAGAAAGAACTCCTGTTAGGTGAGCACCTGATGTTCAAATGCAACCCATCCCTAAATATTATACCATGTACTTCCAGAGTTGTTGTTTATTTCACAGAACTTCAAACTCAAAAGGTAAGCACTTACAACCATGAAGCTGTATTTCTATGAGGTTTCAAGATATCTGAAATTCAAAACTGCAATGTTCAGCCAGTTGGCCTGCATCACTGTTCTCATCCGAGGCCGTTCCTGCTATGGGCACTGTGGAAGAAGTGCCCACCTTTTTATGCCTTGAAAGGCACTCAAGGCACCAAACCATTAAGTAGCTCCTCCCACATTTTTCCCACTCTTTTCTGAGCTTGCTTGGTGAAGATTTTGAAAGTATAGAGAGATGGTTTTCTGTAGTAGAGATATTGCAACAATTGCTCACCTAACATGGAAGCACTTACTAACTAAAGAAAAATAGAAAGAACTCCTGTTAGGTGAGCACCTGATGCTCAAATGCAATTATTCTCTAAATATTATAACATACACTTCCAGAGCTGTTGTTTAGTTAACAGAACTTCAACCTCAATAGGTAAGCACTTACAAGCTTGAAGCTGTATTTCTATGAGGTTTCAAGACATCTGAAATTCAAAACTGCAATGTTCAGCCAGTTGACCTGCATCACTGTTCTCATCCGAGGCCGTTCCTGCTATGGGCACTGTGGAAGAAGTGCCCACCTTTTTATCCCTTGAAAGGCCCTCAAGGCACCAAACCATTAAGTAGCTCCTCCCACATTTTTCCGGCTCTTTTCTGAGCTTGCTTGGTGAAGATTTTGAAAGTATAGAGAGATGGTTTTCTGTAGTGGGGATATTGCAACAATTGCTCACCTAACATGGAAGCACTTACTAACTAAAGAAAAATAAAAAGAACTCCTGTAAGGTGAGCACCTGATGTTCAAATGCAATCCATCCCTAAATATTATACCATGTACTTCCAGAGTTGTTATTTATTTCACAGAACTTCAAACTCAAAAGGTAAGCACTTACAAGCTTGAAGCTGTATTTCTATGAGGTTTCAAGACATCTGAAATTCAAAACTGCAATGTTCAGCCAAAGGGTCTGCATCCCTGTTCTTGTCTGAGGCTGTTCCTGGTATGGGCACTGTGGAAGAAGTTCTAGCCTTTTTATCCCTTGAAAGTCCCTGAAGGCACCAAACCATTAAGAAGCTCCTCCCACATTTTTCCCGCTCTTTTCTGAGCTTGCTTGGTGAAGATTTTGAAAGTATAGAGAGATGGTTTTCTGTAGTGGAGATATTGCAACAATTGCTCACCTAACATGGAAGCACTTACTAACTAAAGAAAAATAGAAAGAACTCCTGTTAGGTGAGCACCTGATGTTCAAATGCAACCCATCCCTAAATATTATACCATGTACTTCCAGAGTTGTTGTTTATTTCACAGAACTTCAAACTCAAAAGGTAAGCACTTACAACCATGAAGCTGTATTTCTATGAGGTTTCAAGATATCTGAAATTCAAAACTGCAATGTTCAGCCAGTTGGCCTGCATCACTGTTCTCATCCGAGGCCATTCCTGCTATGGGCACTGTGGAAGAAGTGCCCACCTTTTTATGCCTTGAAAGGCACTCAAGGCACCAAACCATTAAGTAGCTCCTCCCACATTTTTCCCGCTCTTTTCTGAGCTTGCTTGGTGAAGATTTTGAAAGTATAGAGAGATGGTTTTCTGTAGTAGAGATATTGCAACAATTGCTCACCTAACATGGAAGCACTTACTAACTAAAGAAAAATAGAAAGAACTCCTGTTAGGTGAGCACCTGATGCTCAAATGCAATCATTCTCTAAATATTATAACATACACTTCCAGAGCTGTTGTTTAGTTAACAGAACTTCAACCTCAATAGGTAAGCACTTACAAGCTTGAAGCTGTATTTCTATGAGGTTTCAAGACATCTGAAATTCAAAACTGCAATGTTCAGCCAGTTGACCCGCATCACTGTTCTCATCCGAGGCCGTTCCTGCTATGGGCACTGTGGAAGAAGTGCCCACCTTTTTATCCCTTGAAAGGCCCTCAAGGCACCAAACCATTAAGTAGCTCCTCCCACATTTTTCCCGCTCTTTTCTGAGCTTGCTTGGTGAAGATTTTGAAAGTATAGAGAGATGGTTTTCTGTAGTGGGGATATTGCAACAATTGCTCACCTAACATGGAAGCACTTACTAACTAAAGAAAAATAAAAAGAACTCCTGTTAGGTGAGCACCTGATGTTCAAATGCAATCCATCCTAAATATTATAACATACACTTCCAAAGTTGCTGTTTAGTTCACAGAACTTCAACCTCAAAAGGTAAGCACTTATAACCATGAAGCTGTATTTCTATGAGGTTTCAAGACATCTGAAATTCAAAACTGCAATGTTCAGCCAAAGGGTCTGCATCCCTGTTCTTGTCTGAGGCTGTTCCTGGTATGGGCACTGTGGAAGAAGTTCTAGCCTTTTTATCCCTTGAAAGTCCCTGAAGGCACCAAACCATTAAGAAGCTCCTCCCACATTTTTCCCGCTCTTTTCTGAGCTTGCTTGGTGAAGATTTTGAAAGTATAGAGAGATGGTTTTCTGTAGTGGAGATATTGCAACAATTGCTCACCTAACATGGAAGCACTTACTAACTAAAGAAAAATAGAAATAACTCCTGTTAGGTGAGCACCTGATGTTCAAATGCAATCCATCCTAAATATTATAACATACACTTCCAAAATTGCTGTTTAGTTCACAGAACTTCAACCTCAAAAGGGAAGCACTTACACATATATAAAAGGCAGGTGCCAACCTTGAAGCTGTATTTCTGTGAGGTTCCAAGACATCTGAAATTCAAAACTGCAATGTTCAGCCATTGGGTCTGCATCCCTGTTCTTGTCTGAGGCTGTTCCTGTTATGGGCACTGTGGAAGAAGTGCTCGCCTTTTTATCCCTTGAAAGGCCCTGAAGGCACCAAAACATTAAGTAGCTCCTCCCACATTTTTCCCGCTCTTTTCTGAGCTTGATTGGTGAAGATTTTGAAAGTATAGAGAGATGGTTTTCTGTAGTGGGGATATTGCAACAATTGCTCACCTAACATGGAAGCACTTACTAACTAAAGAAAAATAGAAAGAACTCCTGTTAGGTGAACACCTGATGCTCAAATGTAATCCATCCCTAAATATTATACCATGTACTTCCAGAGTTGTTGTTTATTTCACAGAACTTCAAACTCAAAAGGTAAGCACTTACAAGCTTGAAGCTGTATTTCTATGAGGTTTCAAGACATCTGAAATTCAAAACTGCAATGTTCAGCCAAAGGGTCTGCATCCCTGTTCTTGTCTGAGGCTGTTCCTGGTATGGGCACTGTGGAAGAAGTTCTAGCCTTTTTATCCCTTGAAAGTCCCTGAAGGCACCAAACCATTAAGAAGCTCCTCCCACATTTTTCCCGCTCTTTTCTGAGCTTGCTTGGTGAAGATTTTGAAAGTATAGAGAGATGGTTTTCTGTAGTGGAGATATTGCAACAATTGCTCACCTAACATGGAAGCACTTACTAACTAAAGAAAAATAGAAATAACTCCTGTTAGGTGAGCACCTGATGTTCAAATGCAATCCATCCTAAATATTATAACATACACTTCCAAAATTGCTGTTTAGTTCACAGAACTTCAACCTCAAAAGGGGAGCACTTACACATATATAAAACGCAGGTGCCAACCTTGAAGCTGTATTTCTGTGAGGTTCCAAGACATCTGAAATTCAAAACTGCAATGTTCAGCCAGTGGGTCTGCATCCCAGTTCTTGTCTGAGGCTGTTCCTGTTATGGGCACTGTGGAAGAAGTGCTCGCCTTTTTATCCCTTGAAAGGCCCTGAAGGCACCAAAACATTAAGTAGCTCCTCCCACATTTTTCCCGCTCTTTTCTGAGCTTGATTGGTGAAGATTTTGAAAGTATAGAGAGATGGTTTTCTGTAGTGGGGATATTGCAACAATTGCTCACCTAACATGGAAGCACTTACTAACTAAAGAAAAATAGAAAGAACTCCTGTTAGGTGAGCACCTGATGCTCAAATGCAATTATTCTCTAAATATTATAACATACACTTCCAGAGCTGTTGTTTAGTTAACAGAGTTGTTGTTTATTTCACAGAACTTCAAACTCAAAAGGTAAGCACTTACAAGCTTGAAGCTGTATTTATATGAGGTTTCAAGACATCTGAAATTCAAAACTGCAATGTTCAGCCAAAGGGTCTGCATCCCTGTTCTTGTCAGAGGCTGTTTCTGGTATGGGCACTGTGGAAGAAGTGCCCACCTTTTTATCCCTTGAAAGGCCCTCAAGGCACCAAACCATTAAGTAGCTCCTCCCACATTTTTCCCGCTCTTTTCCGAGCTTGCTTGGTGAAGATTTTGAAAGTATAGAGAGATGGTTTTCTGTAGTGGGGATAGTGCAACAATTGCTCACCTAACATAGAAGCACTTACTAACTAAAGAAAAATAGAAAGAACTCCTGTTAGGTGAACACCTGATGCTCAAATGCAATCCATCCCTAAATAGTATACCATGTACTTCCAGAGTTGTTGTTTATTTCACAGAACTTCAAACTCAAAAGGTAAGCACTTATAACCATGAAGCTGTATTTCTATGAGGTTTCAAGACATCTGAAATTCAAAACTGCAATGTTCAGCCAGTTGGCCTGCATCACTGTTGTCATCCGAGGCCGTTCCTGCTATGGGCACTGTGGAGAAGGGCCCACCTTTTTATCCCTTGAAAGGCCCTCAAGGCACCAGACCATTAAGTAGCTCCTCCCACATTTTTCCCGCTCTTTTCTGAGGTTGCTTGGTGAAGATTTTGAAAGTATAGAGAGATGGTTTTCTGTAGTGGGGATATTGCAACAATTGCTCACCTAACATGGAAGCACTTACTAACTAAAGAAAAATAGAAAGAACTCCTGTTAGGTGAACACCTGATGCTCAAATGCAATCCATCCCTAAATATTATACCATGTACTTCCAGAGTTGTTGTTTATTTCACAGAACTTCAAACTCAAAAGGTAAGCACTTACAAGCTTGAAGCTGTATTTCTATGAGGTTTCAAGGCATCTGAAATTCCAAACTGCAATGTTCAGCCAAAGGGTCTGCATCCCTGTTCTTGTCAGAGGCTGTTTCTGGTATGGGCACTGTGGAATAAGTGCTCGCCTTTTTATCCCTTGAAAGGCCCTGAAGGCACCAAACCATTAAGTACCTCCTCCCACATTTTTCCCGCTCTTTTCTGAACTTTCTGAGGTTGCTTGGTGAAGATTTTGAAAGTATAGAGAGATGGTTTTCTGTAGTGGGGATATTGCAACAATTGCTCACCTAACATGGAAGCACTTACTAACTAAAGAAAAATAGAAAGAACTCCTGTTAGGTGAACACCTGATGCTCAAATGCAATCCATCCCTAAATATTATACCATGTACTTCCAGAGTTGTTGTTTATTTCACAGAACTTCAAACTCAAAAGGTAAGCACTTCCAAGCTTGAAGCTGTATTTCTATGAGGTTTCAAGGCATCTGAAATTCAAAACTGCAATGTTCAGCCAAAGGGTCTGCATCCCTGTTCTTGTCAGAGGCTGTTTCTGGTATGGGCACTGTGGAATAAGTGCTCGCCTTTTTATCCCTTGAAAGGCCCTGAAGGCACCAAACCATTAAGTAGCTCCTCCCACATTTTTCCCGCTCTTTTCTGAGCTTGCTTGGTGAAGATTTTGAAAGTATAGAGAGATGGTTTTCTGTAGTGGGGATATTGCAACAATTGCTCACCTAACATGGAAGCACTTACTAACTAAAGAAAAATAGAAAGAACTCCTGTTAGGTGAACACCTAATGCTCAAATGCAATCCATCCCTAAATATTATACCATGTACTTCCAGAGTTGTTGTTTATTTCACAGAACTTCAAACTCAAAAGGTAAGCACTTACAAGCTTGAAGCTGTATTTCTATGAGGTTTCAAGACATCTGAAATTCAAAACTGCAATGTTCAGCCAAAGGGTCTGCATCCCTGTTCTTGTCTGAGGCTGTTCCTGGTATGGGCACTGTGGAAGAAGTTCTAGCCTTTTTATCCCTTGAAAGTCCCTGAAGGCACCAAACCATTAAGAAGCTCCTCCCACATTTTTCCCGCTCTTTTCTGAGCTTGCTTGGTGAAGATTTTGAAAGTATAGAGAGATGGTTTTCTGTAGTGGAGATATTGCAACAATTGCTCACCTAACATGGAAGCACTTACTAACTAAAGAAAAATAGAAAGAACTCCTGTTAGGTGAGCACCTGATGTTCAAATGCAACCCATCCCTAAATATTATACCATGTACTTCCAGAGTTGTTGTTTATTTCACAGAACTTCAAACTCAAAAGGTAAGCACTTACAACCATGAAGCTGTATTTCTATGAGGTTTCAAGATATCTGAAATTCAAAACTGCAATGTTCAGCCAGTTGGCCTGCATCACTGTTCTCATCCGAGGCCGTTCCTGCTATGGGCACTGTGGAAGAAGTGCCCACCTTTTTATGCCTTGAAAGGCACTCAAGGCACCAAACCATTAAGTAGCTCCTCCCACATTTTTCCCACTCTTTTCTGAGCTTGCTTGGTGAAGATTTTGAAAGTATAGAGAGATGGTTTTCTGTAGTAGAGATATTGCAACAATTGCTCACCTAACATGGAAGCACTTACTAACTAAAGAAAAATAGAAAGAACTCCTGTTAGGTGAGCACCTGATGCTCAAATGCAATTATTCTCTAAATATTATAACATACACTTCCAGAGCTGTTGTTTAGTTAACAGAACTTCAACCTCAATAGGTAAGCACTTACAAGCTTGAAGCTGTATTTCTATGAGGTTTCAAGACATCTGAAATTCAAAACTGCAATGTTCAGCCAGTTGACCTGCATCACTGTTCTCATCCGAGGCCGTTCCTGCTATGGGCACTGTGGAAGAAGTGCCCACCTTTTTATCCCTTGAAAGGCCCTCAAGGCACCAAACCATTAAGTAGCTCCTCCCACATTTTTCCGGCTCTTTTCTGAGCTTGCTTGGTGAAGATTTTGAAAGTATAGAGAGATGGTTTTCTGTAGTGGGGATATTGCAACAATTGCTCACCTAACATGGAAGCACTTACTAACTAAAGAAAAATAAAAAGAACTCCTGTAAGGTGAGCACCTGATGTTCAAATGCAATCCATCCCTAAATATTATACCATGTACTTCCAGAGTTGTTATTTATTTCACAGAACTTCAAACTCAAAAGGTAAGCACTTACAAGCTTGAAGCTGTATTTCTATGAGGTTTCAAGACATCTGAAATTCAAAACTGCAATGTTCAGCCAAAGGGTCTGCATCCCTGTTCTTGTCTGAGGCTGTTCCTGGTATGGGCACTGTGGAAGAAGTTCTAGCCTTTTTATCCCTTGAAAGTCCCTGAAGGCACCAAACCATTAAGAAGCTCCTCCCACATTTTTCCCGCTCTTTTCTGAGCTTGCTTGGTGAAGATTTTGAAAGTATAGAGAGATGGTTTTCTGTAGTGGAGATATTGCAACAATTGCTCACCTAACATGGAAGCACTTACTAACTAAAGAAAAATAGAAAGAACTCCTGTTAGGTGAGCACCTGATGTTCAAATGCAACCCATCCCTAAATATTATACCATGTACTTCCAGAGTTGTTGTTTATTTCACAGAACTTCAAACTCAAAAGGTAAGCACTTACAACCATGAAGCTGTATTTCTATGAGGTTTCAAGATATCTGAAATTCAAAACTGCAATGTTCAGCCAGTTGGCCTGCATCACTGTTCTCATCCGAGGCCATTCCTGCTATGGGCACTGTGGAAGAAGTGCCCACCTTTTTATGCCTTGAAAGGCACTCAAGGCACCAAACCATTAAGTAGCTCCTCCCACATTTTTCCCGCTCTTTTCTGAGCTTGCTTGGTGAAGATTTTGAAAGTATAGAGAGATGGTTTTCTGTAGTAGAGATATTGCAACAATTGCTCACCTAACATGGAAGCACTTACTAACTAAAGAAAAATAGAAAGAACTCCTGTTAGGTGAGCACCTGATGCTCAAATGCAATCATTCTCTAAATATTATAACATACACTTCCAGAGCTGTTGTTTAGTTAACAGAACTTCAACCTCAATAGGTAAGCACTTACAAGCTTGAAGCTGTATTTCTATGAGGTTTCAAGACATCTGAAATTCAAAACTGCAATGTTCAGCCAGTTGACCCGCATCACTGTTCTCATCCGAGGCCGTTCCTGCTATGGGCACTGTGGAAGAAGTGCCCACCTTTTTATCCCTTGAAAGGCCCTCAAGGCACCAAACCATTAAGTAGCTCCTCCCACATTTTTCCCGCTCTTTTCTGAGCTTGCTTGGTGAAGATTTTGAAAGTATAGAGAGATGGTTTTCTGTAGTGGGGATATTGCAACAATTGCTCACCTAACATGGAAGCACTTACTAACTAAAGAAAAATAAAAAGAACTCCTGTTAGGTGAGCACCTGATGTTCAAATGCAATCCATCCTAAATATTATAACATACACTTCCAAAGTTGCTGTTTAGTTCACAGAACTTCAACCTCAAAAGGTAAGCACTTATAACCATGAAGCTGTATTTCTATGAGGTTTCAAGACATCTGAAATTCAAAACTGCAATGTTCAGCCAAAGGGTCTGCATCCCTGTTCTTGTCTGAGGCTGTTCCTGGTATGGGCACTGTGGAAGAAGTTCTAGCCTTTTTATCCCTTGAAAGTCCCTGAAGGCACCAAACCATTAAGAAGCTCCTCCCACATTTTTCCCGCTCTTTTCTGAGCTTGCTTGGTGAAGATTTTGAAAGTATAGAGAGATGGTTTTCTGTAGTGGAGATATTGCAACAATTGCTCACCTAACATGGAAGCACTTACTAACTAAAGAAAAATAGAAATAACTCCTGTTAGGTGAGCACCTGATGTTCAAATGCAATCCATCCTAAATATTATAACATACACTTCCAAAATTGCTGTTTAGTTCACAGAACTTCAACCTCAAAAGGGAAGCACTTACACATATATAAAAGGCAGGTGCCAACCTTGAAGCTGTATTTCTGTGAGGTTCCAAGACATCTGAAATTCAAAACTGCAATGTTCAGCCATTGGGTCTGCATCCCTGTTCTTGTCTGAGGCTGTTCCTGTTATGGGCACTGTGGAAGAAGTGCTCGCCTTTTTATCCCTTGAAAGGCCCTGAAGGCACCAAAACATTAAGTAGCTCCTCCCACATTTTTCCCGCTCTTTTCTGAGCTTGATTGGTGAAGATTTTGAAAGTATAGAGAGATGGTTTTCTGTAGTGGGGATATTGCAACAATTGCTCACCTAACATGGAAGCACTTACTAACTAAAGAAAAATAGAAAGAACTCCTGTTAGGTGAACACCTGATGCTCAAATGTAATCCATCCCTAAATATTATACCATGTACTTCCAGAGTTGTTGTTTATTTCACAGAACTTCAAACTCAAAAGGTAAGCACTTACAAGCTTGAAGCTGTATTTCTATGAGGTTTCAAGACATCTGAAATTCAAAACTGCAATGTTCAGCCAAAGGGTCTGCATCCCTGTTCTTGTCTGAGGCTGTTCCTGGTATGGGCACTGTGGAAGAAGTTCTAGCCTTTTTATCCCTTGAAAGTCCCTGAAGGCACCAAACCATTAAGAAGCTCCTCCCACATTTTTCCCGCTCTTTTCTGAGCTTGCTTGGTGAAGATTTTGAAAGTATAGAGAGATGGTTTTCTGTAGTGGAGATATTGCAACAATTGCTCACCTAACATGGAAGCACTTACTAACTAAAGAAAAATAGAAATAACTCCTGTTAGGTGAGCACCTGATGTTCAAATGCAATCCATCCTAAATATTATAACATACACTTCCAAAATTGCTGTTTAGTTCACAGAACTTCAACCTCAAAAGGGGAGCACTTACACATATATAAAACGCAGGTGCCAACCTTGAAGCTGTATTTCTGTGAGGTTCCAAGACATCTGAAATTCAAAACTGCAATGTTCAGCCAGTGGGTCTGCATCCCAGTTCTTGTCTGAGGCTGTTCCTGTTATGGGCACTGTGGAAGAAGTGCTCGCCTTTTTATCCCTTGAAAGGCCCTGAAGGCACCAAAACATTAAGTAGCTCCTCCCACATTTTTCCCGCTCTTTTCTGAGCTTGATTGGTGAAGATTTTGAAAGTATAGAGAGATGGTTTTCTGTAGTGGGGATATTGCAACAATTGCTCACCTAACATGGAAGCACTTACTAACTAAAGAAAAATAGAAAGAACTCCTGTTAGGTGAGCACCTGATGCTCAAATGCAATTATTCTCTAAATATTATAACATACACTTCCAGAGCTGTTGTTTAGTTAACAGAGTTGTTGTTTATTTCACAGAACTTCAAACTCAAAAGGTAAGCACTTACAAGCTTGAAGCTGTATTTATATGAGGTTTCAAGACATCTGAAATTCAAAACTGCAATGTTCAGCCAAAGGGTCTGCATCCCTGTTCTTGTCAGAGGCTGTTTCTGGTATGGGCACTGTGGAAGAAGTGCCCACCTTTTTATCCCTTGAAAGGCCCTCAAGGCACCAAACCATTAAGTAGCTCCTCCCACATTTTTCCCGCTCTTTTCCGAGCTTGCTTGGTGAAGATTTTGAAAGTATAGAGAGATGGTTTTCTGTAGTGGGGATAGTGCAACAATTGCTCACCTAACATAGAAGCACTTACTAACTAAAGAAAAATAGAAAGAACTCCTGTTAGGTGAACACCTGATGCTCAAATGCAATCCATCCCTAAATAGTATACCATGTACTTCCAGAGTTGTTGTTTATTTCACAGAACTTCAAACTCAAAAGGTAAGCACTTATAACCATGAAGCTGTATTTCTATGAGGTTTCAAGACATCTGAAATTCAAAACTGCAATGTTCAGCCAGTTGGCCTGCATCACTGTTGTCATCCGAGGCCGTTCCTGCTATGGGCACTGTGGAGAAGGGCCCACCTTTTTATCCCTTGAAAGGCCCTCAAGGCACCAGACCATTAAGTAGCTCCTCCCACATTTTTCCCGCTCTTTTCTGAGGTTGCTTGGTGAAGATTTTGAAAGTATAGAGAGATGGTTTTCTGTAGTGGGGATATTGCAACAATTGCTCACCTAACATGGAAGCACTTACTAACTAAAGAAAAATAGAAAGAACTCCTGTTAGGTGAACACCTGATGCTCAAATGCAATCCATCCCTAAATATTATACCATGTACTTCCAGAGTTGTTGTTTATTTCACAGAACTTCAAACTCAAAAGGTAAGCACTTACAAGCTTGAAGCTGTATTTCTATGAGGTTTCAAGGCATCTGAAATTCCAAACTGCAATGTTCAGCCAAAGGGTCTGCATCCCTGTTCTTGTCAGAGGCTGTTTCTGGTATGGGCACTGTGGAATAAGTGCTCGCCTTTTTATCCCTTGAAAGGCCCTGAAGGCACCAAACCATTAAGTACCTCCTCCCACATTTTTCCCGCTCTTTTCTGAACTTTCTGAGGTTGCTTGGTGAAGATTTTGAAAGTATAGAGAGATGGTTTTCTGTAGTGGGGATATTGCAACAATTGCTCACCTAACATGGAAGCACTTACTAACTAAAGAAAAATAGAAAGAACTCCTGTTAGGTGAACACCTGATGCTCAAATGCAATCCATCCCTAAATATTATACCATGTACTTCCAGAGTTGTTGTTTATTTCACAGAACTTCAAACTCAAAAGGTAAGCACTTCCAAGCTTGAAGCTGTATTTCTATGAGGTTTCAAGGCATCTGAAATTCAAAACTGCAATGTTCAGCCAAAGGGTCTGCATCCCTGTTCTTGTCAGAGGCTGTTTCTGGTATGGGCACTGTGGAATAAGTGCTCGCCTTTTTATCCCTTGAAAGGCCCTGAAGGCACCAAACCATTAAGTAGCTCCTCCCACATTTTTCCCGCTCTTTTCTGAGCTTGCTTGGTGAAGATTTTGAAAGTATAGAGAGATGGTTTTCTGTAGTGGGGATATTGCAACAATTGCTCACCTAACATGGAAGCACTTACTAACTAAAGAAAAATAGAAAGAACTCCTGTTAGGTGAACACCTAATGCTCAAATGCAATCCATCCCTAAATATTATACCATGTACTTCCAGAGTTGTTGTTTATTTCACAGAACTTCAAACTCAAAAGGTAAGCACTTACAAGCTTGAAGCTGTATTTCTATGAGGTTTCAAGACATCTGAAATTCAAAACTGCAATGTTCAGCCAAAGGGTCTGCATCCCTGTTCTTGTCTGAGGCTGTTCCTGGTATGGGCACTGTGGAAGAAGTTCTAGCCTTTTTATCCCTTGAAAGTCCCTGAAGGCACCAAACCATTAAGAAGCTCCTCCCACATTTTTCCCGCTCTTTTCTGAGCTTGCTTGGTGAAGATTTTGAAAGTATAGAGAGATGGTTTTCTGTAGTGGAGATATTGCAACAATTGCTCACCTAACATGGAAGCACTTACTAACTAAAGAAAAATAGAAAGAACTCCTGTTAGGTGAGCACCTGATGTTCAAATGCAACCCATCCCTAAATATTATACCATGTACTTCCAGAGTTGTTGTTTATTTCACAGAACTTCAAACTCAAAAGGTAAGCACTTACAACCATGAAGCTGTATTTCTATGAGGTTTCAAGATATCTGAAATTCAAAACTGCAATGTTCAGCCAGTTGGCCTGCATCACTGTTCTCATCCGAGGCCGTTCCTGCTATGGGCACTGTGGAAGAAGTGCCCACCTTTTTATGCCTTGAAAGGCACTCAAGGCACCAAACCATTAAGTAGCTCCTCCCACATTTTTCCCGCTCTTTTCTGAGCTTGCTTCGTGAAGATTTTGAAAGTATAGAGAGATGGTTTTCTGTAGTAGAGATATTGCAACAATTGCTCACCTAACATGGAAGCACTTACTAACTAAAGAAAAATAGAAAGAACTCCTGTTAGGTGAGCACCTGATGCTCAAATGCAATTATTCTCTAAATATTATAACATACACTTCCAGAGCTGTTGTTTAGTTAACAGAACTTCAACCTCAATAGGTAAGCACTTACAAGCTTGAAGCTGTATTTCTATGAGGTTTCAAGACATCTGAAATTCAAAACTGCAATGTTCAGCCAGTTGACCTGCATCACTGTTCTCATCCGAGGCCGTTCCTGCTATGGGCACTGTGGAAGAAGTGCCCACCTTTTTATCCCTTGAAAGGCCCTCAAGGCACCAAACCATTAAGTAGCTCCTCCCACATTTTTCCCGCTCTTTTCTGAGCTTGCTTGGTGAAGATTTTGAAAGTATAGAGAGATGGTTTTCTGTAGTGGGGATATTGCAACAATTGCTCACCTAACATGGAAGCACTTACTAACTAAAGAAAAATAGAAAGAACTCCTGTTAGGTGAGCACCTGATGTTCAAATGCAATCCATCCCTAAATATTATACCATGTACTTCCAGAGTTGTTGTTTATTTCACAGAACTTCAAACTCAAAAGGTAAGCACTTACAAGCTTGAAGCTGTATTTCTATGAGGTTTCAAGACATCTGAAATTCAAAACTGCAATGTTCAGCCAAAGGGTCTGCATCCCTGTTCTTGTCTGAGGCTGTTCCTGGTATGGGCACTGTGGAAGAAGTTCTAGCCTTTTTATCCCTTGAAAGTCCCTGAAGGCACCAAACCATTAAGAAGCTCCTCCCACATTTTTCCCGCTCTTTTCTGAGCTTGCTTGGTGAAGATTTTGAAAGTATAGAGAGATGGTTTTCTGTAGTGGAGATATTGCAACAATTGCTCACCTAACATGGAAGCACTTACTAACTAAAGAAAAATAGAAAGAACTCCTGTTAGGTGAGCACCTGATGTTCAAATGCAACCCATCCCTAAATATTATACCATGTACTTCCAGAGTTGTTGTTTATTTCACAGAACTTCAAACTCAAAAGGTAAGCACTTACAACCATGAAGCTGTATTTCTATGAGGTTTCAAGATATCTGAAATTCAAAACTGCAATGTTCAGCCAGTTGGCCTGCATCACTGTTCTCATCCGAGGCCATTCCTGCTATGGGCACTGTGGAAGAAGTGCCCACCTTTTTATGCCTTGAAAGGCACTTAAGGCACCAAACCATTAAGTAGCTCCTCCCACATTGTTCCCGCTCTTTTCTGAGCTTGCTTGGTGAAGATTTTGAAAGTATAGAGAGATGGTTTTCTGTAGTAGAGATATTGCAACAATTGCTCACCTAACATGGAAGCACTTACTAACTAAAGAAAAATAGAAAGAACTCCTGTTAGGTGAGCACCTGATGCTCAAATGCAATTATTCTCTAAATATTATAACATACACTTCCAGAGCTGTTGTTTAGTTAACAGAACTTCAACCTCAATAGGTAAGCACTTACAAGCTTGAAGCTGTATTTCTATGAGGTTTCAAGACATCTGAAATTCAAAACTGCAATGTTCAGCCAGTTGACCCGGATCACTGTTCTCATCCGAGGCCGTTCCTGCTATGGGCACTGTGGAAGAAGTGCCCACCTTTTTATCCCTTGAAAGGCCCTCAAGGCACCAAACCATTAAGTAGCTCCTCCCACATTTTTCCCGCTCTTTTCTGAGCTTGCTTGGTGAAGATTTTGAAAGTATAGAGAGATGGTTTTCTGTAGTGGGGATATTGCAACAATTGCTCACCTAACATGGAAGCACTTACTAACTAAAGAAAAATAAAAAGAACTCCTGTTAGGTGAGCACCTGATGTTCAAATGCAATCCATCCTAAATATTATAACATACACTTCCAAAGTTGCAGTTTAGTTCACAGAACTTCAACCTCAAAAGGTAAGCACTTATAACCATGAAGCTGTATTTCTATGAGGTTTCAAGACATCTGAAATTCAAAACTGCAATGTTTAGCCAAAGGGTCTGCATCCCTGTTCTTGTCTGAGGCTGTTCCTGGTATGGGCACTGTGGAAGAAGTTCTAGCCTTTTTATCCCTTGAAAGTCCCTGAAGGCACCAAACCATTAAGAAGCTCCTCCGACATTTTTCCCGCTCTTTTCTGAGCTTGCTTGGTGAAGATTTTGAAAGTATAGAGAGATGGTTTTCTGTAGTGGAGATATTGCAACAATTGCTCACCTAACATGGAAGCACTTACTAACTAAAGAAAAATAGAAATAACTCCTGTTAGGTGAGCACCTGATGTTCAAATGCAATCCATCCTAAATATTATAACATACACTTCCAAAATTGCTGTTTAGTTCACAGAACTTCAACCTCAAAAGGGAAGCACTTACACATATATAAAACGCAGGTGCCAACCTTGAAGCTGTATTTCTGTGAGGTTCCAAGACATCTGAAATTCAAAACTGCAATGTTCAGCCATTGGGTCTGCATCCCTGTTCTTGTCTGAGGCTGTTCCTGTTATGGGCACTGTGGAAGAAGTGCTCGCCTTTTTATCCCTTGAAAGGCCCTGAAGGCACCAAAACATTAAGTAGCTCCTCCCACATTTTTCCCGCTCTTTTCTGAGCTTGATTGGTGAAGATTTTGAAAGTATAGAGAGATGGTTTTCTGTAGTGGGGATATTGCAACAATTGCTCACCTAACATGGAAGCACTTACTAACTAAAGAAAAATAGAAAGAACTCCTGTTAGGTGAACACCTGATGCTCAAATGTAATCCATCCCTAAATATTATACCATGTACTTCCAGAGTTGTTGTTTATTTCACAGAACTTCAAACTCAAAAGGTAAGCACTTACAAGCTTGAAGCTGTATTTCTATGAGGTTTCAAGACATCTGAAATTCAAAACTGCAATGTTCAGCCAAAGGGTCTGCATCCCTGTTCTTGTCTGAGGCTGTTCCTGGTATGGGCACTGTGGAAGAAGTTCTAGCCTTTTTATCCCTTGAAAGTCCCTGAAGGCACCAAACCATTAAGAAGCTCCTCCCACATTTTTCCCGCTCTTTTCTGAGCTTGCTTGGTGAAGATTTTGAAAGTATAGAGAGATGGTTTTCTGTAGTGGAGATATTGCAACAATTGCTCACCTAACATGGAAGCACTTACTAACTAAAGAAAAATAGAAATAACTCCTGTTAGGTGAGCACCTGATGTTCAAATGCAATCCATCCTAAATATTATAACATACACTTCCAAAATTGCTGTTTAGTTCACAGAACTTCAACCTCAAAAGGGAAGCACTTACACATATATAAAACGCAGGTGCCAACCTTGAAGCTGTATTTCTGTGAGGTTCCAAGACATCTGAAATTCAAAACTGCAATGTTCAGCCAGTGGGTCTGCATCCCTGTTCTTGTCTGAGGCTGTTCCTGTTATGGGCACTGTGGAAGAAGTGCTCGCCTTTTTATCCCTTGAAAGGCCCTGAAGGCACCAAAACATTAAGTAGCTCCTCCCACATTTTTCCCGCTCTTTTCTGAGCTTGATTGGTGAAGATTTTGAAAGTATAGAGAGATGGTTTTCTGTAGTGGGGATATTGCAACAATTGCTCACCTAACATGGAAGCACTTACTAACTAAAGAAAAATAGAAAGAACTCCTGTTAGGTGAGCACCTGATGCTCAAATGCAATTATTCTCTAAATATTATAACATACACTTCCAGAGCTGTTGTTTAGTTAACAGAGTTGTTGTTTATTTCACAGAACTTCAAACTCAAAAGGTAAGCACTTACAAGCTTGAAGCTGTATTTATATGAGGTTTCAAGACATCTGAAATTCAAAACTGCAATGTTCAGCCAAAGGGTCTGCATCCCTGTTCTTGTCAGAGGCTGTTTCTGGTATGGGCACTGTGGAAGAAGTGCCCACCTTTTTATCCCTTGAAAGGCCCTCAAGGCACCAAACCATTAAGTAGCTCCTCCCACATTTTTCCCGCTCTTTTCCGAGCTTGCTTGGTGAAGATTTTGAAAGTATAGAGAGATGGTTTTCTGTAGTGGGGATAGTGCAACAATTGCTCACCTAACATAGAAGCACTTACTAACTAAAGAAAAATAGAAAGAACTCCTGTTAGGTGAACACCTGATGCTCAAATGCAATCCATCCCTAAATAGTATACCATGTACTTCCAGAGTTGTTGTTTATTTCACAGAACTTCAAACTCAAAAGGTAAGCACTTATAACCATGAAGCTGTATTTCTATGAGGTTTCAAGACATCTGAAATTCAAAACTGCAATGTTCAGCCAGTTGGCCTGCATCACTGTTGTCATCCGAGGCCGTTCCTGCTATGGGCACTGTGGAGAAGGGCCCACCTTTTTATCCCTTGAAAGGCCCTCAAGGCACCAGACCATTAAGTAGCTCCGCCCACATTTTTCCCGCTCTTTTCTGAGGTTGCTTGGTGAAGATTTTGAAAGTATAGAGAGATGGTTTTCTGTAGTGGGGATATTGCAACAATTGCTCACCTAACATGGAAGCACTTACTAACTAAAGAAAAATAGAAAGAACTCCTGTTAGGTGAACACCTGATGCTCAAATGCAATCCATCCCTAAATATTATACCATGTACTTCCAGAGTTGTTGTTTATTTCACAGAACTTCAAACTCAAAAGGTAAGCACTTACAAGCTTGAAGCTGTATTTCTATGAGGTTTCAAGGCATCTGAAATTCCAAACTGCAATGTTCAGCCAAAGGGTCTGCATCCCTGTTCTTGTCAGAGGCTGTTTCTGGTATGGGCACTGTGGAATAAGTGCTCGCCTTTTTATCCCTTGAAAGGCCCTGAAGGCACCAAACCATTAAGTAGCTCCTCCCACATTTTTCCCGCTCTTTTCTGAACTTTCTGAGGTTGCTTGGTGAAGATTTTGAAAGTATAGAGAGATGGTTTTCTGTAGTGGGGATATTGCAACAATTGCTCACCTAACATGGAAGCACTTACTAACTAAAGAAAAATAGAAAGAACTCCTGTTAGGTGAACACCTGATGCTCAAATGCAATCCATCCCTAAATATTATACCATGTACTTCCAGAGTTGTTGTTTATTTCACAGAACTTCAAACTCAAAAGGTAAGCACTTACAAGCTTGAAGCTGTATTTCTATGAGGTTTCAAGGCATCTGAAATTCAAAACTGCAATGTTCAGCCAAAGGGTCTGCATCCCTGTTCTTGTCAGAGGCTGTTTCTGGTATGGGCACTGTGGAATAAGTGCTCGCCTTTTTATCCCTTGAAAGGCCCTGAAGGCACCAAACCATTAAGTAGCTCCTCCCACATTTTTCCCGCTCTTTTCTGAGCTTGCTTGGTGAAGATTTTGAAAGTATAGAGAGATGGTTTTCTGTAGTGGGGATATTGCAACAATTGCTCACCTAACATGGAAGCACTTACTAACTAAAGAAAAATAGAAAGAACTCCTGTTAGGTGAACACCTAATGCTCAAATGCAATCCATCCCTAAATATTATACCATGTACTTCCAGAGTTGTTGTTTATTTCACAGAACTTCAAACTCAAAAGGTAAGCACTTACAAGCTTGAAGCTGTATTTCTATGAGGTTTCAAGACATCTGAAATTCAAAACTGCAATGTTCAGCCAAAGGGTCTGCATCCCTGTTCTTGTCTGAGGCTGTTCCTGGTATGGGCACTGTGGAAGAAGTTCTAGCCTTTTTATCCCTTGAAAGTCCCTGAAGGCACCAAACCATTAAGAAGCTCCTCCCACATTTTTCCCGCTCTTTTCTGAGCTTGCTTGGTGAAGATTTTGAAAGTATAGAGAGATGGTTTTCTGTAGTGGAGATATTGCAACAATTGCTCACCTAACATGGAAGCACTTACTAACTAAAGAAAAATAGAAAGAACTCCTGTTAGGTGAGCACCTGATGTTCAAATGCAACCCATCCCTAAATATTATACCATGTACTTCCAGAGTTGTTGTTTATTTCACAGAACTTCAAACTCAAAAGGTAAGCACTTACAACCATGAAGCTGTATTTCTATGAGGTTTCAAGATATCTGAAATTCAAAACTGCAATGTTCAGCCAGTTGGCCTGCATCACTGTTCTCATCCGAGGCCGTTCCTGCTATGGGCACTGTGGAAGAAGTGCCCACCTTTTTATGCCTTGAAAGGCACTCAAGGCACCAAACCATTAAGTAGCTCCTCCCACATTTTTCCCGCTCTTTTCTGAGCTTGCTTGGTGAAGATTTTGAAAGTATAGAGAGATGGTTTTCTGTAGTAGAGATATTGCAACAATTGCTCACCTAACATGGAAGCACTTACTAACTAAAGAAAAATAGAAAGAACTCCTGTTAGGTGAGCACCTGATGCTCAAATGCAATTATTCTCTAAATATTATAACATACACTTCCAGAGCTGTTGTTTAGTTAACAGAACTTCAACCTCAATAGGTAAGCACTTACAAGCTTGAAGCTGTATTTCTATGAGGTTTCAAGACATCTGAAATTCAAAACTGCAATGTTCAGCCAGTTGACCTGCATCACTGTTCTCATCCGAGGCCGTTCCTGCTATGGGCACTGTGGAAGAAGTGCCCACCTTTTTATCCCTTGAAAGGCCCTCAAGGCACCAAACCATTAAGTAGCTCCTCCCACATTTTTCCCGCTCTTTTCTGAGCTTGCTTGGTGAAGATTTTGAAAGTATAGAGAGATGGTTTTCTGTAGTGGGGATATTGCAACAATTGCTCACCTAACATGGAAGCACTTACTAACTAAAGAAAAATAAAAAGAACTCCTGTAAGGTGAGCACCTGATGTTCAAATGCAATCCATCCCTAAATATTATACCATGTACTTCCAGAGTTGTTATTTATTTCACAGAACTTCAAACTCAAAAGGTAAGCACTTACAAGCTTGAAGCTGTATTTCTATGAGGTTAAAAGACATCTGAAATTCAAAACTGCAATGTTCAGCCAAAGGGTCTGCATCCCTGTTCTTGTCTGAGGCTGTTCCTGGTATGGGCACTGTGGAAGAAGTTCTAGCCTTTTTATCCCTTGAAAGTCCCTGAAGGCACCAAACCATTAAGAAGCTCCTCCCACATTTTTCCCGCTCTTTTCTGAGCTTGCTTGGTGAAGATTTTGAAAGTATAGAGAGATGGTTTTCTGTAGTGGAGATATTGCAACAATTGCTCACCTAACATGGAAGCACTTACTAACTAAAGAAAAATAGAAAGAACTCCTGTTAGGTGAGCACCTGATGTTCAAATGCAACCCATCCCTAAATATTATACCATGTACTTCCAGAGTTGTTGTTTATTTCACAGAACTTCAAACTCAAAAGGTAAGCACTTACAACCATGAAGCTGTATTTCTATGAGGTTTCAAGATATCTGAAATTCAAAACTGCAATGTTCAGCCAGTTGGCCTGCATCACTGTTCTCATCCGAGGCCATTCCTGCTATGGGCACTGTGGAAGAAGTGCCCACCTTTTTATGCCTTGAAAGGCACTCAAGGCACCAAACCATTAAGTAGCTCCTCCCACATTTTTCCCGCTCTTTTCTGAGCTTGCTTGGTGAAGATTTTGAAAGTATAGAGAGATGGTTTTCTGTAGTAGAGATATTGCAACAATTGCTCACCTAACATGGAAGCACTTACTAACTAAAGAAAAATAGAAAGAACTCCTGTTAGGTGAGCACCTGATGCTCAAATGCAATTATTCTCTAAATATTATAACATACACTTCCAGAGCTGTTGTTTAGTTAACAGAGTTGTTGTTTATTTCACAGAACTTCAAACTCAAAAGGTAAGCACTTACAAGCTTGAAGCTGTATTTATATGAGGTTTCAAGACATCTGAAATTCAAAACTGCAATGTTCAGCCAAAGGGTCTGCATCCCTGTTCTTGTCAGAGGCTGTTTCTGGTATGGGCACTGTGGAAGAAGTGCCCACCTTTTTATCCCTTGAAAGGCCCTCAAGGCACCAAACCATTAAGTAGCTCCTCCCACATTTTTCCCGCTCTTTTCCGAGCTTGCTTGGTGAAGATTTTGAAAGTATAGAGAGATGGTTTTCTGTAGTGGGGATAGTGCAACAATTGCTCACCTAACATAGAAGCACTTACTAACTAAAGAAAAATAGAAAGAACTCCTGTTAGGTGAACACCTGATGCTCAAATGCAATCCATCCCTAAATAGTATACCATGTACTTCCAGAGTTGTTGTTTATTTCACAGAACTTCAAACTCAAAAGGTAAGCACTTATAACCATGAAGCTGTATTTCTATGAGGTTTCAAGACATCTGAAATTCAAAACTGCAATGTTCAGCCAGTTGGCCTGCATCACTGTTGTCATCCGAGGCCGTTCCTGCTATGGGCACTGTGGAGAAGGGCCCACCTTTTTATCCCTTGAAAGGCCCTCAAGGCACCAGACCATTAAGTAGCTCCTCCCACATTTTTCCCGCTCTTTTCTGAGGTTGCTTGGTGAAGATTTTGAAAGTATAGAGAGATGGTTTTCTGTAGTGGGGATATTGCAACAATTGCTCACCTAACATGGAAGCACTTACTAACTAAAGAAAAATAGAAAGAACTCCTGTTAGGTGAACACCTGATGCTCAAATGCAATCCATCCCTAAATATTATACCATGTACTTCCAGAGTTGTTGTTTATTTCACAGAACTTCAAACTCAAAAGGTAAGCACTTACAAGCTTGAAGCTGTATTTCTATGAGGTTTCAAGGCATCTGAAATTCCAAACTGCAATGTTCAGCCAAAGGGTCTGCATCCCTGTTCTTGTCAGAGGCTGTTTCTGGTATGGGCACTGTGGAATAAGTGCTCGCCTTTTTATCCCTTGAAAGGCCCTGAAGGCACCAAACCATTAAGTAGCTCCTCCCACATTTTTCCCGCTCTTTTCTGAACTTTCTGAGGTTGCTTGGTGAAGATTTTGAAAGTATAGAGAGATGGTTTTCTGTAGTGGGGATATTGCAACAATTGCTCACCTAACATGGAAGCACTTACTAACTAAAGAAAAATAGAAAGAACTCCTGTTAGGTGAACACCTGATGCTCAAATGCAATCCATCCCTAAATATTATACCATGTACTTCCAGAGTTGTTGTTTATTTCACAGAACTTCAAACTCAAAAGGTAAGCACTTACAAGCTTGAAGCTGTATTTCTATGAGGTTTCAAGGCATCTGAAATTCAAAACTGCAATGTTCAGCCAAAGGGTCTGCATCCCTGTTCTTGTCAGAGGCTGTTTCTGGTATGGGCACTGTGGAATAAGTGCTCGCCTTTTTATCCCTTGAAAGGCCCTGAAGGCACCAAACCATTAAGTAGCTCCTCCCACATTTTTCCCGCTCTTTTCTGAGCTTGCTTGGTGAAGATTTTGAAAGTATAGAGAGATGGTTTTCTGTAGTGGGGATATTGCAACAATTGCTCACCTAACATGGAAGCACTTACTAACTAAAGAAAAATAGAAAGAACTCCTGTTAGGTGAACACCTAATGCTCAAATGCAATCCATCCCTAAATATTATACCATGTACTTCCAGAGTTGTTGTTTATTTCACAGAACTTCAAACTCAAAAGGTAAGCACTTACAAGCTTGAAGCTGTATTTCTATGAGGTTTCAAGACATCTGAAATTCAAAACTGCAATGTTCAGCCAAAGGGTCTGCATCCCTGTTCTTGTCTGAGGCTGTTCCTGGTATGGGCACTGTGGAAGAAGTTCTAGCCTTTTTATCCCTTGAAAGTCCCTGAAGGCACCAAACCATTAAGAAGCTCCTCCCACATTTTTCCCGCTCTTTTCTGAGCTTGCTTGGTGAAGATTTTGAAAGTATAGAGAGATGGTTTTCTGTAGTGGATATATTGCAACAATTGCTCACCTAACATGGAAGCACTTACTAACTAAAGAAAAATAGAAAGAACTCCTGTTAGGTGAGCACCTGATGTTCAAATGCAACCCATCCCTAAATATTATACCATGTACTTCCAGAGTTGTTGTTTATTTCACAGAACTTCAAACTCAAAAGGTAAGCACTTACAACCATGAAGCTGTATTTCTATGAGGTTTCAAGATATCTGAAATTCAAAACTGCAATGTTCAGCCAGTTGGCCTGCATCACTGTTCTCATCCGAGGCCGTTCCTGCTATGGGCACTGTGGAAGAAGTGCCCACCTTTTTATGCCTTGAAAGGCACTCAAGGCACCAAACCATTAAGTAGCTCCTCCCACATTTTTCCCGCTCTTTTCTGAGCTTGCTTGGTGAAGATTTTGAAAGTATAGAGAGATGGTTTTCTGTAGTAGAGATATTGCAACAATTGCTCACCTAACATGGAAGCACTTACTAACTAAAGAAAAATAGAAAGAACTCCTGTTAGGTGAGCACCTGATGCTCAAATGCAATTATTCTCTAAATATTATAACATACACTTCCAGAGCTGTTGTTTAGTTAACAGAACTTCAACCTCAATAGGTAAGCACTTACAAGCTTGAAGCTGTATTTCTATGAGGTTTCAAGACATCTGAAATTCAAAACTGCAATGTTCAGCCAGTTGACCTGCATCACTGTTCTCATCCGAGGCCGTTCCTGCTATGGGCACTGTGGAAGAAGTGCCCACCTTTTTATCCCTTGAAAGGCCCTCAAGGCACCAAACCATTAAGTAGCTCCTCCCACATTTTTCCGGCTCTTTTCTGAGCTTGCTTGGTGAAGATTTTGAAAGTATAGAGAGATGGTTTTCTGTAGTGGGGATATTGCAACAATTGCTCACCTAACATGGAAGCACTTACTAACTAAAGAAAAATAGAAAGAACTCCTGTTAGGTGAGCACCTGATGTTCAAATGCAACCCATCCCTAAATATTATACCATGTACTTCCAGAGTTGTTGTTTATTTCACAGAACTTCAAACTCAAAAGGTAAGCACTTACAACCATGAAGCTGTATTTCTATGAGGTTTCAAGATATCTGAAATTCAAAACTGCAATGTTCAGCCAGTTGGCCTGCATCACTGTTCTCATCCGAGGCCATTCCTGCTATGGGCACTGTGGAAGAAGTGCCCACCTTTTTATGCCTTGAAAGGCACTCAAGGCACCAAACCATTAAGTAGCTCCTCCCACATTTTTCCCGCTCTTTTCTGAGCTTGCTTGGTGAAGATTTTGAAAGTATAGAGAGATGGTTTTCTGTAGTAGAGATATTGCAACAATTGCTCACCTAACATGGAAGCACTTACTAACTAAAGAAAAATAGAAAGAACTCCTGTTAGGTGAGCACCTGATGCTCAAATGCAATTATTCTCTAAATATTATAACATACACTTCCAGAGCTGTTGTTTAGTTAACAGAGTTGTTGTTTATTTCACAGAACTTCAAACTCAAAAGGTAAGCACTTACAAGCTTGAAGCTGTATTTATATGAGGTTTCAAGACATCTGAAATTCAAAACTGCAATGTTCAGCCAAAGGGTCTGCATCCCTGTTCTTGTCAGAGGCTGTTTCTGGTATGGGCACTGTGGAAGAAGTGCCCACCTTTTTATCCCTTGAAAGGCCCTCAAGGCACCAAACCATTAAGTAGCTCCTCCCACATTTTTCCCGCTCTTTTCCGAGCTTGCTTGGTGAAGATTTTGAAAGTATAGAGAGATGGTTTTCTGTAGTGGGGATAGTGCAACAATTGCTCACCTAACATAGAAGCACTTACTAACTAAAGAAAAATAGAAAGAACTCCTGTTAGGTGAACACCTGATGCTCAAATGCAATCCATCCCTAAATAGTATACCATGTACTTCCAGAGTTGTTGTTTATTTCACAGAACTTCAAACTCAAAAGGTAAGCACTTATAACCATGAAGCTGTATTTCTATGAGGTTTCAAGACATCTGAAATTCAAAACTGCAATGTTCAGCCAGTTGGCCTGCATCACTGTTGTCATCCGAGGCCGTTCCTGCTATGGGCACTGTGGAGAAGGGCCCACCTTTTTATCCCTTGAAAGGCCCTCAAGGCACCAGACCATTAAGTAGCTCCTCCCACATTTTTCCCGCTCTTTTCTGAGGTTGCTTGGTGAAGATTTTGAAAGTATAGAGAGATGGTTTTCTGTAGTGGGGATATTGCAACAATTGCTCACCTAACATGGAAGCACTTACTAACTAAAGAAAAATAGAAAGAACTCCTGTTAGGTGAACACCTGATGCTCAAATGCAATCCATCCCTAAATATTATACCATGTACTTCCAGAGTTGTTGTTTATTTCACAGAACTTCAAACTCAAAAGGTAAGCACTTACAAGCTTGAAGCTGTATTTCTATGAGGTTTCAAGGCATCTGAAATTCCAAACTGCAATGTTCAGCCAAAGGGTCTGCATCCCTGTTCTTGTCAGAGGCTGTTTCTGGTATGGGCACTGTGGAATAAGTGCTCGCCTTTTTATCCCTTGAAAGGCCCTGAAGGCACCAAACCATTAAGTAGCTCCTCCCACATTTTTCCCGCTCTTTTCTGAACTTTCTGAGGTTGCTTGGTGAAGATTTTGAAAGTATAGAGAGATGGTTTTCTGTAGTGGGGATATTGCAACAATTGCTCACCTAACATGGAAGCACTTACTAACTAAAGAAAAATAGAAAGAACTCCTGTTAGGTGAACACCTGATGCTCAAATGCAATCCATCCCTAAATATTATACCATGTACTTCCAGAGTTGTTGTTTATTTCACAGAACTTCAAACTCAAAAGGTAAGCACTTACAAGCTTGAAGCTGTATTTCTATGAGGTTTCAAGGCATCTGAAATTCAAAACTGCAATGTTCAGCCAAAGGGTCTGCATCCCTGTTCTTGTCAGAGGCTGTTTCTGGTATGGGCACTGTGGAATAAGTGCTCGCCTTTTTATCCCTTGAAAGGCCCTGAAGGCACCAAACCATTAAGTAGCTCCTCCCACATTTTTCCCGCTCTTTTCTGAGCTTGCTTGGTGAAGATTTTGAAAGTATAGAGAGATGGTTTTCTGTAGTGGGGATATTGCAACAATTGCTCACCTAACATGGAAGCACTTACTAACTAAAGAAAAATAGAAAGAACTCCTGTTAGGTGAACACCTAATGCTCAAATGCAATCCATCCCTAAATATTATACCATGTACTTCCAGAGTTGTTGTTTATTTCACAGAACTTCAAACTCAAAAGGTAAGCACTTACAAGCTTGAAGCTGTATTTCTATGAGGTTTCAAGACATCTGAAATTCAAAACTGCAATGTTCAGCCAAAGGGTCTGCATCCCTGTTCTTGTCTGAGGCTGTTCCTGGTATGGGCACTGTGGAAGAAGTTCTAGCCTTTTTATCCCTTGAAAGTCCCTGAAGGCACCAAACCATTAAGAAGCTCCTCCCACATTTTTCCCGCTCTTTTCTGAGCTTGCTTGGTGAAGATTTTGAAAGTATAGAGAGATGGTTTTCTGTAGTGGATATATTGCAACAATTGCTCACCTAACATGGAAGCACTTACTAACTAAAGAAAAATAGAAAGAACTCCTGTTAGGTGAGCACCTGATGTTCAAATGCAACCCATCCCTAAATATTATACCATGTACTTCCAGAGTTGTTGTTTATTTCACAGAACTTCAAACTCAAAAGGTAAGCACTTACAACCATGAAGCTGTATTTCTATGAGGTTTCAAGATATCTGAAATTCAAAACTGCAATGTTCAGCCAGTTGGCCTGCATCACTGTTCTCATCCGAGGCCGTTCCTGCTATGGGCACTGTGGAAGAAGTGCCCACCTTTTTATGCCTTGAAAGGCACTCAAGGCACCAAACCATTAAGTAGCTCCTCCCACATTTTTCCCGCTCTTTTCTGAGCTTGCTTGGTGAAGATTTTGAAAGTATAGAGAGATGGTTTTCTGTAGTAGAGATATTGCAACAATTGCTCACCTAACATGGAAGCACTTACTAACTAAAGAAAAATAGAAAGAACTCCTGTTAGGTGAGCACCTGATGCTCAAATGCAATTATTCTCTAAATATTATAACATACACTTCCAGAGCTGTTGTTTAGTTAACAGAACTTCAACCTCAATAGGTAAGCACTTACAAGCTTGAAGCTGTATTTCTATGAGGTTTCAAGACATCTGAAATTCAAAACTGCAATGTTCAGCCAGTTGACCTGCATCACTGTTCTCATCCGAGGCCGTTCCTGCTATGGGCACTGTGGAAGAAGTGCCCACCTTTTTATCCCTTGAAAGGCCCTCAAGGCACCAAACCATTAAGTAGCTCCTCCCACATTTTTCCGGCTCTTTTCTGAGCTTGCTTGGTGAAGATTTTGAAAGTATAGAGAGATGGTTTTCTGTAGTGGGGATATTGCAACAATTGCTCACCTAACATGGAAGCACTTACTAACTAAAGAAAAATAAAAAGAACTCCTGTAAGGTGAGCACCTGATGTTCAAATGCAATCCATCCCTAAATATTATACCATGTACTTCCAGAGTTGTTATTTATTTCACAGAACTTCAAACTCAAAAGGTAAGCACTTACAAGCTTGAAGCTGTATTTCTATGAGGTTTCAAGACATCTGAAATTCAAAACTGCAATGTTCAGCCAAAGGGTCTGCATCCCTGTTCTTGTCTGAGGCTGTTCCTGGTATGGGCACTGTGGAAGAAGTTCTAGCCTTTTTATCCCTTGAAAGTCCCTGAAGGCACCAAACCATTAAGAAGCTCCTCCCACATTTTTCCCGCTCTTTTCTGAGCTTGCTTGGTGAAGATTTTGAAAGTATAGAGAGATGGTTTTCTGTAGTGGAGATATTGCAACAATTGCTCACCTAACATGGAAGCACTTACTAACTAAAGAAAAATAGAAAGAACTCCTGTTAGGTGAGCACCTGATGTTCAAATGCAACCCATCCCTAAATATTATACCATGTACTTCCAGAGTTGTTGTTTATTTCACAGAACTTCAAACTCAAAAGGTAAGCACTTACAACCATGAAGCTGTATTTCTATGAGGTTTCAAGATATCTGAAATTCAAAACTGCAATGTTCAGCCAGTTGGCCTGCATCACTGTTCTCATCCGAGGCCATTCCTGCTATGGGCACTGTGGAAGAAGTGCCCACCTTTTTATGCCTTGAAAGGCACTCAAGGCACCAAACCATTAAGTAGCTCCTCCCACATTTTTCCCGCTCTTTTCTGAGCTTGCTTGGTGAAGATTTTGAAAGTATAGAGAGATGGTTTTCTGTAGTAGAGATATTGCAACAATTGCTCACCTAACATGGAAGCACTTACTAACTAAAGAAAAATAGAAAGAACTCCTGTTAGGTGAGCACCTGATGCTCAAATGCAATCATTCTCTAAATATTATAACATACACTTCCAGAGCTGTTGTTTAGTTAACAGAACTTCAACCTCAATAGGTAAGCACTTACAAGCTTGAAGCTGTATTTCTATGAGGTTTCAAGACATCTGAAATTCAAAACTGCAATGTTCAGCCAGTTGACCCGCATCACTGTTCTCATCCGAGGCCGTTCCTGCTATGGGCACTGTGGAAGAAGTGCCCACCTTTTTATCCCTTGAAAGGCCCTCAAGGCACCAAACCATTAAGTAGCTCCTCCCACATTTTTCCCGCTCTTTTCTGAGCTTGCTTGGTGAAGATTTTGAAAGTATAGAGAGATGGTTTTCTGTAGTGGGGATATTGCAACAATTGCTCACCTAACATGGAAGCACTTACTAACTAAAGAAAAATAAAAAGAACTCCTGTTAGGTGAGCACCTGATGTTCAAATGCAATCCATCCTAAATATTATAACATACACTTCCAAAGTTGCTGTTTAGTTCACAGAACTTCAACCTCAAAAGGTAAGCACTTATAACCATGAAGCTGTATTTCTATGAGGTTTCAAGACATCTGAAATTCAAAACTGCAATGTTCAGCCAAAGGGTCTGCATCCCTGTTCTTGTCTGAGGCTGTTCCTGGTATGGGCACTGTGGAAGAAGTTCTAGCCTTTTTATCCCTTGAAAGTCCCTGAAGGCACCAAACCATTAAGAAGCTCCTCCCACATTTTTCCCGCTCTTTTCTGAGCTTGCTTGGTGAAGATTTTGAAAGTATAGAGAGATGGTTTTCTGTAGTGGAGATATTGCAACAATTGCTCACCTAACATGGAAGCACTTACTAACTAAAGAAAAATAGAAATAACTCCTGTTAGGTGAGCACCTGATGTTCAAATGCAATCCATCCTAAATATTATAACATACACTTCCAAAATTGCTGTTTAGTTCACAGAACTTCAACCTCAAAAGGGAAGCACTTACACATATATAAAAGGCAGGTGCCAACCTTGAAGCTGTATTTCTGTGAGGTTCCAAGACATCTGAAATTCAAAACTGCAATGTTCAGCCATTGGGTCTGCATCCCTGTTCTTGTCTGAGGCTGTTCCTGTTATGGGCACTGTGGAAGAAGTGCTCGCCTTTTTATCCCTTGAAAGGCCCTGAAGGCACCAAAACATTAAGTAGCTCCTCCCACATTTTTCCCGCTCTTTTCTGAGCTTGATTGGTGAAGATTTTGAAAGTATAGAGAGATGGTTTTCTGTAGTGGGGATATTGCAACAATTGCTCACCTAACATGGAAGCACTTACTAACTAAAGAAAAATAGAAAGAACTCCTGTTAGGTGAACACCTGATGCTCAAATGTAATCCATCCCTAAATATTATACCATGTACTTCCAGAGTTGTTGTTTATTTCACAGAACTTCAAACTCAAAAGGTAAGCACTTACAAGCTTGAAGCTGTATTTCTATGAGGTTTCAAGACATCTGAAATTCAAAACTGCAATGTTCAGCCAAAGGGTCTGCATCCCTGTTCTTGTCTGAGGCTGTTCCTGGTATGGGCACTGTGGAAGAAGTTCTAGCCTTTTTATCCCTTGAAAGTCCCTGAAGGCACCAAACCATTAAGAAGCTCCTCCCACATTTTTCCCGCTCTTTTCTGAGCTTGCTTGGTGAAGATTTTGAAAGTATAGAGAGATGGTTTTCTGTAGTGGAGATATTGCAACAATTGCTCACCTAACATGGAAGCACTTACTAACTAAAGAAAAATAGAAATAACTCCTGTTAGGTGAGCACCTGATGTTCAAATGCAATCCATCCTAAATATTATAACATACACTTCCAAAATTGCTGTTTAGTTCACAGAACTTCAACCTCAAAAGGGGAGCACTTACACATATATAAAACGCAGGTGCCAACCTTGAAGCTGTATTTCTGTGAGGTTCCAAGACATCTGAAATTCAAAACTGCAATGTTCAGCCAGTGGGTCTGCATCCCAGTTCTTGTCTGAGGCTGTTCCTGTTATGGGCACTGTGGAAGAAGTGCTCGCCTTTTTATCCCTTGAAAGGCCCTGAAGGCACCAAAACATTAAGTAGCTCCTCCCACATTTTTCCCGCTCTTTTCTGAGCTTGATTGGTGAAGATTTTGAAAGTATAGAGAGATGGTTTTCTGTAGTGGGGATATTGCAACAATTGCTCACCTAACATGGAAGCACTTACTAACTAAAGAAAAATAAGAAATCCTGTTAGGTGAGCACCTGATGCTCAAATGCAATTATTCTCTAAATATTATAACATACACTTCCAGAGCTGTTGTTTAGTTAACAGAGTTGTTGTTTATTTCACAGAACTTCAAACTCAAAAGGTAAGCACTTACAAGCTTGAAGCTGTATTTATATGAGGTTTCAAGACATCTGAAATTCAAAACTGCAATGTTCAGCCAAAGGGTCTGCATCCCTGTTCTTGTCAGAGGCTGTTTCTGGTATGGGCACTGTGGAAGAAGTGCCCACCTTTTTATCCCTTGAAAGGCCCTCAAGGCACCAAACCATTAAGTAGCTCCTCCCACATTTTTCCCGCTCTTTTCCGAGCTTGCTTGGTGAAGATTTTGAAAGTATAGAGAGATGGTTTTCTGTAGTGGGGATAGTGCAACAATTGCTCACCTAACATAGAAGCACTTACTAACTAAAGAAAAATAGAAAGAACTCCTGTTAGGTGAACACCTGATGCTCAAATGCAATCCATCCCTAAATAGTATACCATGTACTTCCAGAGTTGTTGTTTATTTCACAGAACTTCAAACTCAAAAGGTAAGCACTTATAACCATGAAGCTGTATTTCTATGAGGTTTCAAGACATCTGAAATTCAAAACTGCAATGTTCAGCCAGTTGGCCTGCATCACTGTTGTCATCCGAGGCCGTTCCTGCTATGGGCACTGTGGAGAAGGGCCCACCTTTTTATCCCTTGAAAGGCCCTCAAGGCACCAGACCATTAAGTAGCTCCTCCCACATTTTTCCCGCTCTTTTCTGAGGTTGCTTGGTGAAGATTTTGAAAGTATAGAGAGATGGTTTTCTGTAGTGGGGATATTGCAACAATTGCTCACCTAACATGGAAGCACTTACTAACTAAAGAAAAATAGAAAGAACTCCTGTTAGGTGAACACCTGATGCTCAAATGCAATCCATCCCTAAATATTATACCATGTACTTCCAGAGTTGTTGTTTATTTCACAGAACTTCAAACTCAAAAGGTAAGCACTTACAAGCTTGAAGCTGTATTTCTATGAGGTTTCAAGGCATCTGAAATTCCAAACTGCAATGTTCAGCCAAAGGGTCTGCATCCCTGTTCTTGTCAGAGGCTGTTTCTGGTATGGGCACTGTGGAATAAGTGCTCGCCTTTTTATCCCTTGAAAGGCCCTGAAGGCACCAAACCATTAAGTACCTCCTCCCACATTTTTCCCGCTCTTTTCTGAACTTTCTGAGGTTGCTTGGTGAAGATTTTGAAAGTATAGAGAGATGGTTTTCTGTAGTGGGGATATTGCAACAATTGCTCACCTAACATGGAAGCACTTACTAACTAAAGAAAAATAGAAAGAACTCCTGTTAGGTGAACACCTGATGCTCAAATGCAATCCATCCCTAAATATTATACCATGTACTTCCAGAGTTGTTGTTTATTTCACAGAACTTCAAACTCAAAAGGTAAGCACTTCCAAGCTTGAAGCTGTATTTCTATGAGGTTTCAAGGCATCTGAAATTCAAAACTGCAATGTTCAGCCAAAGGGTCTGCATCCCTGTTCTTGTCAGAGGCTGTTTCTGGTATGGGCACTGTGGAATAAGTGCTCGCCTTTTTATCCCTTGAAAGGCCCTGAAGGCACCAAACCATTAAGTAGCTCCTCCCACATTTTTCCCGCTCTTTTCTGAGCTTGCTTGGTGAAGATTTTGAAAGTATAGAGAGATGGTTTTCTGTAGTGGGGATATTGCAACAATTGCTCACCTAACATGGAAGCACTTACTAACTAAAGAAAAATAGAAAGAACTCCTGTTAGGTGAACACCTAATGCTCAAATGCAATCCATCCCTAAATATTATACCATGTACTTCCAGAGTTGTTGTTTATTTCACAGAACTTCAAACTCAAAAGGTAAGCACTTACAAGCTTGAAGCTGTATTTCTATGAGGTTTCAAGACATCTGAAATTCAAAACTGCAATGTTCAGCCAAAGGGTCTGCATCCCTGTTCTTGTCTGAGGCTGTTCCTGGTATGGGCACTGTGGAAGAAGTTCTAGCCTTTTTATCCCTTGAAAGTCCCTGAAGGCACCAAACCATTAAGAAGCTCCTCCCACATTTTTCCCGCTCTTTTCTGAGCTTGCTTGGTGAAGATTTTGAAAGTATAGAGAGATGGTTTTCTGTAGTGGAGATATTGCAACAATTGCTCACCTAACATGGAAGCACTTACTAACTAAAGAAAAATAGAAAGAACTCCTGTTAGGTGAGCACCTGATGTTCAAATGCAACCCATCCCTAAATATTATACCATGTACTTCCAGAGTTGTTGTTTATTTCACAGAACTTCAAACTCAAAAGGTAAGCACTTACAACCATGAAGCTGTATTTCTATGAGGTTTCAAGATATCTGAAATTCAAAACTGCAATGTTCAGCCAGTTGGCCTGCATCACTGTTCTCATCCGAGGCCGTTCCTGCTATGGGCACTGTGGAAGAAGTGCCCACCTTTTTATGCCTTGAAAGGCACTCAAGGCACCAAACCATTAAGTAGCTCCTCCCACATTTTTCCCGCTCTTTTCTGAGCTTGCTTCGTGAAGATTTTGAAAGTATAGAGAGATGGTTTTCTGTAGTAGAGATATTGCAACAATTGCTCACCTAACATGGAAGCACTTACTAACTAAAGAAAAATAGAAAGAACTCCTGTTAGGTGAGCACCTGATGCTCAAATGCAATTATTCTCTAAATATTATAACATACACTTCCAGAGCTGTTGTTTAGTTAACAGAACTTCAACCTCAATAGGTAAGCACTTACAAGCTTGAAGCTGTATTTCTATGAGGTTTCAAGACATCTGAAATTCAAAACTGCAATGTTCAGCCAGTTGACCTGCATCACTGTTCTCATCCGAGGCCGTTCCTGCTATGGGCACTGTGGAAGAAGTGCCCACCTTTTTATCCCTTGAAAGGCCCTCAAGGCACCAAACCATTAAGTAGCTCCTCCCACATTTTTCCCGCTCTTTTCTGAGCTTGCTTGGTGAAGATTTTGAAAGTATAGAGAGATGGTTTTCTGTAGTGGGGATATTGCAACAATTGCTCACCTAACATGGAAGCACTTACTAACTAAAGAAAAATAGAAAGAACTCCTGTTAGGTGAGCACCTGATGTTCAAATGCAATCCATCCCTAAATATTATACCATGTACTTCCAGAGTTGTTGTTTATTTCACAGAACTTCAAACTCAAAAGGTAAGCACTTACAAGCTTGAAGCTGTATTTCTATGAGGTTTCAAGACATCTGAAATTCAAAACTGCAATGTTCAGCCAAAGGGTCTGCATCCCTGTTCTTGTCTGAGGCTGTTCCTGGTATGGGCACTGTGGAAGAAGTTCTAGCCTTTTTATCCCTTGAAAGTCCCTGAAGGCACCAAACCATTAAGAAGCTCCTCCCACATTTTTCCCGCTCTTTTCTGAGCTTGCTTGGTGAAGATTTTGAAAGTATAGAGAGATGGTTTTCTGTAGTGGAGATATTGCAACAATTGCTCACCTAACATGGAAGCACTTACTAACTAAAGAAAAATAGAAAGAACTCCTGTTAGGTGAGCACCTGATGTTCAAATGCAACCCATCCCTAAATATTATACCATGTACTTCCAGAGTTGTTGTTTATTTCACAGAACTTCAAACTCAAAAGGTAAGCACTTACAACCATGAAGCTGTATTTCTATGAGGTTTCAAGATATCTGAAATTCAAAACTGCAATGTTCAGCCAGTTGGCCTGCATCACTGTTCTCATCCGAGGCCATTCCTGCTATGGGCACTGTGGAAGAAGTGCCCACCTTTTTATGCCTTGAAAGGCACTCAAGGCACCAAACCATTAAGTAGCTCCTCCCACATTGTTCCCGCTCTTTTCTGAGCTTGCTTGGTGAAGATTTTGAAAGTATAGAGAGATGGTTTTCTGTAGTAGAGATATTGCAACAATTGCTCACCTAACATGGAAGCACTTACTAACTAAAGAAAAATAGAAAGAACTCCTGTTAGGTGAGCACCTGATGCTCAAATGCAATTATTCTCTAAATATTATAACATACACTTCCAGAGCTGTTGTTTAGTTAACAGAACTTCAACCTCAATAGGTAAGCACTTACAAGCTTGAAGCTGTATTTCTATGAGGTTTCAAGACATCTGAAATTCAAAACTGCAATGTTCAGCCAGTTGACCCGCATCACTGTTCTCATCCGAGGCCGTTCCTGCTATGGGCACTGTGGAAGAAGTGCCCACCTTTTTATCCCTTGAAAGGCCCTCAAGGCACCAAACCATTAAGTAGCTCCTCCCACATTTTTCCCGCTCTTTTCTGAGCTTGCTTGGTGAAGATTTTGAAAGTATAGAGAGATGGTTTTCTGTAGTGGGGATATTGCAACAATTGCTCACCTAACATGGAAGCACTTACTAACTAAAGAAAAATAAAAAGAACTCCTGTTAGGTGAGCACCTGATGTTCAAATGCAATCCATCCTAAATATTATAACATACACTTCCAAAGTTGCTGTTTAGTTCACAGAACTTCAACCTCAAAAGGTAAGCACTTATAACCATGAAGCTGTATTTCTATGAGGTTTCAAGACATCTGAAATTCAAAACTGCAATGTTCAGCCAAAGGGTCTGCATCCCTGTTCTTGTCTGAGGCTGTTCCTGGTATGGGCACTGTGGAAGAAGTTCTAGCCTTTTTATCCCTTGAAAGTCCCTGAAGGCACCAAACCATTAAGAAGCTCCTCCCACATTTTTCCCGCTCTTTTCTGAGCTTGCTTGGTGAAGATTTTGAAAGTATAGAGAGATGGTTTTCTGTAGTGGAGATATTGCAACAATTGCTCACCTAACATGGAAGCACTTACTAACTAAAGAAAAATAGAAATAACTCCTGTTAGGTGAGCACCTGATGTTCAAATGCAATCCATCCTAAATATTATAACATACACTTCCAAAATTGCTGTTTAGTTCACAGAACTTCAACCTCAAAAGGGAAGCACTTACACATATATAAAAGGCAGGTGCCAACCTTGAAGCTGTATTTCTGTGAGGTTCCAAGACATCTGAAATTCAAAACTGCAATGTTCAGCCATTGGGTCTGCATCCCTGTTCTTGTCTGAGGCTGTTCCTGTTATGGGCACTGTGGAAGAAGTGCTCGCCTTTTTATCCCTTGAAAGGCCCTGAAGGCACCAAAACATTAAGTAGCTCCTCCCACATTTTTCCCGCTCTTTTCTGAGCTTGATTGGTGAAGATTTTGAAAGTATAGAGAGATGGTTTTCTGTAGTGGGGATATTGCAACAATTGCTCACCTAACATGGAAGCACTTACTAACTAAAGAAAAATAGAAAGAACTCCTGTTAGGTGAACACCTGATGCTCAAATGTAATCCATCCCTAAATATTATACCATGTACTTCCAGAGTTGTTGTTTATTTCACAGAACTTCAAACTCAAAAGGTAAGCACTTACAAGCTTGAAGCTGTATTTCTATGAGGTTTCAAGACATCTGAAATTCAAAACTGCAATGTTCAGCCAAAGGGTCTGCATCCCTGTTCTTGTCTGAGGCTGTTCCTGGTATGGGCACTGTGGAAGAAGTTCTAGCCTTTTTATCCCTTGAAAGTCCCTGAAGGCACCAAACCATTAAGAAGCTCCTCCCACATTTTTCCCGCTCTTTTCTGAGCTTGCTTGGTGAAGATTTTGAAAGTATAGAGAGATGGTTTTCTGTAGTGGAGATATTGCAACAATTGCTCACCTAACATGGAAGCACTTACTAACTAAAGAAAAATAGAAATAACTCCTGTTAGGTGAGCACCTGATGTTCAAATGCAATCCATCCTAAATATTATAACATACACTTCCAAAATTGCTGTTTAGTTCACAGAACTTCAACCTCAAAAGGGGAGCACTTACACATATATAAAACGCAGGTGCCAACCTTGAAGCTGTATTTCTGTGAGGTTCCAAGACATCTGAAATTCAAAACTGCAATGTTCAGCCAGTGGGTCTGCATCCCAGTTCTTGTCTGAGGCTGTTCCTGTTATGGGCACTGTGGAAGAAGTGCTCGCCTTTTTATCCCTTGAAAGGCCCTGAAGGCACCAAAACATTAAGTAGCTCCTCCCACATTTTTCCCGCTCTTTTCTGAGCTTGATTGGTGAAGATTTTGAAAGTATAGAGAGATGGTTTTCTGTAGTGGGGATATTGCAACAATTGCTCACCTAACATGGAAGCACTTACTAACTAAAGAAAAATAGAAAGAACTCCTGTTAGGTGAGCACCTGATGCTCAAATGCAATTATTCTCTAAATATTATAACATACACTTCCAGAGCTGTTGTTTAGTTAACAGAGTTGTTGTTTATTTCACAGAACTTCAAACTCAAAAGGTAAGCACTTACAAGCTTGAAGCTGTATTTATATGAGGTTTCAAGACATCTGAAATTCAAAACTGCAATGTTCAGCCAAAGGGTCTGCATCCCTGTTCTTGTCAGAGGCTGTTTCTGGTATGGGCACTGTGGAAGAAGTGCCCACCTTTTTATCCCTTGAAAGGCCCTCAAGGCACCAAACCATTAAGTAGCTCCTCCCACATTTTTCCCGCTCTTTTCCGAGCTTGCTTGGTGAAGATTTTGAAAGTATAGAGAGATGGTTTTCTGTAGTGGGGATAGTGCAACAATTGCTCACCTAACATAGAAGCACTTACTAACTAAAGAAAAATAGAAAGAACTCCTGTTAGGTGAACACCTGATGCTCAAATGCAATCCATCCCTAAATAGTATACCATGTACTTCCAGAGTTGTTGTTTATTTCACAGAACTTCAAACTCAAAAGGTAAGCACTTATAACCATGAAGCTGTATTTCTATGAGGTTTCAAGACATCTGAAATTCAAAACTGCAATGTTCAGCCAGTTGGCCTGCATCACTGTTGTCATCCGAGGCCGTTCCTGCTATGGGCACTGTGGAGAAGGGCCCACCTTTTTATCCCTTGAAAGGCCCTCAAGGCACCAGACCATTAAGTAGCTCCTCCCACATTTTTCCCGCTCTTTTCTGAGGTTGCTTGGTGAAGATTTTGAAAGTATAGAGAGATGGTTTTCTGTAGTGGGGATATTGCAACAATTGCTCACCTAACATGGAAGCACTTACTAACTAAAGAAAAATAGAAAGAACTCCTGTTAGGTGAACACCTGATGCTCAAATGCAATCCATCCCTAAATATTATACCATGTACTTCCAGAGTTGTTGTTTATTTCACAGAACTTCAAACTCAAAAGGTAAGCACTTACAAGCTTGAAGCTGTATTTCTATGAGGTTTCAAGGCATCTGAAATTCCAAACTGCAATGTTCAGCCAAAGGGTCTGCATCCCTGTTCTTGTCAGAGGCTGTTTCTGGTATGGGCACTGTGGAATAAGTGCTCGCCTTTTTATCCCTTGAAAGGCCCTGAAGGCACCAAACCATTAAGTACCTCCTCCCACATTTTTCCCGCTCTTTTCTGAACTTTCTGAGGTTGCTTGGTGAAGATTTTGAAAGTATAGAGAGATGGTTTTCTGTAGTGGGGATATTGCAACAATTGCTCACCTAACATGGAAGCACTTACTAACTAAAGAAAAATAGAAAGAACTCCTGTTAGGTGAACACCTGATGCTCAAATGCAATCCATCCCTAAATATTATACCATGTACTTCCAGAGTTGTTGTTTATTTCACAGAACTTCAAACTCAAAAGGTAAGCACTTCCAAGCTTGAAGCTGTATTTCTATGAGGTTTCAAGGCATCTGAAATTCAAAACTGCAATGTTCAGCCAAAGGGTCTGCATCCCTGTTCTTGTCAGAGGCTGTTTCTGGTATGGGCACTGTGGAATAAGTGCTCGCCTTTTTATCCCTTGAAAGGCCCTGAAGGCACCAAACCATTAAGTAGCTCCTCCCACATTTTTCCCGCTCTTTTCTGAGCTTGCTTGGTGAAGATTTTGAAAGTATAGAGAGATGGTTTTCTGTAGTGGGGATATTGCAACAATTGCTCACCTAACATGGAAGCACTTACTAACTAAAGAAAAATAGAAAGAACTCCTGTTAGGTGAACACCTAATGCTCAAATGCAATCCATCCCTAAATATTATACCATGTACTTCCAGAGTTGTTGTTTATTTCACAGAACTTCAAACTCAAAAGGTAAGCACTTACAAGCTTGAAGCTGTATTTCTATGAGGTTTCAAGACATCTGAAATTCAAAACTGCAATGTTCAGCCAAAGGGTCTGCATCCCTGTTCTTGTCTGAGGCTGTTCCTGGTATGGGCACTGTGGAAGAAGTTCTAGCCTTTTTATCCCTTGAAAGTCCCTGAAGGCACCAAACCATTAAGAAGCTCCTCCCACATTTTTCCCGCTCTTTTCTGAGCTTGCTTGGTGAAGATTTTGAAAGTATAGAGAGATGGTTTTCTGTAGTGGAGATATTGCAACAATTGCTCACCTAACATGGAAGCACTTACTAACTAAAGAAAAATAGAAAGAACTCCTGTTAGGTGAGCACCTGATGTTCAAATGCAACCCATCCCTAAATATTATACCATGTACTTCCAGAGTTGTTGTTTATTTCACAGAACTTCAAACTCAAAAGGTAAGCACTTACAACCATGAAGCTGTATTTCTATGAGGTTTCAAGATATCTGAAATTCAAAACTGCAATGTTCAGCCAGTTGGCCTGCATCACTGTTCTCATCCGAGGCCATTCCTGCTATGGGCACTGTGGAAGAAGTGCCCACCTTTTTATGCCTTGAAAGGCACTCAAGGCACCAAACCATTAAGTAGCTCCTCCCACATTGTTCCCGCTCTTTTCTGAGCTTGCTTGGTGAAGATTTTGAAAGTATAGAGAGATGGTTTTCTGTAGTAGAGATATTGCAACAATTGCTCACCTAACATGGAAGCACTTACTAACTAAAGAAAAATAGAAAGAACTCCTGTTAGGTGAGCACCTGATGCTCAAATGCAATTATTCTCTAAATATTATAACATACACTTCCAGAGCTGTTGTTTAGTTAACAGAACTTCAACCTCAATAGGTAAGCACTTACAAGCTTGAAGCTGTATTTCTATGAGGTTTCAAGACATCTGAAATTCAAAACTGCAATGTTCAGCCAGTTGACCCGCATCACTGTTCTCATCCGAGGCCGTTCCTGCTATGGGCACTGTGGAAGAAGTGCCCACCTTTTTATCCCTTGAAAGGCCCTCAAGGCACCAAACCATTAAGTAGCTCCTCCCACATTTTTCCCGCTCTTTTCTGAGCTTGCTTGGTGAAGATTTTGAAAGTATAGAGAGATGGTTTTCTGTAGTGGGGATATTGCAACAATTGCTCACCTAACATGGAAGCACTTACTAACTAAAGAAAAATAAAAAGAACTCCTGTTAGGTGAGCACCTGATGTTCAAATGCAATCCATCCTAAATATTATAACATACACTTCCAAAGTTGCTGTTTAGTTCACAGAACTTCAACCTCAAAAGGTAAGCACTTATAACCATGAAGCTATATTTCTATGAGGTTTCAAGACATCTGAAATTCAAAACTGCAATGTTCAGCCAAAGGGTCTGCATCCCTGTTCTTGTCTGAGGCTGTTCCTGGTATGGGCACTGTGGAAGAAGTTCTAGCCTTTTTATCCCTTGAAAGTCCCTGAAGGCACCAAACCATTAAGAAGCTCCTCCCACATTTTTCCCGCTCTTTTCTGAGCTTGCTTGGTGAAGATTTTGAAAGTATAGAGAGATGGTTTTCTGTAGTGGAGATATTGCAACAATTGCTCACCTAACATGGAAGCACTTACTAACTAAAGAAAAATAGAAATAACTCCTGTTAGGTGAGCACCTGATGTTCAAATGCAATCCATCCTAAATATTATAACATACACTTCCAAAATTGCTGTTTAGTTCACAGAACTTCAACCTCAAAAGGGAAGCACTTACACATATATAAAAGGCAGGTGCCAACCTTGAAGCTGTATTTCTGTGAGGTTCCAAGACATCTGAAATTCAAAACTGCAATGTTCAGCCATTGGGTCTGCATCCCTGTTCTTGTCTGAGGCTGTTCCTGTTATGGGCACTGTGGAAGAAGTGCTCGCCTTTTTATCCCTTGAAAGGCCCTGAAGGCACCAAAACATTAAGTAGCTCCTCCCACATTTTTCCCGCTCTTTTCTGAGCTTGATTGGTGAAGATTTTGAAAGTATAGAGAGATGGTTTTCTGTAGTGGGGATATTGCAACAATTGCTCACCTAACATGGAAGCACTTACTAACTAAAGAAAAATAGAAAGAACTCCTGTTAGGTGAACACCTGATGCTCAAATGTAATCCATCCCTAAATATTATACCATGTACTTCCAGAGTTGTTGTTTATTTCACAGAACTTCAAACTCAAAAGGTAAGCACTTACAAGCTTGAAGCTGTATTTCTATGAGGTTTCAAGACATCTGAAATTCAAAACTGCAATGTTCAGCCAAAGGGTCTGCATCCCTGTTCTTGTCTGAGGCTGTTCCTGGTATGGGCACTGTGGAAGAAGTTCTAGCCTTTTTATCCCTTGAAAGTCCCTGAAGGCACCAAACCATTAAGAAGCTCCTCCCACATTTTTCCCGCTCTTTTCTGAGCTTGCTTGGTGAAGATTTTGAAAGTATAGAGAGATGGTTTTCTGTAGTGGAGATATTGCAACAATTGCTCACCTAACATGGAAGCACTTACTAACTAAAGAAAAATAGAAATAACTCCTGTTAGGTGAGCACCTGATGTTCAAATGCAATCCATCCTAAATATTATAACATACACTTCCAAAATTGCTGTTTAGTTCACAGAACTTCAACCTCAAAAGGGGAGCACTTACACATATATAAAACGCAGGTGCCAACCTTGAAGCTGTATTTCTGTGAGGTTCCAAGACATCTGAAATTCAAAACTGCAATGTTCAGCCAGTGGGTCTGCATCCCAGTTCTTGTCTGAGGCTGTTCCTGTTATGGGCACTGTGGAAGAAGTGCTCGCCTTTTTATCCCTTGAAAGGCCCTGAAGGCACCAAAACATTAAGTAGCTCCTCCCACATTTTTCCCGCTCTTTTCTGAGCTTGATTGGTGAAGATTTTGAAAGTATAGAGAGATGGTTTTCTGTAGTGGGGATATTGCAACAATTGCTCACCTAACATGGAAGCACTTACTAACTAAAGAAAAATAGAAAGAACTCCTGTTAGGTGAGCACCTGATGCTCAAATGCAATTATTCTCTAAATATTATAACATACACTTCCAGAGCTGTTGTTTAGTTAACAGAGTTGTTGTTTATTTCACAGAACTTCAAACTCAAAAGGTAAGCACTTACAAGCTTGAAGCTGTATTTATATGAGGTTTCAAGACATCTGAAATTCAAAACTGCAATGTTCAGCCAAAGGGTCTGCATCCCTGTTCTTGTCAGAGGCTGTTTCTGGTATGGGCACTGTGGAAGAAGTGCCCACCTTTTTATCCCTTGAAAGGCCCTCAAGGCACCAAACCATTAAGTAGCTCCTCCCACATTTTTCCCGCTCTTTTCCGAGCTTGCTTGGTGAAGATTTTGAAAGTATAGAGAGATGGTTTTCTGTAGTGGGGATAGTGCAACAATTGCTCACCTAACATAGAAGCACTTACTAACTAAAGAAAAATAGAAAGAACTCCTGTTAGGTGAACACCTGATGCTCAAATGCAATCCATCCCTAAATAGTATACCATGTACTTCCAGAGTTGTTGTTTATTTCACAGAACTTCAAACTCAAAAGGTAAGCACTTATAACCATGAAGCTGTATTTCTATGAGGTTTCAAGACATCTGAAATTCAAAACTGCAATGTTCAGCCAGTTGGCCTGCATCACTGTTGTCATCCGAGGCCGTTCCTGCTATGGGCACTGTGGAGAAGGGCCCACCTTTTTATCCCTTGAAAGGCCCTCAAGGCACCAGACCATTAAGTAGCTCCTCCCACATTTTTCCCGCTCTTTTCTGAGGTTGCTTGGTGAAGATTTTGAAAGTATAGAGAGATGGTTTTCTGTAGTGGGGATATTGCAACAATTGCTCACCTAACATGGAAGCACTTACTAACTAAAGAAAAATAGAAAGAACTCCTGTTAGGTGAACACCTGATGCTCAAATGCAATCCATCCCTAAATATTATACCATGTACTTCCAGAGTTGTTGTTTATTTCACAGAACTTCAAACTCAAAAGGTAAGCACTTACAAGCTTGAAGCTGTATTTCTATGAGGTTTCAAGGCATCTGAAATTCCAAACTGCAATGTTCAGCCAAAGGGTCTGCATCCCTGTTCTTGTCAGAGGCTGTTTCTGGTATGGGCACTGTGGAATAAGTGCTCGCCTTTTTATCCCTTGAAAGGCCCTGAAGGCACCAAACCATTAAGTACCTCCTCCCACATTTTTCCCGCTCTTTTCTGAACTTTCTGAGGTTGCTTGGTGAAGATTTTGAAAGTATAGAGAGATGGTTTTCTGTAGTGGGGATATTGCAACAATTGCTCACCTAACATGGAAGCACTTACTAACTAAAGAAAAATAGAAAGAACTCCTGTTAGGTGAGCACCTGATGTTCAAATGCAATCCATCCCTAAATATTATACCATGTACTTCCAGAGTTGTTGTTTATTTCACAGAACTTCAAACTCAAAAGGTAAGCACTTACAAGCTTGAAGCTGTATTTCTATGAGGTTTCAAGACATCTGAAATTCAAAACTGCAATGTTCAGCCAAAGGGTCTGCATCCCTGTTCTTGTCTGAGGCTGTTCCTGGTATGGGCACTGTGGAAGAAGTTCTAGCCTTTTTATCCCTTGAAAGTCCCTGAAGGCACCAAACCATTAAGAAGCTCCTCCCACATTTTTCCCGCTCTTTTCTGAGCTTGCTTGGTGAAGATTTTGAAAGTATAGAGAGATGGTTTTCTGTAGTGGAGATATTGCAACAATTGCTCACCTAACATGGAAGCACTTACTAACTAAAGAAAAATAGAAAGAACTCCTGTTAGGTGAGCACCTGATGTTCAAATGCAACCCATCCCTAAATATTATACCATGTACTTCCAGAGTTGTTGTTTATTTCACAGAACTTCAAACTCAAAAGGTAAGCACTTACAACCATGAAGCTGTATTTCTATGAGGTTTCAAGATATCTGAAATTCAAAACTGCAATGTTCAGCCAGTTGGCCTGCATCACTGTTCTCATCCGAGGCCATTCCTGCTATGGGCACTGTGGAAGAAGTGCCCACCTTTTTATGCCTTGAAAGGCACTCAAGGCACCAAACCATTAAGTAGCTCCTCCCACATTGTTCCCGCTCTTTTCTGAGCTTGCTTGGTGAAGATTTTGAAAGTATAGAGAGATGGTTTTCTGTAGTAGAGATATTGCAACAATTGCTCACCTAACATGGAAGCACTTACTAACTAAAGAAAAATAGAAAGAACTCCTGTTAGGTGAGCACCTGATGCTCAAATGCAATTATTCTCTAAATATTATAACATACACTTCCAGAGCTGTTGTTTAGTTAACAGAACTTCAACCTCAATAGGTAAGCACTTACAAGCTTGAAGCTGTATTTCTATGAGGTTTCAAGACATCTGAAATTCAAAACTGCAATGTTCAGCCAGTTGACCCGGATCACTGTTCTCATCCGAGGCCGTTCCTGCTATGGGCACTGTGGAAGAAGTGCCCACCTTTTTATCCCTTGAAAGGCCCTCAAGGCACCAAACCATTAAGTAGCTCCTCCCACATTTTTCCCGCTCTTTTCTGAGCTTGCTTGGTGAAGATTTTGAAAGTATAGAGAGATGGTTTTCTGTAGTGGGGATATTGCAACAATTGCTCACCTAACATGGAAGCACTTACTAACTAAAGAAAAATAAAAAGAACTCCTGTTAGGTGAGCACCTGATGTTCAAATGCAATCCATCCTAAATATTATAACATACACTTCCAAAGTTGCAGTTTAGTTCACAGAACTTCAACCTCAAAAGGTAAGCACTTATAACCATGAAGCTGTATTTCTATGAGGTTTCAAGACATCTGAAATTCAAAACTGCAATGTTCAGCCAAAGGGTCTGCATCCCTGTTCTTGTCTGAGGCTGTTCCTGGTATGGGCACTGTGGAAGAAGTTCTAGCCTTTTTATCCCTTGAAAGTCCCTGAAGGCACCAAACCATTAAGAAGCTCCTCCCACATTTTTCCCGCTCTTTTCTGAGCTTGCTTGGTGAAGATTTTGAAAGTATAGAGAGATGGTTTTCTGTAGTGGAGATATTGCAACAATTGCTCACCTAACATGGAAGCACTTACTAACTAAAGAAAAATAGAAATAACTCCTGTTAGGTGAGCACCTGATGTTCAAATGCAATCCATCCTAAATATTATAACATACACTTCCAAAATTGCTGTTTAGTTCACAGAACTTCAACCTCAAAAGGGAAGCACTTACACATATATAAAACGCAGGTGCCAACCTTGAAGCTGTATTTCTGTGAGGTTCCAAGACATCTGAAATTCAAAACTGCAATGTTCAGCCATTGGGTCTGCATCCCTGTTCTTGTCTGAGGCTGTTCCTGTTATGGGCACTGTGGAAGAAGTGCTCGCCTTTTTATCCCTTGAAAGGCCCTGAAGGCACCAAAACATTAAGTAGCTCCTCCCACATTTTTCCCGCTCTTTTCTGAGCTTGATTGGTGAAGATTTTGAAAGTATAGAGAGATGGTTTTCTGTAGTGGGGATATTGCAACAATTGCTCACCTAACATGGAAGCACTTACTAACTAAAGAAAAATAGAAAGAACTCCTGTTAGGTGAACACCTGATGCTCAAATGTAATCCATCCCTAAATATTATACCATGTACTTCCAGAGTTGTTGTTTATTTCACAGAACTTCAAACTCAAAAGGTAAGCACTTACAAGCTTGAAGCTGTATTTCTATGAGGTTTCAAGACATCTGAAATTCAAAACTGCAATGTTCAGCCAAAGGGTCTGCATCCCTGTTCTTGTCTGAGGCTGTTCCTGGTATGGGCACTGTGGAAGAAGTTCTAGCCTTTTTATCCCTTGAAAGTCCCTGAAGGCACCAAACCATTAAGAAGCTCCTCCCACATTTTTCCCGCTCTTTTCTGAGCTTGCTTGGTGAAGATTTTGAAAGTATAGAGAGATGGTTTTCTGTAGTGGAGATATTGCAACAATTGCTCACCTAACATGGAAGCACTTACTAACTAAAGAAAAATAGAAATAACTCCTGTTAGGTGAGCACCTGATGTTCAAATGCAATCCATCCTAAATATTATAACATACACTTCCAAAATTGCTGTTTAGTTCACAGAACTTCAACCTCAAAAGGGAAGCACTTACACATATATAAAACGCAGGTGCCAACCTTGAAGCTGTATTTCTGTGAGGTTCCAAGACATCTGAAATTCAAAACTGCAATGTTCAGCCAGTGGGTCTGCATCCCTGTTCTTGTCTGAGGCTGTTCCTGTTATGGGCACTGTGGAAGAAGTGCTCGCCTTTTTATCCCTTGAAAGGCCCTGAAGGCACCAAAACATTAAGTAGCTCCTCCCACATTTTTCCCGCTCTTTTCTGAGCTTGATTGGTGAAGATTTTGAAAGTATAGAGAGATGGTTTTCTGTAGTGGGGATATTGCAACAATTGCTCACCTAACATGGAAGCACTTACTAACTAAAGAAAAATAGAAAGAACTCCTGTTAGGTGAGCACCTGATGCTCAAATGCAATTATTCTCTAAATATTATAACATACACTTCCAGAGCTGTTGTTTAGTTAACAGAGTTGTTGCTTATTTCACAGAACTTCAAACTCAAAAGGTAAGCACTTACAAGCTTGAAGCTGTATTTATATGAGGTTTCAAGACATCTGAAATTCAAAACTGCAATGTTCAGCCAAAGGGTCTGCATCCCTGTTCTTGTCAGAGGCTGTTTCTGGTATGGGCACTGTGGAAGAAGTGCCCACCTTTTTATCCCTTGAAAGGCCCTCAAGGCACCAAACCATTAAGTAGCTCCTCCCACATTTTTCCCGCTCTTTTCCGAGCTTGCTTGGTGAAGATTTTGTAAGTATAGAGAGATGGTTTTCTGTAGTGGGGATAGTGCAACAATTGCTCACCTAACATAGAAGCACTTACTAACTAAAGAAAAATAGAAAGAACTCCTGTTAGGTGAACACCTGATGCTCAAATGCAATCCATCCCTAAATAGTATACCATGTACTTCCAGAGTTGTTGTTTATTTCACAGAACTTCAAACTCAAAAGGTAAGCACTTATAACCATGAAGCTGTATTTCTATGAGGTTTCAAGACATCTGAAATTCAAAACTGCAATGTTCAGCCAGTTGGCCTGCATCACTGTTGTCATCCGAGGCCGTTCCTGCTATGGGCACTGTGGAGAAGGGCCCACCTTTTTATCCCTTGAAAGGCCCTCAAGGCACCAGACCATTAAGTAGCTCCGCCCACATTTTTCCCGCTCTTTTCTGAGGTTGCTTGGTGAAGATTTTGAAAGTATAGAGAGATGGTTTTCTGTAGTGGGGATATTGCAACAATTGCTCACCTAACATGGAAGCACTTACTAACTAAAGAAAAATAGAAAGAACTCCTGTTAGGTGAACACCTGATGCTCAAATGCAATCCATCCCTAAATATTATACCATGTACTTCCAGAGTTGTTGTTTATTTCACAGAACTTCAAACTCAAAAGGTAAGCACTTACAAGCTTGAAGCTGTATTTCTATGAGGTTTCAAGGCATCTGAAATTCCAAACTGCAATGTTCAGCCAAAGGGTCTGCATCCCTGTTCTTGTCAGAGGCTGTTTCTGGTATGGGCACTGTGGAATAAGTGCTCGCCTTTTTATCCCTTGAAAGGCCCTGAAGGCACCAAACCATTAAGTAGCTCCTCCCACATTTTTCCCGCTCTTTTCTGAACTTTCTGAGGTTGCTTGGTGAAGATTTTGAAAGTATAGAGAGATGGTTTTCTGTAGTGGGGATATTGCAACAATTGCTCACCTAACATGGAAGCACTTACTAACTAAAGAAAAATAGAAAGAACTCCTGTTAGGTGAACACCTGATGCTCAAATGCAATCCATCCCTAAATATTATACCATGTACTTCCAGAGTTGTTGTTTATTTCACAGAACTTCAAACTCAAAAGGTAAGCACTTACAAGCTTGAAGCTGTATTTCTATGAGGTTTCAAGGCATCTGAAATTCAAAACTGCAATGTTCAGCCAAAGGGTCTGCATCCCTGTTCTTGTCAGAGGCTGTTTCTGGTATGGGCACTGTGGAATAAGTGCTCGCCTTTTTATCCCTTGAAAGGCCCTGAAGGCACCAAACCATTAAGTAGCTCCTCCCACATTTTTCCCGCTCTTTTCTGAGCTTGCTTGGTGAAGATTTTGAAAGTATAGAGAGATGGTTTTCTGTAGTGGGGATATTGCAACAATTGCTCACCTAACATGGAAGCACTTACTAACTAAAGAAAAATAGAAAGAACTCCTGTTAGGTGAACACCTAATGCTCAAATGCAATCCATCCCTAAATATTATACCATGTACTTCCAGAGTTGTTGTTTATTTCACAGAACTTCAAACTCAAAAGGTAAGCACTTACAAGCTTGAAGCTGTATTTCTATGAGGTTTCAAGACATCTGAAATTCAAAACTGCAATGTTCAGCCAAAGGGTCTGCATCCCTGTTCTTGTCTGAGGCTGTTCCTGGTATGGGCACTGTGGAAGAAGTTCTAGCCTTTTTATCCCTTGAAAGTCCCTGAAGGCACCAAACCATTAAGAAGCTCCTCCCACATTTTTCCCGCTCTTTTCTGAGCTTGCTTGGTGAAGATTTTGAAAGTATAGAGAGATGGTTTTCTGTAGTGGAGATATTGCAACAATTGCTCACCTAACATGGAAGCACTTACTAACTAAAGAAAAATAGAAAGAACTCCTGTTAGGTGAGCACCTGATGTTCAAATGCAACCCATCCCTAAATATTATACCATGTACTTCCAGAGTTGTTGTTTATTTCACAGAACTTCAAACTCAAAAGGTAAGCACTTACAACCATGAAGCTGTATTTCTATGAGGTTTCAAGATATCTGAAATTCAAAACTGCAATGTTCAGCCAGTTGGCCTGCATCACTGTTCTCATCCGAGGCCGTTCCTGCTATGGGCACTGTGGAAGAAGTGCCCACCTTTTTATGCCTTGAAAGGCACTCAAGGCACCAAACCATTAAGTAGCTCCTCCCACATTTTTCCCGCTCTTTTCTGAGCTTGCTTGGTGAAGATTTTGAAAGTATAGAGAGATGGTTTTCTGTAGTAGAGATATTGCAACAATTGCTCACCTAACATGGAAGCACTTACTAACTAAAGAAAAATAGAAAGAACTCCTGTTAGGTGAGCACCTGATGCTCAAATGCAATTATTCTCTAAATATTATAACATACACTTCCAGAGCTGTTGTTTAGTTAACAGAACTTCAACCTCAATAGGTAAGCACTTACAAGCTTGAAGCTGTATTTCTATGAGGTTTCAAGACATCTGAAATTCAAAACTGCAATGTTCAGCCAGTTGACCTGCATCACTGTTCTCATCCGAGGCCGTTCCTGCTATGGGCACTGTGGAAGAAGTGCCCACCTTTTTATCCCTTGAAAGGCCCTCAAGGCACCAAACCATTAAGTAGCTCCTCCCACATTTTTCCCGCTCTTTTCTGAGCTTGCTTGGTGAAGATTTTGAAAGTATAGAGAGATGGTTTTCTGTAGTGGGGATATTGCAACAATTGCTCACCTAACATGGAAGCACTTACTAACTAAAGAAAAATAAAAAGAACTCCTGTAAGGTGAGCACCTGATGTTCAAATGCAATCCATCCCTAAATATTATACCATGTACTTCCAGAGTTGTTATTTATTTCACAGAACTTCAAACTCAAAAGGTAAGCACTTACAAGCTTGAAGCTGTATTTCTATGAGGTTAAAAGACATCTGAAATTCAAAACTGCAATGTTCAGCCAAAGGGTCTGCATCCCTGTTCTTGTCTGAGGCTGTTCCTGGTATGGGCACTGTGGAAGAAGTTCTAGCCTTTTTATCCCTTGAAAGTCCCTGAAGGCACCAAACCATTAAGAAGCTCCTCCCACATTTTTCCCGCTCTTTTCTGAGCTTGCTTGGTGAAGATTTTGAAAGTATAGAGAGATGGTTTTCTGTAGTGGAGATATTGCAACAATTGCTCACCTAACATGGAAGCACTTACTAACTAAAGAAAAATAGAAAGAACTCCTGTTAGGTGAGCACCTGATGTTCAAATGCAACCCATCCCTAAATATTATACCATGTACTTCCAGAGTTGTTGTTTATTTCACAGAACTTCAAACTCAAAAGGTAAGCACTTACAACCATGAAGCTGTATTTCTATGAGGTTTCAAGATATCTGAAATTCAAAACTGCAATGTTCAGCCAGTTGGCCTGCATCACTGTTCTCATCCGAGGCCATTCCTGCTATGGGCACTGTGGAAGAAGTGCCCACCTTTTTATGCCTTGAAAGGCACTCAAGGCACCAAACCATTAAGTAGCTCCTCCCACATTTTTCCCGCTCTTTTCTGAGCTTGCTTGGTGAAGATTTTGAAAGTATAGAGAGATGGTTTTCTGTAGTAGAGATATTGCAACAATTGCTCACCTAACATGGAAGCACTTACTAACTAAAGAAAAATAGAAAGAACTCCTGTTAGGTGAGCACCTGATGCTCAAATGCAATTATTCTCTAAATATTATAACATACACTTCCAGAGCTGTTGTTTAGTTAACAGAGTTGTTGTTTATTTCACAGAACTTCAAACTCAAAAGGTAAGCACTTACAAGCTTGAAGCTGTATTTATATGAGGTTTCAAGACATCTGAAATTCAAAACTGCAATGTTCAGCCAAAGGGTCTGCATCCCTGTTCTTGTCAGAGGCTGTTTCTGGTATGGGCACTGTGGAAGAAGTGCCCACCTTTTTATCCCTTGAAAGGCCCTCAAGGCACCAAACCATTAAGTAGCTCCTCCCACATTTTTCCCGCTCTTTTCCGAGCTTGCTTGGTGAAGATTTTGAAAGTATAGAGAGATGGTTTTCTGTAGTGGGGATAGTGCAACAATTGCTCACCTAACATAGAAGCACTTACTAACTAAAGAAAAATAGAAAGAACTCCTGTTAGGTGAACACCTGATGCTCAAATGCAATCCATCCCTAAATAGTATACCATGTACTTCCAGAGTTGTTGTTTATTTCACAGAACTTCAAACTCAAAAGGTAAGCACTTATAACCATGAAGCTGTATTTCTATGAGGTTTCAAGACATCTGAAATTCAAAACTGCAATGTTCAGCCAGTTGGCCTGCATCACTGTTGTCATCCGAGGCCGTTCCTGCTATGGGCACTGTGGAGAAGGGCCCACCTTTTTATCCCTTGAAAGGCCCTCAAGGCACCAGACCATTAAGTAGCTCCTCCCACATTTTTCCCGCTCTTTTCTGAGGTTGCTTGGTGAAGATTTTGAAAGTATAGAGAGATGGTTTTCTGTAGTGGGGATATTGCAACAATTGCTCACCTAACATGGAAGCACTTACTAACTAAAGAAAAATAGAAAGAACTCCTGTTAGGTGAACACCTGATGCTCAAATGCAATCCATCCCTAAATATTATACCATGTACTTCCAGAGTTGTTGTTTATTTCACAGAACTTCAAACTCAAAAGGTAAGCACTTACAACCATGAAGCTGTATTTCTATGAGGTTTCAAGATATCTGAAATTCAAAACTGCAATGTTCAGCCAGTTGGCCTGCATCACTGTTCTCATCCGAGGCCATTCCTGCTATGGGCACTGTGGAAGAAGTGCCCACCTTTTTATGCCTTGAAAGGCACTCAAGGCACCAAACCATTAAGTAGCTCCTCCCACATTTTTCCCGCTCTTTTCTGAGCTTGCTTGGTGAAGATTTTGAAAGTATAGAGAGATGGTTTTCTGTAGTAGAGATATTGCAACAATTGCTCACCTAACATGGAAGCACTTACTAACTAAAGAAAAATAGAAATAACTCCTGTTAGGTGAGCACCTGATGTTCAAATGCAATCCATCCTAAATATTATAACATACACTTCCAAAATTGCTGTTTAGTTCACAGAACTTCAACCTCAAAAGGGAAGCACTTACACATATATAAAACGCAGGTGCCAACCTTGAAGCTGTATTTCTGTGAGGTTCCAAGACATCTGAAATTCAAAACTGCAATGTTCAGCCATTGGGTCTGCATCCCTGTTCTTGTCTGAGGCTGTTCCTGTTATGGGCACTGTGGAAGAAGTGCTCGCCTTTTTATCCCTTGAAAGGCCCTGAAGGCACCAAAACATTAAGTAGCTCCTCCCACATTTTTCCCGCTCTTTTCTGAGCTTGATTGGTGAAGATTTTGAAAGTATAGAGAGATGGTTTTCTGTAGTGGGGATATTGCAACAATTGCTCACCTAACATGGAAGCACTTACTAACTAAAGAAAAATAGAAAGAACTCCTGTTAGGTGAACACCTGATGCTCAAATGTAATCCATCCCTAAATATTATACCATGTACTTCCAGAGTTGTTGTTTATTTCACAGAACTTCAAACTCAAAAGGTAAGCACTTACAAGCTTGAAGCTGTATTTCTATGAGGTTTCAAGACATCTGAAATTCAAAACTGCAATGTTCAGCCAAAGGGTCTGCATCCCTGTTCTTGTCTGAGGCTGTTCCTGGTATGGGCACTGTGGAAGAAGTTCTAGCCTTTTTATCCCTTGAAAGTCCCTGAAGGCACCAAACCATTAAGAAGCTCCTCCCACATTTTTCCCGCTCTTTTCTGAGCTTGCTTGGTGAAGATTTTGAAAGTATAGAGAGATGGTTTTCTGTAGTGGAGATATTGCAACAATTGCTCACCTAACATGGAAGCACTTACTAACTAAAGAAAAATAGAAATAACTCCTGTTAGGTGAGCACCTGATGTTCAAATGCAATCCATCCTAAATATTATAACATACACTTCCAAAATTGCTGTTTAGTTCACAGAACTTCAACCTCAAAAGGGAAGCACTTACACATATATAAAACGCAGGTGCCAACCTTGAAGCTGTATTTCTGTGAGGTTCCAAGACATCTGAAATTCAAAACTGCAATGTTCAGCCAGTGGGTCTGCATCCCTGTTCTTGTCTGAGGCTGTTCCTGTTATGGGCACTGTGGAAGAAGTGCTCGCCTTTTTATCCCTTGAAAGGCCCTGAAGGCACCAAAACATTAAGTAGCTCCTCCCACATTTTTCCCGCTCTTTTCTGAGCTTGATTGGTGAAGATTTTGAAAGTATAGAGAGATGGTTTTCTGTAGTGGGGATATTGCAACAATTGCTCACCTAACATGGAAGCACTTACTAACTAAAGAAAAATAGAAAGAACTCCTGTTAGGTGAGCACCTGATGCTCAAATGCAATTATTCTCTAAATATTATAACATACACTTCCAGAGCTGTTGTTTAGTTAACAGAGTTGTTGCTTATTTCACAGAACTTCAAACTCAAAAGGTAAGCACTTACAAGCTTGAAGCTGTATTTATATGAGGTTTCAAGACATCTGAAATTCAAAACTGCAATGTTCAGCCAAAGGGTCTGCATCCCTGTTCTTGTCAGAGGCTGTTTCTGGTATGGGCACTGTGGAAGAAGTGCCCACCTTTTTATCCCTTGAAAGGCCCTCAAGGCACCAAACCATTAAGTAGCTCCTCCCACATTTTTCCCGCTCTTTTCCGAGCTTGCTTGGTGAAGATTTTGAAAGTATAGAGAGATGGTTTTCTGTAGTGGGGATAGTGCAACAATTGCTCACCTAACATAGAAGCACTTACTAACTAAAGAAAAATAGAAAGAACTCCTGTTAGGTGAACACCTGATGCTCAAATGCAATCCATCCCTAAATAGTATACCATGTACTTCCAGAGTTGTTGTTTATTTCACAGAACTTCAAACTCAAAAGGTAAGCACTTATAACCATGAAGCTGTATTTCTATGAGGTTTCAAGACATCTGAAATTCAAAACTGCAATGTTCAGCCAGTTGGCCTGCATCACTGTTGTCATCCGAGGCCGTTCCTGCTATGGGCACTGTGGAGAAGGGCCCACCTTTTTATCCCTTGAAAGGCCCTCAAGGCACCAGACCATTAAGTAGCTCCGCCCACATTTTTCCCGCTCTTTTCTGAGGTTGCTTGGTGAAGATTTTGAAAGTATAGAGAGATGGTTTTCTGTAGTGGGGATATTGCAACAATTGCTCACCTAACATGGAAGCACTTACTAACTAAAGAAAAATAGAAAGAACTCCTGTTAGGTGAACACCTGATGCTCAAATGCAATCCATCCCTAAATATTATACCATGTACTTCCAGAGTTGTTGTTTATTTCACAGAACTTCAAACTCAAAAGGTAAGCACTTACAAGCTTGAAGCTGTATTTCTATGAGGTTTCAAGGCATCTGAAATTCCAAACTGCAATGTTCAGCCAAAGGGTCTGCATCCCTGTTCTTGTCAGAGGCTGTTTCTGGTATGGGCACTGTGGAATAAGTGCTCGCCTTTTTATCCCTTGAAAGGCCCTGAAGGCACCAAACCATTAAGTAGCTCCTCCCACATTTTTCCCGCTCTTTTCTGAACTTTCTGAGGTTGCTTGGTGAAGATTTTGAAAGTATAGAGAGATGGTTTTCTGTAGTGGGGATATTGCAACAATTGCTCACCTAACATGGAAGCACTTACTAACTAAAGAAAAATAGAAAGAACTCCTGTTAGGTGAACACCTGATGCTCAAATGCAATCCATCCCTAAATATTATACCATGTACTTCCAGAGTTGTTGTTTATTTCACAGAACTTCAAACTCAAAAGGTAAGCACTTACAAGCTTGAAGCTGTATTTCTATGAGGTTTCAAGGCATCTGAAATTCAAAACTGCAATGTTCAGCCAAAGGGTCTGCATCCCTGTTCTTGTCAGAGGCTGTTTCTGGTATGGGCACTGTGGAATAAGTGCTCGCCTTTTTATCCCTTGAAAGGCCCTGAAGGCACCAAACCATTAAGTAGCTCCTCCCACATTTTTCCCGCTCTTTTCTGAGCTTGCTTGGTGAAGATTTTGAAAGTATAGAGAGATGGTTTTCTGTAGTGGGGATATTGCAACAATTGCTCACCTAACATGGAAGCACTTACTAACTAAAGAAAAATAGAAAGAACTCCTGTTAGGTGAACACCTAATGCTCAAATGCAATCCATCCCTAAATATTATACCATGTACTTCCAGAGTTGTTGTTTATTTCACAGAACTTCAAACTCAAAAGGTAAGCACTTACAAGCTTGAAGCTGTATTTCTATGAGGTTTCAAGACATCTGAAATTCAAAACTGCAATGTTCAGCCAAAGGGTCTGCATCCCTGTTCTTGTCTGAGGCTGTTCCTGGTATGGGCACTGTGGAAGAAGTTCTAGCCTTTTTATCCCTTGAAAGTCCCTGAAGGCACCAAACCATTAAGAAGCTCCTCCCACATTTTTCCCGCTCTTTTCTGAGCTTGCTTGGTGAAGATTTTGAAAGTATAGAGAGATGGTTTTCTGTAGTGGAGATATTGCAACAATTGCTCACCTAACATGGAAGCACTTACTAACTAAAGAAAAATAGAAAGAACTCCTGTTAGGTGAGCACCTGATGTTCAAATGCAACCCATCCCTAAATATTATACCATGTACTTCCAGAGTTGTTGTTTATTTCACAGAACTTCAAACTCAAAAGGTAAGCACTTACAACCAAGAAGCTGTATTTCTATGAGGTTTCAAGATATCTGAAATTCAAAACTGCAATGTTCAGCCAGTTGGCCTGCATCACTGTTCTCATCCGAGGCCGTTCCTGCTATGGGCACTGTGGAAGAAGTGCCCACCTTTTTATGCCTTGAAAGGCACTCAAGGCACCAAACCATTAAGTAGCTCCTCCCACATTTTTCCCGCTCTTTTCTGAGCTTGCTTGGTGAAGATTTTGAAAGTATAGAGAGATGGTTTTCTGTAGTAGAGATATTGCAACAATTGCTCACCTAACATGGAAGCACTTACTAACTAAAGAAAAATAGAAAGAACTCCTGTTAGGTGAGCACCTGATGCTCAAATGCAATTATTCTCTAAATATTATAACATACACTTCCAGAGCTGTTGTTTAGTTAACAGAACTTCAACCTCAATAGGTAAGCACTTACAAGCTTGAAGCTGTATTTCTATGAGGTTTCAAGACATCTGAAATTCAAAACTGCAATGTTCAGCCAGTTGACCTGCATCACTGTTCTCATCCGAGGCCGTTCCTGCTATGGGCACTGTGGAAGAAGTGCCCACCTTTTTATCCCTTGAAAGGCCCTCAAGGCACCAAACCATTAAGTAGCTCCTCCCACATTTTTCCCGCTCTTTTCTGAGCTTGCTTGGTGAAGATTTTGAAAGTATAGAGAGATGGTTTTCTGTAGTGGGGATATTGCAACAATTGCTCACCTAACATGGAAGCACTTACTAACTAAAGAAAAATAAAAAGAACTCCTGTAAGGTGAGCACCTGATGTTCAAATGCAATCCATCCCTAAATATTATACCATGTACTTCCAGAGTTGTTATTTATTTCACAGAACTTCAAACTCAAAAGGTAAGCACTTACAAGCTTGAAGCTGTATTTCTATGAGGTTAAAAGACATCTGAAATTCAAAACTGCAATGTTCAGCCAAAGGGTCTGCATCCCTGTTCTTGTCTGAGGCTGTTCCTGGTATGGGCACTGTGGAAGAAGTTCTAGCCTTTTTATCCCTTGAAAGTCCCTGAAGGCACCAAACCATTAAGAAGCTCCTCCCACATTTTTCCCGCTCTTTTCTGAGCTTGCTTGGTGAAGATTTTGAAAGTATAGAGAGATGGTTTTCTGTAGTGGAGATATTGCAACAATTGCTCACCTAACATGGAAGCACTTACTAACTAAAGAAAAATAGAAAGAACTCCTGTTAGGTGAGCACCTGATGTTCAAATGCAACCCATCCCTAAATATTATACCATGTACTTCCAGAGTTGTTGTTTATTTCACAGAACTTCAAACTCAAAAGGTAAGCACTTACAACCATGAAGCTGTATTTCTATGAGGTTTCAAGATATCTGAAATTCAAAACTGCAATGTTCAGCCAGTTGGCCTGCATCACTGTTCTCATCCGAGGCCATTCCTGCTATGGGCACTGTGGAAGAAGTGCCCACCTTTTTATGCCTTGAAAGGCACTCAAGGCACCAAACCATTAAGTAGCTCCTCCCACATTTTTCCCGCTCTTTTCTGAGCTTGCTTGGTGAAGATTTTGAAAGTATAGAGAGATGGTTTTCTGTAGTAGAGATATTGCAACAATTGCTCACCTAACATGGAAGCACTTACTAACTAAAGAAAAATAGAAAGAACTCCTGTTAGGTGAGCACCTGATGCTCAAATGCAATTATTCTCTAAATATTATAACATACACTTCCAGAGCTGTTGTTTAGTTAACAGAGTTGTTGTTTATTTCACAGAACTTCAAACTCAAAAGGTAAGCACTTACAAGCTTGAAGCTGTATTTATATGAGGTTTCAAGACATCTGAAATTCAAAACTGCAATGTTCAGCCAAAGGGTCTGCATCCCTGTTCTTGTCAGAGGCTGTTTCTGGTATGGGCACTGTGGAAGAAGTGCCCACCTTTTTATCCCTTGAAAGGCCCTCAAGGCACCAAACCATTAAGTAGCTCCTCCCACATTTTTCCCGCTCTTTTCCGAGCTTGCTTGGTGAAGATTTTGAAAGTATAGAGAGATGGTTTTCTGTAGTGGGGATAGTGCAACAATTGCTCACCTAACATAGAAGCACTTACTAACTAAAGAAAAATAGAAAGAACTCCTGTTAGGTGAACACCTGATGCTCAAATGCAATCCATCCCTAAATAGTATACCATGTACTTCCAGAGTTGTTGTTTATTTCACAGAACTTCAAACTCAAAAGGTAAGCACTTATAACCATGAAGCTGTATTTCTATGAGGTTTCAAGACATCTGAAATTCAAAACTGCAATGTTCAGCCAGTTGGCCTGCATCACTGTTGTCATCCGAGGCCGTTCCTGCTATGGGCACTGTGGAGAAGGGCCCACCTTTTTATCCCTTGAAAGGCCCTCAAGGCACCAGACCATTAAGTAGCTCCTCCCACATTTTTCCCGCTCTTTTCTGAGGTTGCTTGGTGAAGATTTTGAAAGTATAGAGAGATGGTTTTCTGTAGTGGGGATATTGCAACAATTGCTCACCTAACATGGAAGCACTTACTAACTAAAGAAAAATAGAAAGAACTCCTGTTAGGTGAACACCTGATGCTCAAATGCAATCCATCCCTAAATATTATACCATGTACTTCCAGAGTTGTTGTTTATTTCACAGAACTTCAAACTCAAAAGGTAAGCACTTACAAGCTTGAAGCTGTATTTCTATGAGGTTTCAAGGCATCTGAAATTCCAAACTGCAATGTTCAGCCAAAGGGTCTGCATCCCTGTTCTTGTCAGAGGCTGTTTCTGGTATGGGCACTGTGGAATAAGTGCTCGCCTTTTTATCCCTTGAAAGGCCCTGAAGGCACCAAACCATTAAGTAGCTCCTCCCACATTTTTCCCGCTCTTTTCTGAACTTTCTGAGGTTGCTTGGTGAAGATTTTGAAAGTATAGAGAGATGGTTTTCTGTAGTGGGGATATTGCAACAATTGCTCACCTAACATGGAAGCACTTACTAACTAAAGAAAAATAGAAAGAACTCCTGTTAGGTGAACACCTGATGCTCAAATGCAATCCATCCCTAAATATTATACCATGTACTTCCAGAGTTGTTGTTTATTTCACAGAACTTCAAACTCAAAAGGTAAGCACTTACAAGCTTGAAGCTGTATTTCTATGAGGTTTCAAGGCATCTGAAATTCAAAACTGCAATGTTCAGCCAAAGGGTCTGCATCCCTGTTCTTGTCAGAGGCTGTTTCTGGTATGGGCACTGTGGAATAAGTGCTCGCCTTTTTATCCCTTGAAAGGCCCTGAAGGCACCAAACCATTAAGTAGCTCCTCCCACATTTTTCCCGCTCTTTTCTGAGCTTGCTTGGTGAAGATTTTGAAAGTATAGAGAGATGGTTTTCTGTAGTGGGGATATTGCAACAATTGCTCACCTAACATGGAAGCACTTACTAACTAAAGAAAAATAGAAAGAACTCCTGTTAGGTGAACACCTAATGCTCAAATGCAATCCATCCCTAAATATTATACCATGTACTTCCAGAGTTGTTGTTTATTTCACAGAACTTCAAACTCAAAAGGTAAGCACTTACAAGCTTGAAGCTGTATTTCTATGAGGTTTCAAGACATCTGAAATTCAAAACTGCAATGTTCAGCCAAAGGGTCTGCATCCCTGTTCTTGTCTGAGGCTGTTCCTGGTATGGGCACTGTGGAAGAAGTTCTAGCCTTTTTATCCCTTGAAAGTCCCTGAAGGCACCAAACCATTAAGAAGCTCCTCCCACATTTTTCCCGCTCTTTTCTGAGCTTGCTTGGTGAAGATTTTGAAAGTATAGAGAGATGGTTTTCTGTAGTGGAGATATTGCAACAATTGCTCACCTAACATGGAAGCACTTACTAACTAAAGAAAAATAGAAAGAACTCCTGTTAGGTGAGCACCTGATGTTCAAATGCAACCCATCCCTAAATATTATACCATGTACTTCCAGAGTTGTTGTTTATTTCACAGAACTTCAAACTCAAAAGGTAAGCACTTACAACCATGAAGCTGTATTTCTATGAGGTTTCAAGATATCTGAAATTCAAAACTGCAATGTTCAGCCAGTTGGCCTGCATCACTGTTCTCATCCGAGGCCGTTCCTGCTATGGGCACTGTGGAAGAAGTGCCCACCTTTTTATGCCTTGAAAGGCACTCAAGGCACCAAACCATTAAGTAGCTCCTCCCACATTTTTCCCGCTCTTTTCTGAGCTTGCTTGGTGAAGATTTTGAAAGTATAGAGAGATGGTTTTCTGTAGTAGAGATATTGCAACAATTGCTCACCTAACATGGAAGCACTTACTAACTAAAGAAAAATAGAAAGAACTCCTGTTAGGTGAGCACCTGATGCTCAAATGCAATTATTCTCTAAATATTATAACATACACTTCCAGAGCTGTTGTTTAGTTAACAGAACTTCAACCTCAATAGGTAAGCACTTACAAGCTTGAAGCTGTATTTCTATGAGGTTTCAAGACATCTGAAATTCAAAACTGCAATGTTCAGCCAGTTGACCTGCATCACTGTTCTCATCCGAGGCCGTTCCTGCTATGGGCACTGTGGAAGAAGTGCCCACCTTTTTATCCCTTGAAAGGCCCTCAAGGCACCAAACCATTAAGTAGCTCCTCCCACATTTTTCCCGCTCTTTTCTGAGCTTGCTTGGTGAAGATTTTGAAAGTATAGAGAGATGGTTTTCTGTAGTGGGGATATTGCAACAATTGCTCACCTAACATGGAAGCACTTACTAACTAAAGAAAAATAAAAAGAACTCCTGTAAGGTGAGCACCTGATGTTCAAATGCAATCCATCCCTAAATATTATACCATGTACTTCCAGAGTTGTTATTTATTTCACAGAACTTCAAACTCAAAAGGTAAGCACTTACAAGCTTGAAGCTGTATTTCTATGAGGTTAAAAGACATCTGAAATTCAAAACTGCAATGTTCAGCCAAAGGGTCTGCATCCCTGTTCTTGTCTGAGGCTGTTCCTGGTATGGGCACTGTGGAAGAAGTTCTAGCCTTTTTATCCCTTGAAAGTCCCTGAAGGCACCAAACCATTAAGAAGCTCCTCCCACATTTTTCCCGCTCTTTTCTGAGCTTGCTTGGTGAAGATTTTGAAAGTATAGAGAGATGGTTTTCTGTAGTGGAGATATTGCAACAATTGCTCACCTAACATGGAAGCACTTACTAACTAAAGAAAAATAGAAAGAACTCCTGTTAGGTGAGCACCTGATGTTCAAATGCAACCCATCCCTAAATATTATACCATGTACTTCCAGAGTTGTTGTTTATTTCACAGAACTTCAAACTCAAAAGGTAAGCACTTACAACCATGAAGCTGTATTTCTATGAGGTTTCAAGATATCTGAAATTCAAAACTGCAATGTTCAGCCAGTTGGCCTGCATCACTGTTCTCATCCGAGGCCATTCCTGCTATGGGCACTGTGGAAGAAGTGCCCACCTTTTTATGCCTTGAAAGGCACTCAAGGCACCAAACCATTAAGTAGCTCCTCCCACATTTTTCCCGCTCTTTTCTGAGCTTGCTTGGTGAAGATTTTGAAAGTATAGAGAGATGGTTTTCTGTAGTAGAGATATTGCAACAATTGCTCACCTAACATGGAAGCACTTACTAACTAAAGAAAAATAGAAAGAACTCCTGTTAGGTGAGCACCTGATGCTCAAATGCAATTATTCTCTAAATATTATAACATACACTTCCAGAGCTGTTGTTTAGTTAACAGAGTTGTTGTTTATTTCACAGAACTTCAAACTCAAAAGGTAAGCACTTACAAGCTTGAAGCTGTATTTATATGAGGTTTCAAGACATCTGAAATTCAAAACTGCAATGTTCAGCCAAAGGGTCTGCATCCCTGTTCTTGTCAGAGGCTGTTTCTGGTATGGGCACTGTGGAAGAAGTGCCCACCTTTTTATCCCTTGAAAGGCCCTCAAGGCACCAAACCATTAAGTAGCTCCTCCCACATTTTTCCCGCTCTTTTCCGAGCTTGCTTGGTGAAGATTTTGAAAGTATAGAGAGATGGTTTTCTGTAGTGGGGATAGTGCAACAATTGCTCACCTAACATAGAAGCACTTACTAACTAAAGAAAAATAGAAAGAACTCCTGTTAGGTGAACACCTGATGCTCAAATGCAATCCATCCCTAAATAGTATACCATGTACTTCCAGAGTTGTTGTTTATTTCACAGAACTTCAAACTCAAAAGGTAAGCACTTATAACCATGAAGCTGTATTTCTATGAGGTTTCAAGACATCTGAAATTCAAAACTGCAATGTTCAGCCAGTTGGCCTGCATCACTGTTGTCATCCGAGGCCGTTCCTGCTATGGGCACTGTGGAGAAGGGCCCACCTTTTTATCCCTTGAAAGGCCCTCAAGGCACCAGACCATTAAGTAGCTCCTCCCACATTTTTCCCGCTCTTTTCTGAGGTTGCTTGGTGAAGATTTTGAAAGTATAGAGAGATGGTTTTCTGTAGTGGGGATATTGCAACAATTGCTCACCTAACATGGAAGCACTTACTAACTAAAGAAAAATAGAAAGAACTCCTGTTAGGTGAACACCTGATGCTCAAATGCAATCCATCCCTAAATATTATACCATGTACTTCCAGAGTTGTTGTTTATTTCACAGAACTTCAAACTCAAAAGGTAAGCACTTACAAGCTTGAAGCTGTATTTCTATGAGGTTTCAAGGCATCTGAAATTCCAAACTGCAATGTTCAGCCAAAGGGTCTGCATCCCTGTTCTTGTCAGAGGCTGTTTCTGGTATGGGCACTGTGGAATAAGTGCTCGCCTTTTTATCCCTTGAAAGGCCCTGAAGGCACCAAACCATTAAGTAGCTCCTCCCACATTTTTCCCGCTCTTTTCTGAACTTTCTGAGGTTGCTTGGTGAAGATTTTGAAAGTATAGAGAGATGGTTTTCTGTAGTGGGGATATTGCAACAATTGCTCACCTAACATGGAAGCACTTACTAACTAAAGAAAAATAGAAAGAACTCCTGTTAGGTGAACACCTGATGCTCAAATGCAATCCATCCCTAAATATTATACCATGTACTTCCAGAGTTGTTGTTTATTTCACAGAACTTCAAACTCAAAAGGTAAGCACTTACAAGCTTGAAGCTGTATTTCTATGAGGTTTCAAGGCATCTGAAATTCAAAACTGCAATGTTCAGCCAAAGGGTCTGCATCCCTGTTCTTGTCAGAGGCTGTTTCTGGTATGGGCACTGTGGAATAAGTGCTCGCCTTTTTATCCCTTGAAAGGCCCTGAAGGCACCAAACCATTAAGTAGCTCCTCCCACATTTTTCCCGCTCTTTTCTGAGCTTGCTTGGTGAAGATTTTGAAAGTATAGAGAGATGGTTTTCTGTAGTGGGGATATTGCAACAATTGCTCACCTAACATGGAAGCACTTACTAACTAAAGAAAAATAGAAAGAACTCCTGTTAGGTGAACACCTGATGCTCAAATGCAATCCATCCCTAAATATTATACCATGTACTTCCAGAGTTGTTGTTTATTTCACAGAACTTCAAACTCAAAAGGTAAGCACTTACAAGCTTGAAGCTGTATTTCTATGAGGTTTCAAGGCATCTGAAATTCAAAACTGCAATGTTCAGCCAAAGGGTCTGCATCCCTGTTCTTGTCAGAGGCTGTTTCTGGTATGGGCACTGTGGAATAAGTGCTCGCCTTTTTATCCCTTGAAAGGCCCTGAAGGCACCAAACCATTAAGTAGCTCCTCCCACATTTTTCCCGCTCTTTTCTGAGCTTGCTTGGTGAAGATTTTGAAAGTATAGAGAGATGGTTTTCTGTAGTGGGGATATTGCAACAATTGCTCACCTAACATGGAAGCACTTACTAACTAAAGAAAAATAGAAAGAACTCCTGTTAGGTGAACACCTAATGCTCAAATGCAATCCATCCCTAAATATTATACCATGTACTTCCAGAGTTGTTGTTTATTTCACAGAACTTCAAACTCAAAAGGTAAGCACTTACAAGCTTGAAGCTGTATTTCTATGAGGTTTCAAGACATCTGAAATTCAAAACTGCAATGTTCAGCCAAAGGGTCTGCATCCCTGTTCTTGTCTGAGGCTGTTCCTGGTATGGGCACTGTGGAAGAAGTTCTAGCCTTTTTATCCCTTGAAAGTCCCTGAAGGCACCAAACCATTAAGAAGCTCCTCCCACATTTTTCCCGCTCTTTTCTGAGCTTGCTTGGTGAAGATTTTGAAAGTATAGAGAGATGGTTTTCTGTAGTGGAGATATTGCAACAATTGCTCACCTAACATGGAAGCACTTACTAACTAAAGAAAAATAGAAAGAACTCCTGTTAGGTGAGCACCTGATGTTCAAATGCAACCCATCCCTAAATATTATACCATGTACTTCCAGAGTTGTTGTTTATTTCACAGAACTTCAAACTCAAAAGGTAAGCACTTACAACCATGAAGCTGTATTTCTATGAGGTTTCAAGATATCTGAAATTCAAAACTGCAATGTTCAGCCAGTTGGCCTGCATCACTGTTCTCATCCGAGGCCGTTCCTGCTATGGGCACTGTGGAAGAAGTGCCCACCTTTTTATGCCTTGAAAGGCACTCAAGGCACCAAACCATTAAGTAGCTCCTCCCACATTTTTCCCGCTCTTTTCTGAGCTTGCTTGGTGAAGATTTTGAAAGTATAGAGAGATGGTTTTCTGTAGTAGAGATATTGCAACAATTGCTCACCTAACATGGAAGCACTTACTAACTAAAGAAAAATAGAAAGAACTCCTGTTAGGTGAGCACCTGATGCTCAAATGCAATTATTCTCTAAATATTATAACATACACTTCCAGAGCTGTTGTTTAGTTAACAGAACTTCAACCTCAATAGGTAAGCACTTACAAACTTGAAGCTGTATTTCTATGAGGTTTCAAGACATCTGAAATTCAAAACTGCAATGTTCAGCCAGTTGACCTGCATCACTGTTCTCATCCGAGGCCGTTCCTGCTATGGGCACTGTGGAAGAAGTGCCCACCTTTTTATCCCTTGAAAGGCCCTCAAGGCACCAAACCATTAAGTAGCTCCTCCCACATTTTTCCCGCTCTTTTCTGAGCTTGCTTGGTGAAGATTTTGAAAGTATAGAGAGATGGTTTTCTGTAGTGGGGATATTGCAACAATTGCTCACCTAACATGGAAGCACTTACTAACTAAAGAAAAATAAAAAGAACTCCTGTAAGGTGAGCACCTGATGTTCAAATGCAATCCATCCCTAAATATTATACCATGTACTTCCAGAGTTGTTATTTATTTCACAGAACTTCAAACTCAAAAGGTAAGCACTTACAAGCTTGAAGCTGTATTTCTATGAGGTTTCAAGACATCTGAAATTCAAAACTGCAATGTTCAGCCAAAGGGTCTGCATCCCTGTTCTTGTCTGAGGCTGTTCCTGGTATGGGCACTGTGGAAGAAGTTCTAGCCTTTTTATCCCTTGAAAGTCCCTGAAGGCACCAAACCATTAAGAAGCTCCTCCCACATTTTTCCCGCTCTTTTCTGAGCTTGCTTGGTGAAGATTTTGAAAGTATAGAGAGATGGTTTTCTGTAGTGGAGATATTGCAACAATTGCTCACCTAACATGGAAGCACTTACTAGCTAAAGAAAAATAGAAAGAACTCCTGTTAGGTGAGCACCTGATGTTCAAATGCAACCCATCCCTAAATATTATACCATGTACTTCCAGAGTTGTTGTTTATTTCACAGAACTTCAAACTCAAAAGGTAAGCACTTACAACCATGAAGCTGTAGTTCTATGAGGTTTCAAGATATCTGAAATTCAAAACTGCAATGTTCAGCCAGTTGGCCTGCATCACTGTTCTCATCCGAGGCCATTCCTGCTATGGGCACTGTGGAAGAAGTGCCCACCTTTTTATGCCTTGAAAGGCACTCAAGGCACCAAACCATTAAGTAGCTCCTCCCACATTTTTCCCGCTCTTTTCTGAGCTTGCTTGGTGAAGATTTTGAAAGTATAGAGAGATGGTTTTCTGTAGTAGAGATATTGCAACAATTGCTCACCTAACATGGAAGCACTTACTAACTAAAGAAAAATAGAAAGAACTCCTGTTAGGTGAGCACCTGATGCTCAAATGCAATCATTCTCTAAATATTATAACATACACTTCCAGAGCTGTTGTTTAGTTAACAGAACTTCAACCTCAATAGGTAAGCACTTACAAGCTTGAAGCTGTATTTCTATGAGGTTTCAAGACATCTGAAATTCAAAACTGCAATGTTCAGCCAGTTGACCCGCATCACTGTTCTCATCCGAGGCCGTTCCTGCTATGGGCACTGTGGAAGAAGTGCCCACCTTTTTATCCCTTGAAAGGCCCTCAAGGCACCAAACCATTAAGTAGCTCCTCCCACATTTTTCCCGCTCTTTTCTGAGCTTGCTTGGTGAAGATTTTGAAAGTATAGAGAGATGGTTTTCTGTAGTGGGGATATTGCAACAATTGCTCACCTAACATGGAAGCACTTACTAACTAAAGAAAAATAAAAAGAACTCCTGTTAGGTGAGCACCTGATGTTCAAATGCAATCCATCCTAAATATTATAACATACACTTCCAAAGTTGCTGTTTAGTTCACAGAACTTCAACCTCAAAAGGTAAGCACTTATAACCATGAAGCTGTATTTCTATGAGGTTTCAAGACATCTGAAATTCAAAACTGCAATGTTCAGCCAAAGGGTCTGCATCCCTGTTCTTGTCTGAGGCTGTTCCTGGTATGGGCACTGTGGAAGAAGTTCTAGCCTTTTTATCCCTTGAAAGTCCCTGAAGGCACCAAACCATTAAGAAGCTCCTCCCACATTTTTCCCGCTCTTTTCTGAGCTTGCTTGGTGAAGATTTTGAAAGTATAGAGAGATGGTTTTCTGTAGTGGAGATATTGCAACAATTGCTCACCTAACATGGAAGCACTTACTAACTAAAGAAAAATAGAAATAACTCCTGTTAGGTGAGCACCTGATGTTCAAATGCAATCCATCCTAAATATTATAACATACACTTCCAAAATTGCTGTTTAGTTCACAGAACTTCAACCTCAAAAGGGAAGCACTTACACATATATAAAAGGCAGGTGCCAACCTTGAAGCTGTATTTCTGTGAGGTTCCAAGACATCTGAAATTCAAAACTGCAATGTTCAGCCATTGGGTCTGCATCCCTGTTCTTGTCTGAGGCTGTTCCTGTTATGGGCACTGTGGAAGAAGTGCTCGCCTTTTTATCCCTTGAAAGGCCCTGAAGGCACCAAAACATTAAGTAGCTCCTCCCACATTTTTCCCGCTCTTTTCTGAGCTTGATTGGTGAAGATTTTGAAAGTATAGAGAGATGGTTTTCTGTAGTGGGGATATTGCAACAATTGCTCACCTAACATGGAAGCACTTACTAACTAAAGAAAAATAGAAAGAACTCCTGTTAGGTGAACACCTGATGCTCAAATGTAATCCATCCCTAAATATTATACCATGTACTTCCAGAGTTGTTGTTTATTTCACAGAACTTCAAACTCAAAAGGTAAGCACTTACAAGCTTGAAGCTGTATTTCTATGAGGTTTCAAGACATCTGAAATTCAAAACTGCAATGTTCAGCCAAAGGGTCTGCATCCCTGTTCTTGTCTGAGGCTGTTCCTGGTATGGGCACTGTGGAAGAAGTTCTAGCCTTTTTATCCCTTGAAAGTCCCTGAAGGCACCAAACCATTAAGAAGCTCCTCCCACATTTTTCCCGCTCTTTTCTGAGCTTGCTTGGTGAAGATTTTGAAAGTATAGAGAGATGGTTTTCTGTAGTGGAGATATTGCAACAATTGCTCACCTAACATGGAAGCACTTACTAACTAAAGAAAAATAGAAATAACTCCTGTTAGGTGAGCACCTGATGTTCAAATGCAATCCATCCTAAATATTATAACATACACTTCCAAAATTGCTGTTTAGTTCACAGAACTTCAACCTCAAAAGGGGAGCACTTACACATATATAAAACGCAGGTGCCAACCTTGAAGCTGTATTTCTGTGAGGTTCCAAGACATCTGAAATTCAAAACTGCAATGTTCAGCCAGTGGGTCTGCATCCCAGTTCTTGTCTGAGGCTGTTCCTGTTATGGGCACTGTGGAAGAAGTGCTCGCCTTTTTATCCCTTGAAAGGCCCTGAAGGCACCAAAACATTAAGTAGCTCCTCCCACATTTTTCCCGCTCTTTTCTGAGCTTGATTGGTGAAGATTTTGAAAGTATAGAGAGATGGTTTTCTGTAGTGGGGATATTGCAACAATTGCTCACCTAACATGGAAGCACTTACTAACTAAAGAAAAATAGAAAGAACTCCTGTTAGGTGAGCACCTGATGCTCAAATGCAATTATTCTCTAAATATTATAACATACACTTCCAGAGCTGTTGTTTAGTTAACAGAGTTGTTGTTTATTTCACAGAACTTCAAACTCAAAAGGTAAGCACTTACAAGCTTGAAGCTGTATTTCTATGAGGTTTCAAGGCATCTGAAATTCCAAACTGCAATGTTCAGCCAAAGGGTCTGCATCCCTGTTCTTGTCAGAGGCTGTTTCTGGTATGGGCACTGTGGAATAAGTGCTCGCCTTTTTATCCCTTGAAAGGCCCTGAAGGCACCAAACCATTAAGTAGCTCCTCCCACATTTTTCCCGCTCTTTTCTGAACTTTCTGAGGTTGCTTGGTGAAGATTTTGAAAGTATAGAGAGATGGTTTTCTGTAGTGGGGATATTGCAACAATTGCTCACCTAACATGGAAGCACTTACTAACTAAAGAAAAATAGAAAGAACTCCTGTTAGGTGAACACCTGATGCTCAAATGCAATCCATCCCTAAATATTATACCATGTACTTCCAGAGTTGTTGTTTATTTCACAGAACTTCAAACTCAAAAGGTAAGCACTTACAAGCTTGAAGCTGTATTTCTATGAGGTTTCAAGGCATCTGAAATTCAAAACTGCAATGTTCAGCCAAAGGGTCTGCATCCCTGTTCTTGTCAGAGGCTGTTTCTGGTATGGGCACTGTGGAATAAGTGCTCGCCTTTTTATCCCTTGAAAGGCCCTGAAGGCACCAAACCATTAAGTAGCTCCTCCCACATTTTTCCCGCTCTTTTCTGAGCTTGCTTGGTGAAGATTTTGAAAGTATAGAGAGATGGTTTTCTGTAGTGGGGATATTGCAACAATTGCTCACCTAACATGGAAGCACTTACTAACTAAAGAAAAATAGAAAGAACTCCTGTTAGGTGAACACCTAATGCTCAAATGCAATCCATCCCTAAATATTATACCATGTACTTCCAGAGTTGTTGTTTATTTCACAGAACTTCAAACTCAAAAGGTAAGCACTTACAAGCTTGAAGCTGTATTTCTATGAGGTTTCAAGACATCTGAAATTCAAAACTGCAATGTTCAGCCAAAGGGTCTGCATCCCTGTTCTTGTCTGAGGCTGTTCCTGGTATGGGCACTGTGGAAGAAGTTCTAGCCTTTTTATCCCTTGAAAGTCCCTGAAGGCACCAAACCATTAAGAAGCTCCTCCCACATTTTTCCCGCTCTTTTCTGAGCTTGCTTGGTGAAGATTTTGAAAGTATAGAGAGATGGTTTTCTGTAGTGGAGATATTGCAACAATTGCTCACCTAACATGGAAGCACTTACTAACTAAAGAAAAATAGAAAGAACTCCTGTTAGGTGAGCACCTGATGTTCAAATGCAACCCATCCCTAAATATTATACCATGTACTTCCAGAGTTGTTGTTTATTTCACAGAACTTCAAACTCAAAAGGTAAGCACTTACAACCATGAAGCTGTATTTCTATGAGGTTTCAAGATATCTGAAATTCAAAACTGCAATGTTCAGCCAGTTGGCCTGCATCACTGTTCTCATCCGAGGCCGTTCCTGCTATGGGCACTGTGGAAGAAGTGCCCACCTTTTTATGCCTTGAAAGGCACTCAAGGCACCAAACCATTAAGTAGCTCCTCCCACATTTTTCCCGCTCTTTTCTGAGCTTGCTTGGTGAAGATTTTGAAAGTATAGAGAGATGGTTTTCTGTAGTAGAGATATTGCAACAATTGCTCACCTAACATGGAAGCACTTACTAACTAAAGAAAAATAGAAAGAACTCCTGTTAGGTGAGCACCTGATGCTCAAATGCAATTATTCTCTAAATATTATAACATACACTTCCAGAGCTGTTGTTTAGTTAACAGAACTTCAACCTCAATAGGTAAGCACTTACAAGCTTGAAGCTGTATTTCTATGAGGTTTCAAGACATCTGAAATTCAAAACTGCAATGTTCAGCCAGTTGACCTGCATCACTGTTCTCATCCGAGGCCGTTCCTGCTATGGGCACTGTGGAAGAAGTGCCCACCTTTTTATCCCTTGAAAGGCCCTCAAGGCACCAAACCATTAAGTAGCTCCTCCCACATTTTTCCCGCTCTTTTCTGAGCTTGCTTGGTGAAGATTTTGAAAGTATAGAGAGATGGTTTTCTGTAGTGGGGATATTGCAACAATTGCTCACCTAACATGGAAGCACTTACTAACTAAAGAAAAATAAAAAGAACTCCTGTAAGGTGAGCACCTGATGTTCAAATGCAATCCATCCCTAAATATTATACCATGTACTTCCAGAGTTGTTATTTATTTCACAGAACTTCAAACTCAAAAGGTAAGCACTTACAAGCTTGAAGCTGTATTTCTATGAGGTTTCAAGACATCTGAAATTCAAAACTGCAATGTTCAGCCAAAGGGTCTGCATCCCTGTTCTTGTCTGAGGCTGTTCCTGGTATGGGCACTGTGGAAGAAGTTCTAGCCTTTTTATCCCTTGAAAGTCCCTGAAGGCACCAAACCATTAAGAAGCTCCTCCCACATTTTTCCCGCTCTTTTCTGAGCTTGCTTGGTGAAGATTTTGAAAGTATAGAGAGATGGTTTTCTGTAGTGGAGATATTGCAACAATTGCTCACCTAACATGGAAGCACTTACTAACTAAAGAAAAATAGAAAGAACTCCTGTTAGGTGAGCACCTGATGTTCAAATGCAACCCATCCCTAAATATTATACCATGTACTTCCAGAGTTGTTGTTTATTTCACAGAACTTCAAACTCAAAAGGTAAGCACTTACAACCATGAAGCTGTATTTCTATGAGGTTTCAAGATATCTGAAATTCAAAACTGCAATGTTCAGCCAGTTGGCCTGCATCACTGTTCTCATCCGAGGCCATTCCTGCTGTGGGCACTGTGGAAGAAGTGCCCACCTTTTTATGCCTTGAAAGGCACTCAAGGCACCAAACCATTAAGTAGCTCCTCCCACATTTTTCCCGCTCTTTTCTGAGCTTGCTTGGTGAAGATTTTGAAAGTATAGAGAGATGGTTTTCTGTAGTAGAGATATTGCAACAATTGCTCACCTAACATGGAAGCACTTACTAACTAAAGAAAAATAGAAAGAACTCCTGTTAGGTGAGCACCTGATGCTCAAATGCAATCATTCTCTAAATATTATAACATACACTTCCAGAGCTGTTGTTTAGTTAACAGAACTTCAACCTCAATAGGTAAGCACTTACAAGCTTGAAGCTGTATTTCTATGAGGTTTCAAGACATCTGAAATTCAAAACTGCAATGTTCAGCCAGTTGACCCGCATCACTGTTCTCATCCGAGGCCGTTCCTGCTATGGGCACTGTGGAAGAAGTGCCCACCTTTTTATCCCTTGAAAGGCCCTCAAGGCACCAAACCATTAAGTAGCTCCTCCCACATTTTTCCCGCTCTTTTCTGAGCTTGCTTGGTGAAGATTTTGAAAGTATAGAGAGATGGTTTTCTGTAGTGGGGATATTGCAACAATTGCTCACCTAACATGGAAGCACTTACTAACTAAAGAAAAATAAAAAGAACTCCTGTTAGGTGAGCACCTGATGTTCAAATGCAATCCATCCTAAATATTATAACATACACTTCCAAAGTTGCTGTTTAGTTCACAGAACTTCAACCTCAAAAGGTAAGCACTTATAACCATGAAGCTGTATTTCTATGAGGTTTCAAGACATCTGAAATTCAAAACTGCAATGTTCAGCCAAAGGGTCTGCATCCCTGTTCTTGTCTGAGGCTGTTCCTGGTATGGGCACTGTGGAAGAAGTTCTAGCCTTTTTATCCCTTGAAAGTCCCTGAAGGCACCAAACCATTAAGAAGCTCCTCCCACATTTTTCCCGCTCTTTTCTGAGCTTGCTTGGTGAAGATTTTGAAAGTATAGAGAGATGGTTTTCTGTAGTGGAGATATTGCAACAATTGCTCACCTAACATGGAAGCACTTACTAACTAAAGAAAAATAGAAATAACTCCTGTTAGGTGAGCACCTGATGTTCAAATGCAATCCATCCTAAATATTATAACATACACTTCCAAAATTGCTGTTTAGTTCACAGAACTTCAACCTCAAAAGGGAAGCACTTACACATATATAAAAGGCAGGTGCCAACCTTGAAGCTGTATTTCTGTGAGGTTCCAAGACATCTGAAATTCAAAACTGCAATGTTCAGCCATTGGGTCTGCATCCCTGTTCTTGTCTGAGGCTGTTCCTGTTATGGGCACTGTGGAAGAAGTGCTCGCCTTTTTATCCCTTGAAAGGCCCTGAAGGCACCAAAACATTAAGTAGCTCCTCCCACATTTTTCCCGCTCTTTTCTGAGCTTGATTGGTGAAGATTTTGAAAGTATAGAGAGATGGTTTTCTGTAGTGGGGATATTGCAACAATTGCTCACCTAACATGGAAGCACTTACTAACTAAAGAAAAATAGAAAGAACTCCTGTTAGGTGAACACCTGATGCTCAAATGTAATCCATCCCTAAATATTATACCATGTACTTCCAGAGTTGTTGTTTATTTCACAGAACTTCAAACTCAAAAGGTAAGCACTTACAAGCTTGAAGCTGTATTTCTATGAGGTTTCAAGACATCTGAAATTCAAAACTGCAATGTTCAGCCAAAGGGTCTGCATCCCTGTTCTTGTCTGAGGCTGTTCCTGGTATGGGCACTGTGGAAGAAGTTCTAGCCTTTTTATCCCTTGAAAGTCCCTGAAGGCACCAAACCATTAAGAAGCTCCTCCCACATTTTTCCCGCTCTTTTCTGAGCTTGCTTGGTGAAGATTTTGAAAGTATAGAGAGATGGTTTTCTGTAGTGGAGATATTGCAACAATTGCTCACCTAACATGGAAGCACTTACTAACTAAAGAAAAATAGAAATAACTCCTGTTAGGTGAGCACCTGATGTTCAAATGCAATCCATCCTAAATATTATAACATACACTTCCAAAATTGCTGTTTAGTTCACAGAACTTCAACCTCAAAAGGGGAGCACTTACACATATATAAAACGCAGGTGCCAACCTTGAAGCTGTATTTCTGTGAGGTTCCAAGACATCTGAAATTCAAAACTGCAATGTTCAGCCAGTGGGTCTGCATCCCAGTTCTTGTCTGAGGCTGTTCCTGTTATGGGCACTGTGGAAGAAGTGCTCGCCTTTTTATCCCTTGAAAGGCCCTGAAGGCACCAAAACATTAAGTAGCTCCTCCCACATTTTTCCCGCTCTTTTCTGAGCTTGATTGGTGAAGATTTTGAAAGTATAGAGAGATGGTTTTCTGTAGTGGGGATATTGCAACAATTGCTCACCTAACATGGAAGCACTTACTAACTAAAGAAAAATAGAAAGAACTCCTGTTAGGTGAGCACCTGATGCTCAAATGCAATTATTCTCTAAATATTATAACATACACTTCCAGAGCTGTTGTTTAGTTAACAGAGTTGTTGTTTATTTCACAGAACTTCAAACTCAAAAGGTAAGCACTTACAAGCTTGAAGCTGTATTTATATGAGGTTTCAAGACATCTGAAATTCAAAACTGCAATGTTCAGCCAAAGGGTCTGCATCCCTGTTCTTGTCAGAGGCTGTTTCTGGTATGGGCACTGTGGAAGAAGTGCCCACCTTTTTATCCCTTGAAAGGCCCTCAAGGCACCAAACCATTAAGTAGCTCCTCCCACATTTTTCCCGCTCTTTTCCGAGCTTGCTTGGTGAAGATTTTGAAAGTATAGAGAGATGGTTTTCTGTAGTGGGGATAGTGCAACAATTGCTCACCTAACATAGAAGCACTTACTAACTAAAGAAAAATAGAAAGAACTCCTGTTAGGTGAACACCTGATGCTCAAATGCAATCCATCCCTAAATAGTATACCATGTACTTCCAGAGTTGTTGTTTATTTCACAGAACTTCAAACTCAAAAGGTAAGCACTTATAACCATGAAGCTGTATTTCTATGAGGTTTCAAGACATCTGAAATTCAAAACTGCAATGTTCAGCCAGTTGGCCTGCATCACTGTTGTCATCCGAGGCCGTTCCTGCTATGGGCACTGTGGAGAAGGGCCCACCTTTTTATCCCTTGAAAGGCCCTCAAGGCACCAGACCATTAAGTAGCTCCTCCCACATTTTTCCCGCTCTTTTCTGAGGTTGCTTGGTGAAGATTTTGAAAGTATAGAGAGATGGTTTTCTGTAGTGGGGATATTGCAACAATTGCTCACCTAACATGGAAGCACTTACTAACTAAAGAAAAATAGAAAGAACTCCTGTTAGGTGAACACCTGATGCTCAAATGCAATCCATCCCTAAATATTATACCATGTACTTCCAGAGTTGTTGTTTATTTCACAGAACTTCAAACTCAAAAGGTAAGCACTTACAAGCTTGAAGCTGTATTTCTATGAGGTTTCAAGGCATCTGAAATTCCAAACTGCAATGTTCAGCCAAAGGGTCTGCATCCCTGTTCTTGTCAGAGGCTGTTTCTGGTATGGGCACTGTGGAATAAGTGCTCGCCTTTTTATCCCTTGAAAGGCCCTGAAGGCACCAAACCATTAAGTACCTCCTCCCACATTTTTCCCGCTCTTTTCTGAACTTTCTGAGGTTGCTTGGTGAAGATTTTGAAAGTATAGAGAGATGGTTTTCTGTAGTGGGGATATTGCAACAATTGCTCACCTAACATGGAAGCCCTTACTAACTAAAGAAAAATAGAAAGAACTCCTGTTAGGTGAACACCTGATGCTCAAATGCAATCCATCCCTAAATATTATACCATGTACTTCCAGAGTTGTTGTTTATTTCACAGAACTTCAAACTCAAAAGGTAAGCACTTCCAAGCTTGAAGCTGTATTTCTATGAGGTTTCAAGGCATCTGAAATTCAAAACTGCAATGTTCAGCCAAAGGGTCTGCATCCCTGTTCTTGTCAGAGGCTGTTTCTGGTATGGGCACTGTGGAATAAGTGCTCGCCTTTTTATCCCTTGAAAGGCCCTGAAGGCACCAAACCATTAAGTAGCTCCTCCCACATTTTTCCCGCTCTTTTCTGAGCTTGCTTGGTGAAGATTTTGAAAGTATAGAGAGATGGTTTTCTGTAGTGGGGATATTGCAACAATTGCTCACCTAACATGGAAGCACTTACTAACTAAAGAAAAATAGAAAGAACTCCTGTTAGGTGAACACCTAATGCTCAAATGCAATCCATCCCTAAATATTATACCATGTACTTCCAGAGTTGTTGTTTATTTCACAGAACTTCAAACTCAAAAGGTAAGCACTTACAAGCTTGAAGCTGTATTTCTATGAGGTTTCAAGACATCTGAAATTCAAAACTGCAATGTTCAGCCAAAGGGTCTGCATCCCTGTTCTTGTCTGAGGCTGTTCCTGGTATGGGCACTGTGGAAGAAGTTCTAGCCTTTTTATCCCTTGAAAGTCCCTGAAGGCACCAAACCATTAAGAAGCTCCTCCCACATTTTTCCCGCTCTTTTCTGAGCTTGCTTGGTGAAGATTTTGAAAGTATAGAGAGATGGTTTTCTGTAGTGGAGATATTGCAACAATTGCTCACCTAACATGGAAGCACTTACTAACTAAAGAAAAATAGAAAGAACTCCTGTTAGGTGAGCACCTGATGTTCAAATGCAACCCATCCCTAAATATTATACCATGTACTTCCAGAGTTGTTGTTTATTTCACAGAACTTCAAACTCAAAAGGTAAGCACTTACAACCATGAAGCTGTATTTCTATGAGGTTTCAAGATATCTGAAATTCAAAACTGCAATGTTCAGCCAGTTGGCCTGCATCACTGTTCTCATCCGAGGCCGTTCCTGCTATGGGCACTGTGGAAGAAGTGCCCACCTTTTTATGCCTTGAAAGGCACTCAAGGCACCAAACCATTAAGTAGCTCCTCCCACATTTTTCCCGCTCTTTTCTGAGCTTGCTTCGTGAAGATTTTGAAAGTATAGAGAGATGGTTTTCTGTAGTAGAGATATTGCAACAATTGCTCACCTAACATGGAAGCACTTACTAACTAAAGAAAAATAGAAAGAACTCCTGTTAGGTGAGCACCTGATGCTCAAATGCAATTATTCTCTAAATATTATAACATACACTTCCAGAGCTGTTGTTTAGTTAACAGAACTTCAACCTCAATAGGTAAGCACTTACAAGCTTGAAGCTGTATTTCTATGAGGTTTCAAGACATCTGAAATTCAAAACTGCAATGTTCAGCCAAAGGGTCTGCATCCCTGTTCTTGTCTGAGGCTGTTCCTGGTATGGGCACTGTGGAAGAAGTTCTAGCCTTTTTATCCCTTGAAAGTCCCTGAAGGCACCAAACCATTAAGAAGCTCCTCCCACATTTTTCCCGCTCTTTTCTGAGCTTGCTTGGTGAAGATTTTGAAAGTATAGAGAGATGGTTTTCTGTAGTGGAGATATTGCAACAATTGCTCACCTAACATGGAAGCACTTACTAACTAAAGAAAAATAGAAAGAACTCCTGTTAGGTGAGCACCTGATGTTCAAATGCAACCCATCCCTAAATATTATACCATGTACTTCCAGAGTTGTTGTTTATTTCACAGAACTTCAAACTCAAAAGGTAAGCACTTACAACCATGAAGCTGTATTTCTATGAGGTTTCAAGATATCTGAAATTCAAAACTGCAATGTTCAGCCAGTTGGCCTGCATCACTGTTCTCATCCGAGGCCGTTCCTGCTATGGGCACTGTGGAAGAAGTGCCCACCTTTTTATGCCTTGAAAGGCACTCAAGGCACCAAACCATTAAGTAGCTCCTCCCACATTTTTCCCGCTCTTTTCTGAGCTTGCTTCGTGAAGATTTTGAAAGTATAGAGAGATGGTTTTCTGTAGTAGAGATATTGCAACAATTGCTCACCTAACATGGAAGCACTTACTAACTAAAGAAAAATAGAAAGAACTCCTGTTAGGTGAGCACCTGATGCTCAAATGCAATTATTCTCTAAATATTATAACATACACTTCCAGAGCTGTTGTTTAGTTAACAGAACTTCAACCTCAATAGGTAAGCACTTACAAGCTTGAAGCTGTATTTCTATGAGGTTTCAAGACATCTGAAATTCAAAACTGCAATGTTCAGCCAGTTGACCTGCATCACTGTTCTCATCCGAGGCCGTTCCTGCTATGGGCACTGTGGAAGAAGTGCCCACCTTTTTATCCCTTGAAAGGCCCTCAAGGCACCAAACCATTAAGTAGCTCCTCCCACATTTTTCCCGCTCTTTTCTGAGCTTGCTTGGTGAAGATTTTGAAAGTATAGAGAGATGGTTTTCTGTAGTGGGGATATTGCAACAATTGCTCACCTAACATGGAAGCACTTACTAACTAAAGAAAAATAGAAAGAACTCCTGTTAGGTGAGCACCTGATGTTCAAATGCAATCCATCCTAAATATTATAACATACACTTCCAAAGTTGCTGTTTAGTTCACAGAACTTCAACCTCAAAAGGTAAGCACTTATAACCATGAAGCTGTATTTCTATGAGGTTTCAAGACATCTGAAATTCAAAACTGCAATGTTCAGCCAATGGGTCTGCATCCCTGTTCTTGTCTGAGGCTGTTCCTGTTATGGGCACTGTGGAAGAAGTGCCCACCTTTTTATGCCTTGAAAGGCACTCAAGGCACCAAACCATTAAGTAGCTCCTCCCACATTTTTCCCGCTCTTTCTGAGCTTGCTTGGTGAAGATTTTGAAAGTATAGAGAGATGGTTTTCTGTAGTAGAGATATTGCAACAATTGCTCACCTAACATGGAAGCACTTACTAACTAAAGAAAAATAGAAAGAACTCCTGTTAGGTGAGCACCTGATGCTCAAATGCAATTATTCTCTAAATATTATAACATACACTTCCAGAGCTGTTGTTTAGTTAACAGAACTTCAACCTCAATAGGTAAGCACTTACAAGCTTGAAGCTGTATTTCTATGAGGTTTCAAGACATCTGAAATTCAAAACTGCAATGTTCAGCCAGTTGGCCTGCATCACTGTTCTCATCCGAGGCCGTTCCTGCTATGGGCACTGTGGAAGAAGTGCCCACCTTTTTATCCCTTGAAAGGCCCTCAAGGCACCAAACCATTAAGTAGCTCCTCCCACATTTTTCCCGCTCTTTTCTGAGCTTGCTTGGTGAAGATTTTGAAAGTATAGAGAGATGGTTTTCTGTAGTGGGGATATTGCAACAATTGCTCACCTAACATGGAAGCACTTACTAACTAAAGAAAAATAGAAAGAACTCCTGTTAGGTGAGCACCTGATGTTCAAATGCAATCCATCCTAAATATTATAACATACACTTCCAAAGTTGCTGTTTAGTTCACAGAACTTCAACCTCAAAAGGTAAGCACTTATAACCATGAAGCTGTATTTCTATGAGGTTTCAAGACATCTGAAATTCAAAACTGCAATGTTCAGCCAAAGGGTCTGCATCCCTGTTCTTGTCTGAGGCTGTTCCTGGTATGGGGACTGTGGAAGAAGTTCTAGCCTTTTTATCCCTTGAAAGTCCCTGAAGGCACCAAACCATTAAGAAGCTCCTCCCACATTTTTCCCGCTCTTTTCTGAGCTTGCTTGGTGAAGATTTTGAAAGTATAGAGAGATGGTTTTCTGTAGTGGAGATATTGCAACAATTGCTCACCTAACATGGAAGCACTTACTAACTAAAGAAAAATAGAAAGAACTCCTGTTAGGTGAGCACCTGATGTTCAAATGCAACCCATCCCTAAATATTATACCATGTACTTCCAGAGTTGTTGTTTATTTCACAGAACTTCAAACTCAAAAGGTAAGCACTTACAACCATGAAGCTGTATTTCTATGAGGTTTCAAGATATCTGAAATTCAAAACTGCAATGTTCAGCCAGTTGGCCTGCATCACTGTTCTCATCCGAGGCCGTTCCTGCTATGGGCACTGTGGAAGAAGTGCCCACCTTTTTATGCCTTGAAAGGCACTCAAGGCACCAAACCATTAAGTAGCTCCTCCCACATTTTTCCCGCTCTTTTCTGAGCTTGCTTGGTGAAGATTTTGAAAGTATAGAGAGATGGTTTTCTGTAGTAGAGATATTGCAACAATTGCTCACCTAACATGGAAGCACTTACTAACTAAAGAAAAATAGAAAGAACTCCTGTTAGGTGAGCACCTGATGCTCAAATGCAATTATTCTCTAAATATTATAACATACACTTCCAGAGCTGTTGTTTAGTTAACAGAACTTCAACCTCAATAGGTAAGCACTTACAAGCTTGAAGCTGTATTTCTATGAGGTTTCAAGACATCTGAAATTCAAAACTGCAATGTTCAGCCAGTTGACCTGCATCACTGTTCTCATCCGAGGCCGTTCCTGCTATGGGCACTGTGGAAGAAGTGCCCACCTTTTTATCCCTTGAAAGGCCCTCAAGGCACCAAACCATTAAGTAGCTCCTCCCACATTTTTCCCGCTCTTTTCTGAGCTTGCTTGGTGAAGATTTTGAAAGTATAGAGAGATGGTTTTCTGTAGTGGGGATATTGCAACAATTGCTCACCTAACATGGAAGCACTTACTAACTAAAGAAAAATAGAAAGAACTCCTGTTAGGTGAGCACCTGATGTTCAAATGCAATCCATCCTAAATATTATAACATACACTTCCAAAGTTGCTGTTTAGTTCACAGAACTTCAACCTCAAAAGGTAAGCACTTATAACCATGAAGCTGTATTTCTATGAGGTTTCAAGACATCTGAAATTCAAAACTGCAATGTTCAGCCAATGGGTCTGCATCCCTGTTCTTGTCTGAGGCTGTTCCTGTTATGGGCACTGTGGAAGAAGTGCCCACCTTTTTATGCCTTGAAAGGCACTCAAGGCACCAAACCATTAAGTAGCTCCTCCCACATTTTTCCCGCTCTTTCTGAGCTTGCTTGGTGAAGATTTTGAAAGTATAGAGAGATGGTTTTCTGTAGTAGAGATATTGCAACAATTGCTCACCTAACATGGAAGCACTTACTAACTAAAGAAAAATAGAAAGAACTCCTGTTAGGTGAGCACCTGATGTTCAAATGCAACCCATCCCTAAATATTATACCATGTACTTCCAGAGTTGTTGTTTATTTCACAGAACTTCAAACTCAAAAGGTAAGCACTTACAACCATGAAGCTGTATTTCTATGAGGTTTCAAGATATCTGAAATTCAAAACTGCAATGTTCAGCCAGTTGGCCTGCATCACTGTTCTCATCCGAGGCCGTTCCTGCTATGGGCACTGTGGAAGAAGTGCCCACCTTTTTATGCCTTGAAAGGCACTCAAGGCACCAAACCATTAAGTAGCTCCTCCCACATTTTTCCCGCTCTTTTCTGAGCTTGCTTCGTGAAGATTTTGAAAGTATAGAGAGATGGTTTTCTGTAGTAGAGATATTGCAACAATTGCTCACCTAACATGGAAGCACTTACTAACTAAAGAAAAATAGAAAGAACTCCTGTTAGGTGAGCACCTGATGCTCAAATGCAATTATTCTCTAAATATTATAACATACACTTCCAGAGCTGTTGTTTAGTTAACAGAACTTCAACCTCAATAGGTAAGCACTTACAAGCTTGAAGCTGTATTTCTATGAGGTTTCAAGACATCTGAAATTCAAAACTGCAATGTTCAGCCAGTTGACCTGCATCACTGTTCTCATCCGAGGCCGTTCCTGCTATGGGCACTGTGGAAGAAGTGCCCACCTTTTTATCCCTTGAAAGGCCCTCAAGGCACCAAACCATTAAGTAGCACTTACTAACTAAAGAAAAATAGAAAGAACTCCTGTTAGGTGAGCACCTGATGTTCAAATGCAATCCATCCTAAATATTATAACATACACTTCCAAAGTTGCTGTTTAGTTCACAGAACTTCAACCTCAAAAGGTAAGCACTTATAACCATGAAGCTGTATTTCTATGAGGTTTCAAGACATCTGAAATTCAAAACTGCAATGTTCAGCCAAAGGGTCTGCATCCCTGTTCTTGTCTGAGGCTGTTCCTGGTATGGGGACTGTGGAAGAAGTTCTAGCCTTTTTATCCCTTGAAAGTCCCTGAAGGCACCAAACCATTAAGAAGCTCCTCCCACATTTTTCCCGCTCTTTTCTGAGCTTGCTTGGTGAAGATTTTGAAAGTATAGAGAGATGGTTTTCTGTAGTGGAGATATTGCAACAATTGCTCACCTAACATGGAAGCACTTACTAACTAAAGAAAAATAGAAAGAACTCCTGTTAGGTGAGCACCTGATGTTCAAATGCAACCCATCCCTAAATATTATACCATGTACTTCCAGAGTTGTTGTTTATTTCACAGAACTTCAAACTCAAAAGGTAAGCACTTACAACCATGAAGCTGTATTTCTATGAGGTTTCAAGATATCTGAAATTCAAAACTGCAATGTTCAGCCAGTTGGCCTGCATCACTGTTCTCATCCGAGGCCGTTCCTGCTATGGGCACTGTGGAAGAAGTGCCCACCTTTTTATGCCTTGAAAGGCACTCAAGGCACCAAACCATTAAGTAGCTCCTCCCACATTTTTCCCGCTCTTTTCTGAGCTTGCTTGGTGAAGATTTTGAAAGTATAGAGAGATGGTTTTCTGTAGTAGAGATATTGCAACAATTGCTCACCTAACATGGAAGCACTTACTAACTAAAGAAAAATAGAAAGAACTCCTGTTAGGTGAGCACCTGATGCTCAAATGCAATTATTCTCTAAATATTATAACATACACTTCCAGAGCTGTTGTTTAGTTAACAGAACTTCAACCTCAATAGGTAAGCACTTACAAGCTTGAAGCTGTATTTCTATGAGGTTTCAAGACATCTGAAATTCAAAACTGCAATGTTCAGCCAGTTGACCTGCATCACTGTTCTCATCCGAGGCCGTTCCTGCTATGGGCACTGTGGAAGAAGTGCCCACCTTTTTATCCCTTGAAAGGCCCTCAAGGCACCAAACCATTAAGTAGCTCCTCCCACATTTTTCCCGCTCTTTTCTGAGCTTGCTTGGTGAAGATTTTGAAAGTATAGAGAGATGGTTTTCTGTAGTGGGGATATTGCAACAATTGCTCACCTAACATGGAAGCACTTACTAACTAAAGAAAAATAGAAAGAACTCCTGTTAGGTGAGCACCTGATGTTCAAATGCAATCCATCCTAAATATTATAACATACACTTCCAAAGTTGCTGTTTAGTTCACAGAACTTCAACCTCAAAAGGTAAGCACTTATAACCATGAAGCTGTATTTCTATGAGGTTTCAAGACATCTGAAATTCAAAACTGCAATGTTCAGCCAATGGGTCTGCATCCCTGTTCTTGTCTGAGGCTGTTCCTGTTATGGGCACTGTGGAAGAAGTGCCCACCTTTTTATGCCTTGAAAGGCACTCAAGGCACCAAACCATTAAGTAGCTCCTCCCACATTTTTCCCGCTCTTTCTGAGCTTGCTTGGTGAAGATTTTGAAAGTATAGAGAGATGGTTTTCTGTAGTAGAGATATTGCAACAATTGCTCACCTAACATGGAAGCACTTACTAACTAAAGAAAAATAGAAAGAACTCCTGTTAGGTGAGCACCTGATGCTCAAATGCAATTATTCTCTAAATATTATAACATACACTTCCAGAGCTGTTGTTTAGTTAACAGAACTTCAACCTCAATAGGTAAGCACTTACAAGCTTGAAGCTGTATTTCTATGAGGTTTCAAGACATCTGAAATTCAAAACTGCAATGTTCAGCCAGTTGGCCTGCATCACTGTTCTCATCCGAGGCCGTTCCTGCTATGGGCACTGTGGAAGAAGTGCCCACCTTTTTATCCCTTGAAAGGCCCTCAAGGCACCAAACCATTAAGTAGCTCCTCCCACATTTTTCCCGCTCTTTTCTGAGCTTGCTTGGTGAAGATTTTGAAAGTATAGAGAGATGGTTTTCTGTAGTGGGGATATTGCAACAATTGCTCACCTAACATGGAAGCACTTACTAACTAAAGAAAAATAGAAAGAACTCCTGTTAGGTGAGCACCTGATGTTCAAATGCAATCCATCCTAAATATTATAACATACACTTCCAAAGTTGCTGTTTAGTTCACAGAACTTCAACCTCAAAAGGTAAGCACTTATAACCATGAAGCTGTATTTCTATGAGGTTTCAAGACATCTGAAATTCAAAACTGCAATGTTCAGCCAAAGGGTCTGCATCCCTGTTCTTGTCTGAGGCTGTTCCTGGTATGGGCACTGTGGAAGAAGTTCTAGCCTTTTTATCCCTTGAAAGTCCCTGAAGGCACCAAACCATTAAGAAGCTCCTCCCACATTTTTCCCGCTCTTTTCTGAGCTTGCTTGGTGAAGATTTTGAAAGTATAGAGAGATGGTTTTCTGTAGTGGAGATATTGCAACAATTGCTCACCTAACATGGAAGCACTTACTAACTAAAGAAAAATAGAAATAACTCCTGTTAGGTGAGCACCTGATGTTCAAATGCAATCCATCCTAAATATTATAACATACACTTCCAAAATTGCTGTTTAGTTCACAGAACTTCAACGTCAAAAGGGAAGCACTTACACATATATAAAACGCAGGTGCCAACCTTGAAGCTGTATTTCTATGAGGTTCCAAGACATCTGAAATTCAAAACTGCAATGTTCAGCCATTGGGTCTGCATCCCTGTTCTTGTCTGAGGCTGTTCCTGTTATGGGCACTGTGGAAGAAGTGCTCGCCTTTTTATCCCTTGAAAGGCCCTGAAGTCACCAAAACATTAAGTAGCTCCTCCCACATTTTTCCCGCTCTTTTCTGAGCTTGATTGGTGAAGATTTTGAAAGTATAGAGAGATGGTTTTCTGTAGTGGGGATATTGCAACAATTGCTCACCTAACATGGAAGCACTTACTAACTAAAGAAAAATAGAAAGAACTCCTGTTAGGTGAACACCTGATGCTCAAATGCAATTATTCTCTAAATATTATAACATACACTTCCAGAGCTGTTGTTTAGTTAACAGAACTTCAAACTCAAAAGGTAAGCACTTACAACCATGAAGCTGTATTTCTATGAGGTTTCAAGATATCTGAAATTCAAAACTGCAATGTTCAGCCAGTTGGCCTGCATCACTGTTCTCATCCGAGGCCGTTCCTGCTATGGGCACTGTGGAAGAAGTGCCCACCTTTTTATGCCTTGAAAGGCACTCAAGGCACCAAACCATTAAGTAGCTCCTCCCACATTTTTCCCGCTCTTTTCTGAGCTTGCTTGGTGAAGATTTTGAAAGTATAGAGAGATGGTTTTCTGTAGTAGAGATATTGCAACAATTGCTCACCTAACATGGAAGCACTTACTAACTAAAGAAAAATAGAAAGAACTCCTGTTAGGTGAGCACCTGATGCTCAAATGCAATTATTCTCTAAATATTATAACATACACTTCCAGAGCTGTTGTTTAGTTAACAGAACTTCAACCTCAATAGGTAAGCACTTACAAGCTTGAAGCTGTATTTCTATGAGGTTTCAAGACATCTGAAATTCAAAACTGCAATGTTCAGCCAGTTGACCTGCATCACTGTTCTCATCCGAGGCCGTTCCTGCTATGGGCACTGTGGAAGAAGTGCCCACCTTTTTATCCCTTGAAAGGCCCTCAAGGCACCAAACCATTAAGTAGCTCCTCCCACATTTTTCCCGCTCTTTTCTGAGCTTGCTTGGTGAAGATTTTGAAAGTATAGAGAGATGGTTTTCTGTAGTGGGGATATTGCAACAATTGCTCACCTAACATGGAAGCACTTACTAACTAAAGAAAAATAAAAAGAACTCCTGTAAGGTGAGCACCTGATGTTCAAATGCAATCCATCCCTAAATATTATACCATGTACTTCCAGAGTTGTTATTTATTTCACAGAACTTCAAACTCAAAAGGTAAGCACTTACAAGCTTGAAGCTGTATTTCTATGAGGTTTCAAGACATCTGAAATTCAAAACTGCAATGTTCAGCCAAAGGGTCTGCATCCCTGTTCTTGTCTGAGGCTGTTCCTGGTATGGGCACTGTGGAAGAAGTTCTAGCCTTTTTATCCCTTGAAAGTCCCTGAAGGCACCAAACCATTAAGAAGCTCCTCCCACATTTTTCCCGCTCTTTTCTGAGCTTGCTTGGTGAAGATTTTGAAAGTATAGAGAGATGGTTTTCTGTAGTGGAGATATTGCAACAATTGCTCACCTAACATGGAAGCACTTACTAGCTAAAGAAAAATAGAAAGAACTCCTGTTAGGTGAGCACCTGATGTTCAAATGCAACCCATCCCTAAATATTATACCATGTACTTCCAGAGTTGTTGTTTATTTCACAGAACTTCAAACTCAAAAGGTAAGCACTTACAACCATGAAGCTGTAGTTCTATGAGGTTTCAAGATATCTGAAATTCAAAACTGCAATGTTCAGCCAGTTGGCCTGCATCACTGTTCTCATCCGAGGCCATTCCTGCTATGGGAACTGTGGAAGAAGTGCCCACCTTTTTATGCCTTGAAAGGCACTCAAGGCACCAAACCATTAAGTAGCTCCTCCCACATTTTTCCCGCTCTTTTCTGAGCTTGCTTGGTGAAGATTTTGAAAGTATAGAGAGATGGTTTTCTGTAGTAGAGATATTGCAACAATTGCTCACCTAACATGGAAGCACTTACTAACTAAAGAAAAATAGAAAGAACTCCTGTTAGGTGAGCACCTGATGCTCAAATGCAATCATTCTCTAAATATTATAACATACACTTCCAGAGCTGTTGTTTAGTTAACAGAACTTCAACCTCAATAGGTAAGCACTTACAAGCTTGAAGCTGTATTTCTATGAGGTTTCAAGACATCTGAAATTCAAAACTGCAATGTTCAGCCAGTTGACCCGCATCACTGTTCTCATCCGAGGCCGTTCCTGCTATGGGCACTGTGGAAGAAGTGCCCACCTTTTTATCCCTTGAAAGGCCCTCAAGGCACCAAACCATTAAGTAGCTCCTCCCACATTTTTCCCGCTCTTTTCTGAGCTTGCTTGGTGAAGATTTTGAAAGTATAGAGAGATGGTTTTCTGTAGTGGGGATATTGCAACAATTGCTCACCTAACATGGAAGCACTTACTAACTAAAGAAAAATAAAAAGAACTCCTGTTAGGTGAGCACCTGATGTTCAAATGCAATCCATCCTAAATATTATAACATACACTTCCAAAGTTGCTGTTTAGTTCACAGAACTTCAACCTCAAAAGGTAAGCACTTATAACCATGAAGCTGTATTTCTATGAGGTTTCAAGACATCTGAAATTCAAAACTGCAATGTTCAGCCAAAGGGTCTGCATCCCTGTTCTTGTCTGAGGCTGTTCCTGGTATGGGCACTGTGGAAGAAGTTCTAGCCTTTTTATCCCTTGAAAGTCCCTGAAGGCACCAAACCATTAAGAAGCTCCTCCCACATTTTTCCCGCTCTTTTCTGAGCTTGCTTGGTGAAGATTTTGAAAGTATAGAGAGATGGTTTTCTGTAGTGGAGATATTGCAACAATTGCTCACCTAACATGGAAGCACTTACTAACTAAAGAAAAATAGAAATAACTCCTGTTAGGTGAGCACCTGATGTTCAAATGCAATCCATCCTAAATATTATAACATACACTTCCAAAATTGCTGTTTAGTTCACAGAACTTCAACCTCAAAAGGGAAGCACTTACACATATATAAAAGGCAGGTGCCAACCTTGAAGCTGTATTTCTGTGAGGTTCCAAGACATCTGAAATTCAAAACTGCAATGTTCAGCCATTGGGTCTGCATCCCTGTTCTTGTCTGAGGCTGTTCCTGTTATGGGCACTGTGGAAGAAGTGCTCGCCTTTTTATCCCTTGAAAGGCCCTGAAGGCACCAAAACATTAAGTAGCTCCTCCCACATTTTTCCCGCTCTTTTCTGAGCTTGATTGGTGAAGATTTTGAAAGTATAGAGAGATGGTTTTCTGTAGTGGGGATATTGCAACAATTGCTCACCTAACATGGAAGCACTTACTAACTAAAGAAAAATAGAAAGAACTCCTGTTAGGTGAACACCTGATGCTCAAATGTAATCCATCCCTAAATATTATACCATGTACTTCCAGAGTTGTTGTTTATTTCACAGAACTTCAAACTCAAAAGGTAAGCACTTACAAGCTTGAAGCTGTATTTCTATGAGGTTTCAAGACATCTGAAATTCAAAACTGCAATGTTCAGCCAAAGGGTCTGCATCCCTGTTCTTGTCTGAGGCTGTTCCTGGTATGGGCACTGTGGAAGAAGTTCTAGCCTTTTTATCCCTTGAAAGTCCCTGAAGGCACCAAACCATTAAGAAGCTCCTCCCACATTTTTCCCGCTCTTTTCTGAGCTTGCTTGGTGAAGATTTTGAAAGTATAGAGAGATGGTTTTCTGTAGTGGAGATATTGCAACAATTGCTCACCTAACATGGAAGCACTTACTAACTAAAGAAAAATAGAAATAACTCCTGTTAGGTGAGCACCTGATGTTCAAATGCAATCCATCCTAAATATTATAACATACACTTCCAAAATTGCTGTTTAGTTCACAGAACTTCAACCTCAAAAGGGGAGCACTTACACATATATAAAACGCAGGTGCCAACCTTGAAGCTGTATTTCTGTGAGGTTCCAAGACATCTGAAATTCAAAACTGCAATGTTCAGCCAGTGGGTCTGCATCCCAGTTCTTGTCTGAGGCTGTTCCTGTTATGGGCACTGTGGAAGAAGTGCTCGCCTTTTTATCCCTTGAAAGGCCCTGAAGGCACCAAAACATTAAGTAGCTCCTCCCACATTTTTCCCGCTCTTTTCTGAGCTTGATTGGTGAAGATTTTGAAAGTATAGAGAGATGGTTTTCTGTAGTGGGGATATTGCAACAATTGCTCACCTAACATGGAAGCACTTACTAACTAAAGAAAAATAGAAAGAACTCCTGTTAGGTGAGCACCTGATGCTCAAATGCAATTATTCTCTAAATATTATAACATACACTTCCAGAGCTGTTGTTTAGTTAACAGAGTTGTTGTTTATTTCACAGAACTTCAAACTCAAAAGGTAAGCACTTACAAGCTTGAAGCTGTATTTCTATGAGGTTTCAAGGCATCTGAAATTCCAAACTGCAATGTTCAGCCAAAGGGTCTGCATCCCTGTTCTTGTCAGAGGCTGTTTCTGGTATGGGCACTGTGGAATAAGTGCTCGCCTTTTTATCCCTTGAAAGGCCCTGAAGGCACCAAACCATTAAGTAGCTCCTCCCACATTTTTCCCGCTCTTTTCTGAACTTTCTGAGGTTGCTTGGTGAAGATTTTGAAAGTATAGAGAGATGGTTTTCTGTAGTGGGGATATTGCAACAATTGCTCACCTAACATGGAAGCACTTACTAACTAAAGAAAAATAGAAAGAACTCCTGTTAGGTGAACACCTGATGCTCAAATGCAATCCATCCCTAAATATTATACCATGTACTTCCAGAGTTGTTGTTTATTTCACAGAACTTCAAACTCAAAAGGTAAGCACTTACAAGCTTGAAGCTGTATTTCTATGAGGTTTCAAGGCATCTGAAATTCAAAACTGCAATGTTCAGCCAAAGGGTCTGCATCCCTGTTCTTGTCAGAGGCTGTTTCTGGTATGGGCACTGTGGAATAAGTGCTCGCCTTTTTATCCCTTGAAAGGCCCTGAAGGCACCAAACCATTAAGTAGCTCCTCCCACATTTTTCCCGCTCTTTTCTGAGCTTGCTTGGTGAAGATTTTGAAAGTATAGAGAGATGGTTTTCTGTAGTGGGGATATTGCAACAATTGCTCACCTAACATGGAAGCACTTACTAACTAAAGAAAAATAGAAAGAACTCCTGTTAGGTGAACACCTAATGCTCAAATGCAATCCATCCCTAAATATTATACCATGTACTTCCAGAGTTGTTGTTTATTTCACAGAACTTCAAACTCAAAAGGTAAGCACTTACAAGCTTGAAGCTGTATTTCTATGAGGTTTCAAGACATCTGAAATTCAAAACTGCAATGTTCAGCCAAAGGGTCTGCATCCCTGTTCTTGTCTGAGGCTGTTCCTGGTATGGGCACTGTGGAAGAAGTTCTAGCCTTTTTATCCCTTGAAAGTCCCTGAAGGCACCAAACCATTAAGAAGCTCCTCCCACATTTTTCCCGCTCTTTTCTGAGCTTGCTTGGTGAAGATTTTGAAAGTATAGAGAGATGGTTTTCTGTAGTGGAGATATTGCAACAATTGCTCACCTAACATGGAAGCACTTACTAACTAAAGAAAAATAGAAAGAACTCCTGTTAGGTGAGCACCTGATGTTCAAATGCAACCCATCCCTAAATATTATACCATGTACTTCCAGAGTTGTTGTTTATTTCACAGAACTTCAAACTCAAAAGGTAAGCACTTACAACCATGAAGCTGTATTTCTATGAGGTTTCAAGATATCTGAAATTCAAAACTGCAATGTTCAGCCAGTTGGCCTGCATCACTGTTCTCATCCGAGGCCGTTCCTGCTATGGGCACTGTGGAAGAAGTGCCCACCTTTTTATGCCTTGAAAGGCACTCAAGGCACCAAACCATTAAGTAGCTCCTCCCACATTTTTCCCGCTCTTTTCTGAGCTTGCTTGGTGAAGATTTTGAAAGTATAGAGAGATGGTTTTCTGTAGTAGAGATATTGCAACAATTGCTCACCTAACATGGAAGCACTTACTAACTAAAGAAAAATAGAAAGAACTCCTGTTAGGTGAGCACCTGATGCTCAAATGCAATTATTCTCTAAATATTATAACATACACTTCCAGAGCTGTTGTTTAGTTAACAGAACTTCAACCTCAATAGGTAAGCACTTACAAGCTTGAAGCTGTATTTCTATGAGGTTTCAAGACATCTGAAATTCAAAACTGCAATGTTCAGCCAGTTGACCTGCATCACTGTTCTCATCCGAGGCCGTTCCTGCTATGGGCACTGTGGAAGAAGTGCCCACCTTTTTATCCCTTGAAAGGCCCTCAAGGCACCAAACCATTAAGTAGCTCCTCCCACATTTTTCCCGCTCTTTTCTGAGCTTGCTTGGTGAAGATTTTGAAAGTATAGAGAGATGGTTTTCTGTAGTGGGGATATTGCAACAATTGCTCACCTAACATGGAAGCACTTACTAACTAAAGAAAAATAAAAAGAACTCCTGTAAGGTGAGCACCTGATGTTCAAATGCAATCCATCCCTAAATATTATACCATGTACTTCCAGAGTTGTTATTTATTTCACAGAACTTCAAACTCAAAAGGTAAGCACTTACAAGCTTGAAGCTGTATTTCTATGAGGTTTCAAGACATCTGAAATTCAAAACTGCAATGTTCAGCCAAAGGGTCTGCATCCCTGTTCTTGTCTGAGGCTGTTCCTGGTATGGGCACTGTGGAAGAAGTTCTAGCCTTTTTATCCCTTGAAAGTCCCTGAAGGCACCAAACCATTAAGAAGCTCCTCCCACATTTTTCCCGCTCTTTTCTGAGCTTGCTTGGTGAAGATTTTGAAAGTATAGAGAGATGGTTTTCTGTAGTGGAGATATTGCAACAATTGCTCACCTAACATGGAAGCACTTACTAACTAAAGAAAAATAGAAAGAACTCCTGTTAGGTGAGCACCTGATGTTCAAATGCAACCCATCCCTAAATATTATACCATGTACTTCCAGAGTTGTTGTTTATTTCACAGAACTTCAAACTCAAAAGGTAAGCACTTACAACCATGAAGCTGTATTTCTATGAGGTTTCAAGATATCTGAAATTCAAAACTGCAATGTTCAGCCAGTTGGCCTGCATCACTGTTCTCATCCGAGGCCATTCCTGCTGTGGGCACTGTGGAAGAAGTGCCCACCTTTTTATGCCTTGAAAGGCACTCAAGGCACCAAACCATTAAGTAGCTCCTCCCACATTTTTCCCGCTCTTTTCTGAGCTTGCTTGGTGAAGATTTTGAAAGTATAGAGAGATGGTTTTCTGTAGTAGAGATATTGCAACAATTGCTCACCTAACATGGAAGCACTTACTAACTAAAGAAAAATAGAAAGAACTCCTGTTAGGTGAGCACCTGATGCTCAAATGCAATCATTCTCTAAATATTATAACATACACTTCCAGAGCTGTTGTTTAGTTAACAGAACTTCAACCTCAATAGGTAAGCACTTACAAGCTTGAAGCTGTATTTCTATGAGGTTTCAAGACATCTGAAATTCAAAACTGCAATGTTCAGCCAGTTGACCCGCATCACTGTTCTCATCCGAGGCCGTTCCTGCTATGGGCACTGTGGAAGAAGTGCCCACCTTTTTATCCCTTGAAAGGCCCTCAAGGCACCAAACCATTAAGTAGCTCCTCCCACATTTTTCCCGCTCTTTTCTGAGCTTGCTTGGTGAAGATTTTGAAAGTATAGAGAGATGGTTTTCTGTAGTGGGGATATTGCAACAATTGCTCACCTAACATGGAAGCACTTACTAACTAAAGAAAAATAGAAAGAACTCCTGTTAGGTGAACACCTGATGCTCAAATGCAATCCATCCCTAAATATTATACCATGTACTTCCAGAGTTGTTGTTTATTTCACAGAACTTCAAACTCAAAAGGTAAGCACTTACAAGCTTGAAGCTGTATTTCTATGAGGTTTCAAGGCATCTGAAATTCAAAACTGCAATGTTCAGCCAAAGGGTCTGCATCCCTGTTCTTGTCAGAGGCTGTTTCTGGTATGGGCACTGTGGAATAAGTGCTCGCCTTTTTATCCCTTGAAAGGCCCTGAAGGCACCAAACCATTAAGTAGCTCCTCCCACATTTTTCCCGCTCTTTTCTGAGCTTGCTTGGTGAAGATTTTGAAAGTATAGAGAGATGGTTTTCTGTAGTGGGGATATTGCAACAATTGCTCACCTAACATGGAAGCACTTACTAACTAAAGAAAAATAGAAAGAACTCCTGTTAGGTGAACACCTAATGCTCAAATGCAATCCATCCCTAAATATTATACCATGTACTTCCAGAGTTGTTGTTTATTTCACAGAACTTCAAACTCAAAAGGTAAGCACTTACAAGCTTGAAGCTGTATTTCTATGAGGTTTCAAGACATCTGAAATTCAAAACTGCAATGTTCAGCCAAAGGGTCTGCATCCCTGTTCTTGTCTGAGGCTGTTCCTGGTATGGGCACTGTGGAAGAAGTTCTAGCCTTTTTATCCCTTGAAAGTCCCTGAAGGCACCAAACCATTAAGAAGCTCCTCCCACATTTTTCCCGCTCTTTTCTGAGCTTGCTTGGTGAAGATTTTGAAAGTATAGAGAGATGGTTTTCTGTAGTGGAGATATTGCAACAATTGCTCACCTAACATGGAAGCACTTACTAACTAAAGAAAAATAGAAAGAACTCCTGTTAGGTGAGCACCTGATGTTCAAATGCAACCCATCCCTAAATATTATACCATGTACTTCCAGAGTTGTTGTTTATTTCACAGAACTTCAAACTCAAAAGGTAAGCACTTACAACCATGAAGCTGTATTTCTATGAGGTTTCAAGATATCTGAAATTCAAAACTGCAATGTTCAGCCAGTTGGCCTGCATCACTGTTCTCATCCGAGGCCGTTCCTGCTATGGGCACTGTGGAAGAAGTGCCCACCTTTTTATGCCTTGAAAGGCACTCAAGGCACCAAACCATTAAGTAGCTCCTCCCACATTTTTCCCGCTCTTTTCTGAGCTTGCTTGGTGAAGATTTTGAAAGTATAGAGAGATGGTTTTCTGTAGTAGAGATATTGCAACAATTGCTCACCTAACATGGAAGCACTTACTAACTAAAGAAAAATAGAAAGAACTCCTGTTAGGTGAGCACCTGATGCTCAAATGCAATTATTCTCTAAATATTATAACATACACTTCCAGAGCTGTTGTTTAGTTAACAGAACTTCAACCTCAATAGGTAAGCACTTACAAGCTTGAAGCTGTATTTCTATGAGGTTTCAAGACATCTGAAATTCAAAACTGCAATGTTCAGCCAGTTGACCTGCATCACTGTTCTCATCCGAGGCCGTTCCTGCTATGGGCACTGTGGAAGAAGTGCCCACCTTTTTATCCCTTGAAAGGCCCTCAAGGCACCAAACCATTAAGTAGCTCCTCCCACATTTTTCCCGCTCTTTTCTGAGCTTGCTTGGTGAAGATTTTGAAAGTATAGAGAGATGGTTTTCTGTAGTGGGGATATTGCAACAATTGCTCACCTAACATGGAAGCACTTACTAACTAAAGAAAAATAAAAAGAACTCCTGTAAGGTGAGCACCTGATGTTCAAATGCAATCCATCCCTAAATATTATACCATGTACTTCCAGAGTTGTTATTTATTTCACAGAACTTCAAACTCAAAAGGTAAGCACTTACAAGCTTGAAGCTGTATTTCTATGAGGTTTCAAGACATCTGAAATTCAAAACTGCAATGTTCAGCCAAAGGGTCTGCATCCCTGTTCTTGTCTGAGGCTGTTCCTGGTATGGGCACTGTGGAAGAAGTTCTAGCCTTTTTATCCCTTGAAAGTCCCTGAAGGCACCAAACCATTAAGAAGCTCCTCCCACATTTTTCCCGCTCTTTTCTGAGCTTGCTTGGTGAAGATTTTGAAAGTATAGAGAGATGGTTTTCTGTAGTGGAGATATTGCAACAATTGCTCACCTAACATGGAAGCACTTACTAACTAAAGAAAAATAGAAAGAACTCCTGTTAGGTGAGCACCTGATGTTCAAATGCAACCCATCCCTAAATATTATACCATGTACTTCCAGAGTTGTTGTTTATTTCACAGAACTTCAAACTCAAAAGGTAAGCACTTACAACCATGAAGCTGTATTTCTATGAGGTTTCAAGATATCTGAAATTCAAAACTGCAATGTTCAGCCAGTTGGCCTGCATCACTGTTCTCATCCGAGGCCATTCCTGCTGTGGGCACTGTGGAAGAAGTGCCCACCTTTTTATGCCTTGAAAGGCACTCAAGGCACCAAACCATTAAGTAGCTCCTCCCACATTTTTCCCGCTCTTTTCTGAGCTTGCTTGGTGAAGATTTTGAAAGTATAGAGAGATGGTTTTCTGTAGTAGAGATATTGCAACAATTGCTCACCTAACATGGAAGCACTTACTAACTAAAGAAAAATAGAAAGAACTCCTGTTAGGTGAGCACCTGATGCTCAAATGCAATCATTCTCTAAATATTATAACATACACTTCCAGAGCTGTTGTTTAGTTAACAGAACTTCAACCTCAATAGGTAAGCACTTACAAGCTTGAAGCTGTATTTCTATGAGGTTTCAAGACATCTGAAATTCAAAACTGCAATGTTCAGCCAGTTGACCCGCATCACTGTTCTCATCCGAGGCCGTTCCTGCTATGGGCACTGTGGAAGAAGTGCCCACCTTTTTATCCCTTGAAAGGCCCTCAAGGCACCAAACCATTAAGTAGCTCCTCCCACATTTTTCCCGCTCTTTTCTGAGCTTGCTTGGTGAAGATTTTGAAAGTATAGAGAGATGGTTTTCTGTAGTGGGGATATTGCAACAATTGCTCACCTAACATGGAAGCACTTACTAACTAAAGAAAAATAAAAAGAACTCCTGTTAGGTGAGCACCTGATGTTCAAATGCAATCCATCCTAAATATTATAACATACACTTCCAAAGTTGCTGTTTAGTTCACAGAACTTCAACCTCAAAAGGTAAGCACTTATAACCATGAAGCTGTATTTCTATGAGGTTTCAAGACATCTGAAATTCAAAACTGCAATGTTCAGCCAAAGGGTCTGCATCCCTGTTCTTGTCTGAGGCTGTTCCTGGTATGGGCACTGTGGAAGAAGTTCTAGCCTTTTTATCCCTTGAAAGTCCCTGAAGGCACCAAACCATTAAGAAGCTCCTCCCACATTTTTCCCGCTCTTTTCTGAGCTTGCTTGGTGAAGATTTTGAAAGTATAGAGAGATGGTTTTCTGTAGTGGAGATATTGCAACAATTGCTCACCTAACATGGAAGCACTTACTAACTAAAGAAAAATAGAAATAACTCCTGTTAGGTGAGCACCTGATGTTCAAATGCAATCCATCCTAAATATTATAACATACACTTCCAAAATTGCTGTTTAGTTCACAGAACTTCAACCTCAAAAGGGAAGCACTTACACATATATAAAAGGCAGGTGCCAACCTTGAAGCTGTATTTCTGTGAGGTTCCAAGACATCTGAAATTCAAAACTGCAATGTTCAGCCATTGGGTCTGCATCCCTGTTCTTGTCTGAGGCTGTTCCTGTTATGGGCACTGTGGAAGAAGTGCTCGCCTTTTTATCCCTTGAAAGGCCCTGAAGGCACCAAAACATTAAGTAGCTCCTCCCACATTTTTCCCGCTCTTTTCTGAGCTTGATTGGTGAAGATTTTGAAAGTATAGAGAGATGGTTTTCTGTAGTGGGGATATTGCAACAATTGCTCACCTAACATGGAAGCACTTACTAACTAAAGAAAAATAGAAAGAACTCCTGTTAGGTGAACACCTGATGCTCAAATGTAATCCATCCCTAAATATTATACCATGTACTTCCAGAGTTGTTGTTTATTTCACAGAACTTCAAACTCAAAAGGTAAGCACTTACAAGCTTGAAGCTGTATTTCTATGAGGTTTCAAGACATCTGAAATTCAAAACTGCAATGTTCAGCCAAAGGGTCTGCATCCCTGTTCTTGTCTGAGGCTGTTCCTGGTATGGGCACTGTGGAAGAAGTTCTAGCCTTTTTATCCCTTGAAAGTCCCTGAAGGCACCAAACCATTAAGAAGCTCCTCCCACATTTTTCCCGCTCTTTTCTGAGCTTGCTTGGTGAAGATTTTGAAAGTATAGAGAGATGGTTTTCTGTAGTGGAGATATTGCAACAATTGCTCACCTAACATGGAAGCACTTACTAACTAAAGAAAAATAGAAATAACTCCTGTTAGGTGAGCACCTGATGTTCAAATGCAATCCATCCTAAATATTATAACATACACTTCCAAAATTGCTGTTTAGTTCACAGAACTTCAACCTCAAAAGGGGAGCACTTACACATATATAAAACGCAGGTGCCAACCTTGAAGCTGTATTTCTGTGAGGTTCCAAGACATCTGAAATTCAAAACTGCAATGTTCAGCCAGTGGGTCTGCATCCCAGTTCTTGTCTGAGGCTGTTCCTGTTATGGGCACTGTGGAAGAAGTGCTCGCCTTTTTATCCCTTGAAAGGCCCTGAAGGCACCAAAACATTAAGTAGCTCCTCCCACATTTTTCCCGCTCTTTTCTGAGCTTGATTGGTGAAGATTTTGAAAGTATAGAGAGATGGTTTTCTGTAGTGGGGATATTGCAACAATTGCTCACCTAACATGGAAGCACTTACTAACTAAAGAAAAATAGAAAGAACTCCTGTTAGGTGAGCACCTGATGCTCAAATGCAATTATTCTCTAAATATTATAACATACACTTCCAGAGCTGTTGTTTAGTTAACAGAGTTGTTGTTTATTTCACAGAACTTCAAACTCAAAAGGTAAGCACTTACAAGCTTGAAGCTGTATTTATATGAGGTTTCAAGACATCTGAAATTCAAAACTGCAATGTTCAGCCAAAGGGTCTGCATCCCTGTTCTTGTCAGAGGCTGTTTCTGGTATGGGCACTGTGGAAGAAGTGCCCACCTTTTTATCCCTTGAAAGGCCCTCAAGGCACCAAACCATTAAGTAGCTCCTCCCACATTTTTCCCGCTCTTTTCCGAGCTTGCTTGGTGAAGATTTTGAAAGTATAGAGAGATGGTTTTCTGTAGTGGGGATAGTGCAACAATTGCTCACCTAACATAGAAGCACTTACTAACTAAAGAAAAATAGAAAGAACTCCTGTTAGGTGAACACCTGATGCTCAAATGCAATCCATCCCTAAATAGTATACCATGTACTTCCAGAGTTGTTGTTTATTTCACAGAACTTCAAACTCAAAAGGTAAGCACTTATAACCATGAAGCTGTATTTCTATGAGGTTTCAAGACATCTGAAATTCAAAACTGCAATGTTCAGCCAGTTGGCCTGCATCACTGTTGTCATCCGAGGCCGTTCCTGCTATGGGCACTGTGGAGAAGGGCCCACCTTTTTATCCCTTGAAAGGCCCTCAAGGCACCAGACCATTAAGTAGCTCCTCCCACATTTTTCCCGCTCTTTTCTGAGGTTGCTTGGTGAAGATTTTGAAAGTATAGAGAGATGGTTTTCTGTAGTGGGGATATTGCAACAATTGCTCACCTAACATGGAAGCACTTACTAACTAAAGAAAAATAGAAAGAACTCCTGTTAGGTGAACACCTGATGCTCAAATGCAATCCATCCCTAAATATTATACCATGTACTTCCAGAGTTGTTGTTTATTTCACAGAACTTCAAACTCAAAAGGTAAGCACTTACAAGCTTGAAGCTGTATTTCTATGAGGTTTCAAGGCATCTGAAATTCCAAACTGCAATGTTCAGCCAAAGGGTCTGCATCCCTGTTCTTGTCAGAGGCTGTTTCTGGTATGGGCACTGTGGAATAAGTGCTCGCCTTTTTATCCCTTGAAAGGCCCTGAAGGCACCAAACCATTAAGTACCTCCTCCCACATTTTTCCCGCTCTTTTCTGAACTTTCTGAGGTTGCTTGGTGAAGATTTTGAAAGTATAGAGAGATGGTTTTCTGTAGTGGGGATATTGCAACAATTGCTCACCTAACATGGAAGCCCTTACTAACTAAAGAAAAATAGAAAGAACTCCTGTTAGGTGAACACCTGATGCTCAAATGCAATCCATCCCTAAATATTATACCATGTACTTCCAGAGTTGTTGTTTATTTCACAGAACTTCAAACTCAAAAGGTAAGCACTTCCAAGCTTGAAGCTGTATTTCTATGAGGTTTCAAGGCATCTGAAATTCAAAACTGCAATGTTCAGCCAAAGGGTCTGCATCCCTGTTCTTGTCAGAGGCTGTTTCTGGTATGGGCACTGTGGAATAAGTGCTCGCCTTTTTATCCCTTGAAAGGCCCTGAAGGCACCAAACCATTAAGTAGCTCCTCCCACATTTTTCCCGCTCTTTTCTGAGCTTGCTTGGTGAAGATTTTGAAAGTATAGAGAGATGGTTTTCTGTAGTGGGGATATTGCAACAATTGCTCACCTAACATGGAAGCACTTACTAACTAAAGAAAAATAGAAAGAACTCCTGTTAGGTGAACACCTAATGCTCAAATGCAATCCATCCCTAAATATTATACCATGTACTTCCAGAGTTGTTGTTTATTTCACAGAACTTCAAACTCAAAAGGTAAGCACTTACAAGCTTGAAGCTGTATTTCTATGAGGTTTCAAGACATCTGAAATTCAAAACTGCAATGTTCAGCCAAAGGGTCTGCATCCCTGTTCTTGTCTGAGGCTGTTCCTGGTATGGGCACTGTGGAAGAAGTTCTAGCCTTTTTATCCCTTGAAAGTCCCTGAAGGCACCAAACCATTAAGAAGCTCCTCCCACATTTTTCCCGCTCTTTTCTGAGCTTGCTTGGTGAAGATTTTGAAAGTATAGAGAGATGGTTTTCTGTAGTGGAGATATTGCAACAATTGCTCACCTAACATGGAAGCACTTACTAACTAAAGAAAAATAGAAAGAACTCCTGTTAGGTGAGCACCTGATGTTCAAATGCAACCCATCCCTAAATATTATACCATGTACTTCCAGAGTTGTTGTTTATTTCACAGAACTTCAAACTCAAAAGGTAAGCACTTACAACCATGAAGCTGTATTTCTATGAGGTTTCAAGATATCTGAAATTCAAAACTGCAATGTTCAGCCAGTTGGCCTGCATCACTGTTCTCATCCGAGGCCGTTCCTGCTATGGGCACTGTGGAAGAAGTGCCCACCTTTTTATGCCTTGAAAGGCACTCAAGGCACCAAACCATTAAGTAGCTCCTCCCACATTTTTCCCGCTCTTTTCTGAGCTTGCTTCGTGAAGATTTTGAAAGTATAGAGAGATGGTTTTCTGTAGTAGAGATATTGCAACAATTGCTCACCTAACATGGAAGCACTTACTAACTAAAGAAAAATAGAAAGAACTCCTGTTAGGTGAGCACCTGATGCTCAAATGCAATTATTCTCTAAATATTATAACATACACTTCCAGAGCTGTTGTTTAGTTAACAGAACTTCAACCTCAATAGGTAAGCACTTACAAGCTTGAAGCTGTATTTCTATGAGGTTTCAAGACATCTGAAATTCAAAACTGCAATGTTCAGCCAGTTGACCTGCATCACTGTTCTCATCCGAGGCCGTTCCTGCTATGGGCACTGTGGAAGAAGTGCCCACCTTTTTATCCCTTGAAAGGCCCTCAAGGCACCAAACCATTAAGTAGCTCCTCCCACATTTTTCCCGCTCTTTTCTGAGCTTGCTTGGTGAAGATTTTGAAAGTATAGAGAGATGGTTTTCTGTAGTGGGGATATTGCAACAATTGCTCACCTAACATGGAAGCACTTACTAACTAAAGAAAAATAGAAAGAACTCCTGTTAGGTGAGCACCTGATGTTCAAATGCAATCCATCCTAAATATTATAACATACACTTCCAAAGTTGCTGTTTAGTTCACAGAACTTCAACCTCAAAAGGTAAGCACTTATAACCATGAAGCTGTATTTCTATGAGGTTTCAAGACATCTGAAATTCAAAACTGCAATGTTCAGCCAATGGGTCTGCATCCCTGTTCTTGTCTGAGGCTGTTCCTGTTATGGGCACTGTGGAAGAAGTGCCCACCTTTTTATGCCTTGAAAGGCACTCAAGGCACCAAACCATTAAGTAGCTCCTCCCACATTTTTCCCGCTCTTTCTGAGCTTGCTTGGTGAAGATTTTGAAAGTATAGAGAGATGGTTTTCTGTAGTAGAGATATTGCAACAATTGCTCACCTAACATGGAAGCACTTACTAACTAAAGAAAAATAGAAAGAACTCCTGTTAGGTGAGCACCTGATGCTCAAATGCAATTATTCTCTAAATATTATAGCATACACTTCCAGAGCTGTTGTTTAGTTAACAGAACTTCAACCTCAATAGGTAAGCACTTACAAGCTTGAAGCTGTATTTCTATGAGGTTTCAAGACATCTGAAATTCAAAACTGCAATGTTCAGCCAGTTGGCCTGCATCACTGTTCTCATCCGAGGCCGTTCCTGCTATGGGCACTGTGGAAGAAGTGCCCACCTTTTTATCCCTTGAAAGGCCCTCAAGGCACCAAACCATTAAGTAGCTCCTCCCACATTTTTCCCGCTCTTTTCTGAGCTTGCTTGGTGAAGATTTTGAAAGTATAGAGAGATGGTTTTCTGTAGTGGGGATATTGCAACAATTGCTCACCTAACATGGAAGCACTTACTAACTAAAGAAAAATAGAAAGAACTCCTGTTAGGTGAGCACCTGATGTTCAAATGCAATCCATCCTAAATATTATAACATACACTTCCAAAGTTGCTGTTTAGTTCACAGAACTTCAACCTCAAAAGGTAAGCACTTATAACCATGAAGCTGTATTTCTATGAGGTTTCAAGACATCTGAAATTCAAAACTGCAATGTTCAGCCAAAGGGTCTGCATCCCTGTTCTTGTCTGAGGCTGTTCCTGGTATGGGGACTGTGGAAGAAGTTCTAGCCTTTTTATCCCTTGAAAGTCCCTGAAGGCACCAAACCATTAAGAAGCTCCTCCCACATTTTTCCCGCTCTTTTCTGAGCTTGCTTGGTGAAGATTTTGAAAGTATAGAGAGATGGTTTTCTGTAGTGGAGATATTGCAACAATTGCTCACCTAACATGGAAGCACTTACTAACTAAAGAAAAATAGAAAGAACTCCTGTTAGGTGAGCACCTGATGTTCAAATGCAACCCATCCCTAAATATTATACCATGTACTTCCAGAGTTGTTGTTTATTTCACAGAACTTCAAACTCAAAAGGTAAGCACTTACAACCATGAAGCTGTATTTCTATGAGGTTTCAAGATATCTGAAATTCAAAACTGCAATGTTCAGCCAGTTGGCCTGCATCACTGTTCTCATCCGAGGCCGTTCCTGCTATGGGCACTGTGGAAGAAGTGCCCACCTTTTTATGCCTTGAAAGGCACTCAAGGCACCAAACCATTAAGTAGCTCCTCCCACATTTTTCCCGCTCTTTTCTGAGCTTGCTTGGTGAAGATTTTGAAAGTATAGAGAGATGGTTTTCTGTAGTAGAGATATTGCAACAATTGCTCACCTAACATGGAAGCACTTACTAACTAAAGAAAAATAGAAAGAACTCCTGTTAGGTGAGCACCTGATGCTCAAATGCAATTATTCTCTAAATATTATAACATACACTTCCAGAGCTGTTGTTTAGTTAACAGAACTTCAACCTCAATAGGTAAGCACTTACAAGCTTGAAGCTGTATTTCTATGAGGTTTCAAGACATCTGAAATTCAAAACTGCAATGTTCAGCCAGTTGACCTGCATCACTGTTCTCATCCGAGGCCGTTCCTGCTATGGGCACTGTGGAAGAAGTGCCCACCTTTTTATCCCTTGAAAGGCCCTCAAGGCACCAAACCATTAAGTAGCTCCTCCCACATTTTTCCCGCTCTTTTCTGAGCTTGCTTGGTGAAGATTTTGAAAGTATAGAGAGATGGTTTTCTGTAGTGGGGATATTGCAACAATTGCTCACCTAACATGGAAGCACTTACTAACTAAAGAAAAATAGAAAGAACTCCTGTTAGGTGAGCACCTGATGTTCAAATGCAATCCATCCTAAATATTATAACATACACTTCCAAAGTTGCTGTTTAGTTCACAGAACTTCAACCTCAAAAGGTAAGCACTTATAACCATGAAGCTGTATTTCTATGAGGTTTCAAGACATCTGAAATTCAAAACTGCAATGTTCAGCCAATGGGTCTGCATCCCTGTTCTTGTCTGAGGCTGTTCCTGTTATGGGCACTGTGGAAGAAGTGCCCACCTTTTTATGCCTTGAAAGGCACTCAAGGCACCAAACCATTAAGTAGCTCCTCCCACATTTTTCCCGCTCTTTCTGAGCTTGCTTGGTGAAGATTTTGAAAGTATAGAGAGATGGTTTTCTGTAGTAGAGATATTGCAACAATTGCTCACCTAACATGGAAGCACTTACTAACTAAAGAAAAATAGAAAGAACTCCTGTTAGGTGAGCACCTGATGTTCAAATGCAACCCATCCCTAAATATTATACCATGTACTTCCAGAGTTGTTGTTTATTTCACAGAACTTCAAACTCAAAAGGTAAGCACTTACAACCATGAAGCTGTATTTCTATGAGGTTTCAAGATATCTGAAATTCAAAACTGCAATGTTCAGCCAGTTGGCCTGCATCACTGTTCTCATCCGAGGCCGTTCCTGCTATGGGCACTGTGGAAGAAGTGCCCACCTTTTTATGCCTTGAAAGGCACTCAAGGCACCAAACCATTAAGTAGCTCCTCCCACATTTTTCCCGCTCTTTTCTGAGCTTGCTTCGTGAAGATTTTGAAAGTATAGAGAGATGGTTTTCTGTAGTAGAGATATTGCAACAATTGCTCACCTAACATGGAAGCACTTACTAACTAAAGAAAAATAGAAAGAACTCCTGTTAGGTGAGCACCTGATGCTCAAATGCAATTATTCTCTAAATATTATAACATACACTTCCAGAGCTGTTGTTTAGTTAACAGAACTTCAACCTCAATAGGTAAGCACTTACAAGCTTGAAGCTGTATTTCTATGAGGTTTCAAGACATCTGAAATTCAAAACTGCAATGTTCAGCCAGTTGACCTGCATCACTGTTCTCATCCGAGGCCGTTCCTGCTATGGGCACTGTGGAAGAAGTGCCCACCTTTTTATCCCTTGAAAGGCCCTCAAGGCACCAAACCATTAAGTAGCTCCTCCCACATTTTTCCCGCTCTTTTCTGAGCTTGCTTGGTGAAGATTTTGAAAGTATAGAGAGATGGTTTTCTGTAGTGGGGATATTGCAACAATTGCTCACCTAACATGGAAGCACTTACTAACTAAAGAAAAATAGAAAGAACTCCTGTTAGGTGAGCACCTGATGTTCAAATGCAATCCATCCTAAATATTATAACATACACTTCCAAAGTTGCTGTTTAGTTCACAGAACTTCAACCTCAAAAGGTAAGCACTTATAACCATGAAGCTGTATTTCTATGAGGTTTCAAGACATCTGAAATTCAAAACTGCAATGTTCAGCCAATGGGTCTGCATCCCTGTTCTTGTCTGAGGCTGTTCCTGTTATGGGCACTGTGGAAGAAGTGCCCACCTTTTTATGCCTTGAAAGGCACTCAAGGCACCAAACCATTAAGTAGCTCCTCCCACATTTTTCCCGCTCTTTCTGAGCTTGCTTGGTGAAGATTTTGAAAGTATAGAGAGATGGTTTTCTGTAGTAGAGATATTGCAACAATTGCTCACCTAACATGGAAGCACTTACTAACTAAAGAAAAATAGAAAGAACTCCTGTTAGGTGAGCACCTGATGCTCAAATGCAATTATTCTCTAAATATTATAACATACACTTCCAGAGCTGTTGTTTAGTTAACAGAACTTCAACCTCAATAGGTAAGCACTTACAAGCTTGAAGCTGTATTTCTATGAGGTTTCAAGACATCTGAAATTCAAAACTGCAATGTTCAGCCAGTTGGCCTGCATCACTGTTCTCATCCGAGGCCGTTCCTGCTATGGGCACTGTGGAAGAAGTGCCCACCTTTTTATCCCTTGAAAGGCCCTCAAGGCACCAAACCATTAAGTAGCTCCTCCCACATTTTTCCCGCTCTTTTCTGAGCTTGCTTGGTGAAGATTTTGAAAGTATAGAGAGATGGTTTTCTGTAGTGGGGATATTGCAACAATTGCTCACCTAACATGGAAGCACTTACTAACTAAAGAAAAATAGAAAGAACTCCTGTTAGGTGAGCACCTGATGTTCAAATGCAATCCATCCTAAATATTATAACATACACTTCCAAAGTTGCTGTTTAGTTCACAGAACTTCAACCTCAAAAGGTAAGCACTTATAACCATGAAGCTGTATTTCTATGAGGTTTCAAGACATCTGAAATTCAAAACTGCAATGTTCAGCCAAAGGGTCTGCATCCCTGTTCTTGTCTGAGGCTGTTCCTGGTATGGGCACTGTGGAAGAAGTTCTAGCCTTTTTATCCCTTGAAAGTCCCTGAAGGCACCAAACCATTAAGAAGCTCCTCCCACATTTTTCCCGCTCTTTTCTGAGCTTGCTTGGTGAAGATTTTGAAAGTATAGAGAGATGGTTTTCTGTAGTGGAGATATTGCAACAATTGCTCACCTAACATGGAAGCACTTACTAACTAAAGAAAAATAGAAATAACTCCTGTTAGGTGAGCACCTGATGTTCAAATGCAATCCATCCTAAATATTATAACATACACTTCCAAAATTGCTGTTTAGTTCACAGAACTTCAACGTCAAAAGGGAAGCACTTACACATATATAAAACGCAGGTGCCAACCTTGAAGCTGTATTTCTATGAGGTTCCAAGACATCTGAAATTCAAAACTGCAATGTTCAGCCATTGGGTCTGCATCCCTGTTCTTGTCTGAGGCTGTTCCTGTTATGGGCACTGTGGAAGAAGTGCTCGCCTTTTTATCCCTTGAAAGGCCCTGAAGTCACCAAAACATTAAGTAGCTCCTCCCACATTTTTCCCGCTCTTTTCTGAGCTTGATTGGTGAAGATTTTGAAAGTATAGAGAGATGGTTTTCTGTAGTGGGGATATTGCAACAATTGCTCACCTAACATGGAAGCACTTACTAACTAAAGAAAAATAGAAAGAACTCCTGTTAGGTGAACACCTGATGCTCAAATGTAATCCATCCCTAAATATTATACCATGTACTTCCAGAGTTGTTGTTTATTTCACAGAACTTCAAACTCAAAAGGTAAGCACTTACAAGCTTGAAGCTGTATTTCTATGAGGTTTCAAGACATCTGAAATTCAAAACTGCAATGTTCAGCCAAAGGGTCTGCATCCCTGTTCTTGTCAGAGGCTGTTTCTGGTATGGGCACTGTGGAAGAAGTGCCCACCTTTTCATCCCTTGAAAGGCCCTCAAGGCACCAAACCATTAAGTAGCTCCTCCCACATTTTTCCCGCTCTTTTCCGAGCTTGCTTGGTGAAGATTTTGAAAGTATAGAGAGATGGTTTTCTGTAGTGGGGATAGTGCAACAATTGCTCACCTAACATAGAAGCACTTACTAACTAAAGAAAAATAGAAAGAACTCCTGTTAGGTGAACACCTGATGCTCAAATGCAATCCATCCCTAAATAGTATACCATGTACTTCCAGAGTTGTTGTTTATTTCACAGAACTTCAAACTCAAAAGGTAAGCACTTATAACCATGAAGCTGTATTTCTATGAGGTTTCAAGACATCTGAAATTCAAAACTGCAATGTTCAGCCAGTTGGCCTGCATCACTGTTGTCATCCGAGGCCGTTCCTGCTATGGGCACTGTGGAGAAGGGCCCACCTTTTTATCCCTTGAAAGGCCCTCAAGGCACCAGACCATTAAGTAGCTCCTCCCACATTTTTCCCGCTCGTTTCTGAGGTTGCTTGGTGAAGATTTTGAAAGTATAGAGAGATGGTTTTCTGTAGTGGGGATATTGCAACAATTGCTCACCTAACATGGAAGCACTTACTAACTAAAGAAAAATAGAAAGAACTCCTGTTAGGTGAACACCTGATGCTCAAATGCAATCCATCCCTAAATATTATACCATGTACTTCCAGAGTTGTTGTTTATTTCACAGAACTTCAAACTCAAAAGGTAAGCACTTACAAGCTTGAAGCTGTATTTCTATGAGGTTTCAAGGCATCTGAAATTCCAAACTGCAATGTTCAGCCAAAGGGTCTGCATCCCTGTTCTTGTCAGAGGCTGTTTCTGGTATGGGCACTGTGGAATAAGTGCTCGCCTTTTTATCCCTTGAAAGGCCCTGAAGGCACCAAACCATTAAGTAGCTCCTCCCACATTTTTCCCGCTCTTTTCTGAACTTTCTGAGGTTGCTTGGTGAAGATTTTGAAAGTATAGAGAGATGGTTTTCTGTAGTGGGGATATTGCAACAATTGCTCACCTAACATGGAAGCACTTACTAACTAAAGAAAAATAGAAAGAACTCCTGTTAGGTGAACACCTGATGCTCAAATGCAATCCATCCCTAAATATTATACCATGTACTTCCAGAGTTGTTGTTTATTTCACAGAACTTCAAACTCAATAGGTAAGCACTTACAAGCTTGAAGCTGTATTTCTATGAGGTTTCAAGACATCTGAAATTCAAAACTGCAATGTTCAGCCAAAGGGTCTGCATCCCTGTTCTTGTCAGAGGCTGTTTCTGGTATGGGCACTGTGGAAGAAGTGCCCACCTTTTTATCCCTTGAAAGGCCCTCAAGGCACCAAACCATTAAGTAGCTCCTCCCACATTTTTCCCGCTCTTTTCTGAGCTTACTTGGTGAAGATTTTGAAAGTATAGAGAGATGGTTTTCTGTAGTGGGGATATTGCAACAATTGCTCACCTAACATGGAAGCACTTACTAACTAAAGAAAAATAGAAAGAACTCCTGTTAGGTGAGCACCTGATGTTCAAATGCAATCCATCCTAAATATTATAACATACACTTCCAAAGTTGCTGTTTAGTTCACAGAACTTCAACCTCAAAAGGTAAGCACTTATAACCATGAAGCTGTATTTCTATGAGGTTTCAAGACATCTGAAATTCAAAACTGCAATGTTCAGCCAAAGGGTCTGCATCCCTGTTCTTGTCTGAGGCTGTTCCTGGTATGGGCACTGTGGAAGAAGTTCTAGCCTTTTTATCCCTTGAAAGTCCCTGAAGGCACCAAACCATTAAGAAGCTCCTCCCACATTTTTCCCGCTCTTTTCTGAGCTTGCTTGGTGAAGATTTTGAAAGTATAGAGAGATGGTTTTCTGTAGTGGAGATATTGCAACAATTGCTCACCTAACATGGAAGCACTTACTAACTAAAGAAAAATAGAAAGAACTCCTGTTAGGTGAGCACCTGATGTTCAAATGCAACCCATCCCTAAATATTATACCATGTACTTCCAGAGTTGTTGTTTATTTCACAGAACTTCAAACTCAAAAGGTAAGCACTTACAACCATGAAGCTGTATTTCTATGAGGTTTCAAGATATCTGAAATTCAAAACTGCAATGTTCAGCCAGTTGGCCTGCATCACTGTTCTCATCCGAGGCCGTTCCTGCTATGGGCACTGTGGAAGAAGTGCCCACCTTTTTATGCCTTGAAAGGCACTCAAGGCACCAAACCATTAAGTAGCTCCTCCCACATTTTTCCCGCTCTTTTCTGAGCTTGCTTCGTGAAGATTTTGAAAGTATAGAGAGATGGTTTTCTGTAGTAGAGATATTGCAACAATTGCTCACCTAACATGGAAGCACTTACTAACTAAAGAAAAATAGAAAGAACTCCTGTTAGGTGAGCACCTGATGCTCAAATGCAATTATTCTCTAAATATTATAACATACACTTCCAGAGCTGTTGTTTAGTTAACAGAACTTCAACCTCAATAGGTAAGCACTTACAAGCTTGAAGCTGTATTTCTATGAGGTTTCAAGACATCTGAAATTCAAAACTGCAATGTTCAGCCAGTTGACCTGCATCACTGTTCTCATCCGAGGCCGTTCCTGCTATGGGCACTGTGGAAGAAGTGCCCACCTTTTTATCCCTTGAAAGGCCCTCAAGGCACCAAACCATTAAGTAGCTCCTCCCACATTTTTCCCGCTCTTTTCTGAGCTTGCTTGGTGAAGATTTTGAAAGTATAGAGAGATGGTTTTCTGTAGTGGGGATATTGCAACAATTGCTCACCTAACATGGAAGCACTTACTAACTAAAGAAAAATAGAAAGAACTCCTGTTAGGTGAGCACCTGATGTTCAAATGCAATCCATCCTAAATATTATAACATACACTTCCAAAGTTGCTGTTTAGTTCACAGAACTTCAACCTCAAAAGGTAAGCACTTATAACCATGAAGCTGTATTTCTATGAGGTTTCAAGACATCTGAAATTCAAAACTGCAATGTTCAGCCAATGGGTCTGCATCCCTGTTCTTGTCTGAGGCTGTTCCTGTTATGGGCACTGTGGAAGAAGTGCCCACCTTTTTATGCCTTGAAAGGCACTCAAGGCACCAAACCATTAAGTAGCTCCTCCCACATTTTTCCCGCTCTTTCTGAGCTTGCTTGGTGAAGATTTTGAAAGTATAGAGAGATGGTTTTCTGTAGTAGAGATATTGCAACAATTGCTCACCTAACATGGAAGCACTTACTAACTAAAGAAAAATAGAAAGAACTCCTGTTAGGTGAGCACCTGATGCTCAAATGCAATTATTCTCTAAATATTATAACATACACTTCCAGAGCTGTTGTTTAGTTAACAGAACTTCAACCTCAATAGGTAAGCACTTACAAGCTTGAAGCTGTATTTCTATGAGGTTTCAAGACATCTGAAATTCAAAACTGCAATGTTCAGCCAGTTGGCCTGCATCACTGTTCTCATCCGAGGCCGTTCCTGCTATGGGCACTGTGGAAGAAGTGCCCACCTTTTTATCCCTTGAAAGGCCCTCAAGGCACCAAACCATTAAGTAGCTCCTCCCACATTTTTCCCGCTCTTTTCTGAGCTTGCTTGGTGAAGATTTTGAAAGTATAGAGAGATGGTTTTCTGTAGTGGGGATATTGCAACAATTGCTCACCTAACATGGAAGCACTTACTAACTAAAGAAAAATAGAAAGAACTCCTGTTAGGTGAGCACCTGATGTTCAAATGCAATCCATCCTAAATATTATAACATACACTTCCAAAGTTGCTGTTTAGTTCACAGAACTTCAACCTCAAAAGGTAAGCACTTATAACCATGAAGCTGTATTTCTATGAGGTTTCAAGACATCTGAAATTCAAAACTGCAATGTTCAGCCAAAGGGTCTGCATCCCTGTTCTTGTCTGAGGCTGTTCCTGGTATGGGGACTGTGGAAGAAGTTCTAGCCTTTTTATCCCTTGAAAGTCCCTGAAGGCACCAAACCATTAAGAAGCTCCTCCCACATTTTTCCCGCTCTTTTCTGAGCTTGCTTGGTGAAGATTTTGAAAGTATAGAGAGATGGTTTTCTGTAGTGGAGATATTGCAACAATTGCTCACCTAACATGGAAGCACTTACTAACTAAAGAAAAATAGAAAGAACTCCTGTTAGGTGAGCACCTGATGTTCAAATGCAACCCATCCCTAAATATTATACCATGTACTTCCAGAGTTGTTGTTTATTTCACAGAACTTCAAACTCAAAAGGTAAGCACTTACAACCATGAAGCTGTATTTCTATGAGGTTTCAAGATATCTGAAATTCAAAACTGCAATGTTCAGCCAGTTGGCCTGCATCACTGTTCTCATCCGAGGCCGTTCCTGCTATGGGCACTGTGGAAGAAGTGCCCACCTTTTTATGCCTTGAAAGGCACTCAAGGCACCAAACCATTAAGTAGCTCCTCCCACATTTTTCCCGCTCTTTTCTGAGCTTGCTTGGTGAAGATTTTGAAAGTATAGAGAGATGGTTTTCTGTAGTAGAGATATTGCAACAATTGCTCACCTAACATGGAAGCACTTACTAACTAAAGAAAAATAGAAAGAACTCCTGTTAGGTGAGCACCTGATGCTCAAATGCAATTATTCTCTAAATATTATAACATACACTTCCAGAGCTGTTGTTTAGTTAACAGAACTTCAACCTCAATAGGTAAGCACTTACAAGCTTGAAGCTGTATTTCTATGAGGTTTCAAGACATCTGAAATTCAAAACTGCAATGTTCAGCCAGTTGACCTGCATCACTGTTCTCATCCGAGGCCGTTCCTGCTATGGGCACTGTGGAAGAAGTGCCCACCTTTTTATCCCTTGAAAGGCCCTCAAGGCACCAAACCATTAAGTAGCTCCTCCCACATTTTTCCCGCTCTTTTCTGAGCTTGCTTGGTGAAGATTTTGAAAGTATAGAGAGATGGTTTTCTGTAGTGGGGATATTGCAACAATTGCTCACCTAACATGGAAGCACTTACTAACTAAAGAAAAATAGAAAGAACTCCTGTTAGGTGAGCACCTGATGTTCAAATGCAATCCATCCTAAATATTATAACATACACTTCCAAAGTTGCTGTTTAGTTCACAGAACTTCAACCTCAAAAGGTAAGCACTTATAACCATGAAGCTGTATTTCTATGAGGTTTCAAGACATCTGAAATTCAAAACTGCAATGTTCAGCCAATGGGTCTGCATCCCTGTTCTTGTCTGAGGCTGTTCCTGTTATGGGCACTGTGGAAGAAGTGCCCACCTTTTTATGCCTTGAAAGGCACTCAAGGCACCAAACCATTAAGTAGCTCCTCCCACATTTTTCCCGCTCTTTCTGAGCTTGCTTGGTGAAGATTTTGAAAGTATAGAGAGATGGTTTTCTGTAGTAGAGATATTGCAACAATTGCTCACCTAACATGGAAGCACTTACTAACTAAAGAAAAATAGAAAGAACTCCTGTTAGGTGAGCACCTGATGTTCAAATGCAACCCATCCCTAAATATTATACCATGTACTTCCAGAGTTGTTGTTTATTTCACAGAACTTCAAACTCAAAAGGTAAGCACTTACAACCATGAAGCTGTATTTCTATGAGGTTTCAAGATATCTGAAATTCAAAACTGCAATGTTCAGCCAGTTGGCCTGCATCACTGTTCTCATCCGAGGCCGTTCCTGCTATGGGCACTGTGGAAGAAGTGCCCACCTTTTTATGCCTTGAAAGGCACTCAAGGCACCAAACCATTAAGTAGCTCCTCCCACATTTTTCCCGCTCTTTTCTGAGCTTGCTTCGTGAAGATTTTGAAAGTATAGAGAGATGGTTTTCTGTAGTAGAGATATTGCAACAATTGCTCACCTAACATGGAAGCACTTACTAACTAAAGAAAAATAGAAAGAACTCCTGTTAGGTGAGCACCTGATGCTCAAATGCAATTATTCTCTAAATATTATAACATACACTTCCAGAGCTGTTGTTTAGTTAACAGAACTTCAACCTCAATAGGTAAGCACTTACAAGCTTGAAGCTGTATTTCTATGAGGTTTCAAGACATCTGAAATTCAAAACTGCAATGTTCAGCCAGTTGACCTGCATCACTGTTCTCATCCGAGGCCGTTCCTGCTATGGGCACTGTGGAAGAAGTGCCCACCTTTTTATCCCTTGAAAGGCCCTCAAGGCACCAAACCATTAAGTAGCTCCTCCCACATTTTTCCCGCTCTTTTCTGAGCTTGCTTGGTGAAGATTTTGAAAGTATAGAGAGATGGTTTTCTGTAGTGGGGATATTGCAACAATTGCTCACCTAACATGGAAGCACTTACTAACTAAAGAAAAATAGAAAGAACTCCTGTTAGGTGAGCACCTGATGTTCAAATGCAATCCATCCTAAATATTATAACATACACTTCCAAAGTTGCTGTTTAGTTCACAGAACTTCAACCTCAAAAGGTAAGCACTTATAACCATGAAGCTGTATTTCTATGAGGTTTCAAGACATCTGAAATTCAAAACTGCAATGTTCAGCCAATGGGTCTGCATCCCTGTTCTTGTCTGAGGCTGTTCCTGTTATGGGCACTGTGGAAGAAGTGCCCACCTTTTTATGCCTTGAAAGGCACTCAAGGCACCAAACCATTAAGTAGCTCCTCCCACATTTTTCCCGCTCTTTCTGAGCTTGCTTGGTGAAGATTTTGAAAGTATAGAGAGATGGTTTTCTGTAGTAGAGATATTGCAACAATTGCTCACCTAACATGGAAGCACTTACTAACTAAAGAAAAATAGAAAGAACTCCTGTTAGGTGAGCACCTGATGCTCAAATGCAATTATTCTCTAAATATTATAACATACACTTCCAGAGCTGTTGTTTAGTTAACAGAACTTCAACCTCAATAGGTAAGCACTTACAAGCTTGAAGCTGTATTTCTATGAGGTTTCAAGACATCTGAAATTCAAAACTGCAATGTTCAGCCAGTTGGCCTGCATCACTGTTCTCATCCGAGGCCGTTCCTGCTATGGGCACTGTGGAAGAAGTGCCCACCTTTTTATCCCTTGAAAGGCCCTCAAGGCACCAAACCATTAAGTAGCTCCTCCCACATTTTTCCCGCTCTTTTCTGAGCTTGCTTGGTGAAGATTTTGAAAGTATAGAGAGATGGTTTTCTGTAGTGGGGATATTGCAACAATTGCTCACCTAACATGGAAGCACTTACTAACTAAAGAAAAATAGAAAGAACTCCTGTTAGGTGAGCACCTGATGTTCAAATGCAATCCATCCTAAATATTATAACATACACTTCCAAAGTTGCTGTTTAGTTCACAGAACTTCAACCTCAAAAGGTAAGCACTTATAACCATGAAGCTGTATTTCTATGAGGTTTCAAGACATCTGAAATTCAAAACTGCAATGTTCAGCCAAAGGGTCTGCATCCCTGTTCTTGTCTGAGGCTGTTCCTGGTATGGGCACTGTGGAAGAAGTTCTAGCCTTTTTATCCCTTGAAAGTCCCTGAAGGCACCAAACCATTAAGAAGCTCCTCCCACATTTTTCCCGCTCTTTTCTGAGCTTGCTTGGTGAAGATTTTGAAAGTATAGAGAGATGGTTTTCTGTAGTGGAGATATTGCAACAATTGCTCACCTAACATGGAAGCACTTACTAACTAAAGAAAAATAGAAATAACTCCTGTTAGGTGAGCACCTGATGTTCAAATGCAATCCATCCTAAATATTATAACATACACTTCCAAAATTGCTGTTTAGTTCACAGAACTTCAACGTCAAAAGGGAAGCACTTACACATATATAAAACGCAGGTGCCAACCTTGAAGCTGTATTTCTATGAGGTTCCAAGACATCTGAAATTCAAAACTGCAATGTTCAGCCATTGGGTCTGCATCCCTGTTCTTGTCTGAGGCTGTTCCTGTTATGGGCACTGTGGAAGAAGTGCTCGCCTTTTTATCCCTTGAAAGGCCCTGAAGTCACCAAAACATTAAGTAGCTCCTCCCACATTTTTCCCGCTCTTTTCTGAGCTTGATTGGTGAAGATTTTGAAAGTATAGAGAGATGGTTTTCTGTAGTGGGGATATTGCAACAATTGCTCACCTAACATGGAAGCACTTACTAACTAAAGAAAAATAGAAAGAACTCCTGTTAGGTGAACACCTGATGCTCAAATGTAATCCATCCCTAAATATTATACCATGTACTTCCAGAGTTGTTGTTTATTTCACAGAACTTCAAACTCAAAAGGTAAGCACTTACAAGCTTGAAGCTGTATTTCTATGAGGTTTCAAGACATCTGAAATTCAAAACTGCAATGTTCAGCCAAAGGGTCTGCATCCCTGTTCTTGTCAGAGGCTGTTTCTGGTATGGGCACTGTGGAAGAAGTGCCCACCTTTTCATCCCTTGAAAGGCCCTCAAGGCACCAAACCATTAAGTAGCTCCTCCCACATTTTTCCCGCTCTTTTCCGAGCTTGCTTGGTGAAGATTTTGAAAGTATAGAGAGATGGTTTTCTGTAGTGGGGATAGTGCAACAATTGCTCACCTAACATAGAAGCACTTACTAACTAAAGAAAAATAGAAAGAACTCCTGTTAGGTGAACACCTGATGCTCAAATGCAATCCATCCCTAAATAGTATACCATGTACTTCCAGAGTTGTTGTTTATTTCACAGAACTTCAAACTCAAAAGGTAAGCACTTATAACCATGAAGCTGTATTTCTATGAGGTTTCAAGACATCTGAAATTCAAAACTGCAATGTTCAGCCAGTTGGCCTGCATCACTGTTGTCATCCGAGGCCGTTCCTGCTATGGGCACTGTGGAGAAGGGCCCACCTTTTTATCCCTTGAAAGGCCCTCAAGGCACCAGACCATTAAGTAGCTCCTCCCACATTTTTCCCGCTCGTTTCTGAGGTTGCTTGGTGAAGATTTTGAAAGTATAGAGAGATGGTTTTCTGTAGTGGGGATATTGCAACAATTGCTCACCTAACATGGAAGCACTTACTAACTAAAGAAAAATAGAAAGAACTCCTGTTAGGTGAACACCTGATGCTCAAATGCAATCCATCCCTAAATATTATACCATGTACTTCCAGAGTTGTTGTTTATTTCACAGAACTTCAAACTCAAAAGGTAAGCACTTACAAGCTTGAAGCTGTATTTCTATGAGGTTTCAAGGCATCTGAAATTCCAAACTGCAATGTTCAGCCAAAGGGTCTGCATCCCTGTTCTTGTCAGAGGCTGTTTCTGGTATGGGCACTGTGGAATAAGTGCTCGCCTTTTTATCCCTTGAAAGGCCCTGAAGGCACCAAACCATTAAGTAGCTCCTCCCACATTTTTCCCGCTCTTTTCTGAACTTTCTGAGGTTGCTTGGTGAAGATTTTGAAAGTATAGAGAGATGGTTTTCTGTAGTGGGGATATTGCAACAATTGCTCACCTAACATGGAAGCACTTACTAACTAAAGAAAAATAGAAAGAACTCCTGTTAGGTGAACACCTGATGCTCAAATGCAATCCATCCCTAAATATTATACCATGTACTTCCAGAGTTGTTGTTTATTTCACAGAACTTCAAACTCAATAGGTAAGCACTTACAAGCTTGAAGCTGTATTTCTATGAGGTTTCAAGACATCTGAAATTCAAAACTGCAATGTTCAGCCAAAGGGTCTGCATCCCTGTTCTTGTCAGAGGCTGTTTCTGGTATGGGCACTGTGGAAGAAGTGCCCACCTTTTTATCCCTTGAAAGGCCCTCAAGGCACCAAACCATTAAGTAGCTCCTCCCACATTTTTCCCGCTCTTTTCTGAGCTTACTTGGTGAAGATTTTGAAAGTATAGAGAGATGGTTTTCTGTAGTGGGGATATTGCAACAATTGCTCACCTAACATGGAAGCACTTACTAACTAAAGAAAAATAGAAAGAACTCCTGTTAGGTGAGCACCTGATGTTCAAATGCAATCCATCCTAAATATTATAACATACACTTCCAAAGTTGCTGTTTAGTTCACAGAACTTCAACCTCAAAAGGTAAGCACTTATAACCATGAAGCTGTATTTCTATGAGGTTTCAAGACATCTGAAATTCAAAACTGCAATGTTCAGCCAAAGGGTCTGCATCCCTGTTCTTGTCTGAGGCTGTTCCTGGTATGGGGACTGTGGAAGAAGTTCTAGCCTTTTTATCCCTTGAAAGTCCCTGAAGGCACCAAACCATTAAGAAGCTCCTCCCACATTTTTCCCGCTCTTTTCTGAGCTTGCTTGGTGAAGATTTTGAAAGTATAGAGAGATGGTTCTCTGTAGTGGAGATATTGCAACAATTGCTCACCTAACATGGAAGCACTTACTAACTAAAGAAAAATAGAAAGAACTCCTGTTAGGTGAGCACCTGATGTTCAAATGCAACCCATCCCTAAATATTATACCATGTACTTCCAGAGTTGTTGTTTATTTCACAGAACTTCAAACTCAAAAGGTAAGCACTTACAACCATGAAGCTGTATTTCTATGAGGTTTCAAGATATCTGAAATTCAAAACTGCAATGTTCAGCCAGTTGGCCTGCATCACTGTTCTCATCCGAGGCCGTTCCTGCTATGGGCACTGTGGAAGAAGTGCCCACCTTTTTATGCCTTGAAAGGCACTCAAGGCACCAAACCATTAAGTAGCTCCTCCCACATTTTTCCCGCTCTTTTCTGAGCTTGCTTGGTGAAGATTTTGAAAGTATAGAGAGATGGTTTTCTGTAGTAGAGATATTGCAACAATTGCTCACCTAACATGGAAGCACTTACTAACTAAAGAAAAATAGAAAGAACTCCTGTTAGGTGAGCACCTGATGCTCAAATGCAATTATTCTCTAAATATTATAACATACACTTCCAGAGCTGTTGTTTAGTTAACAGAACTTCAACCTCAATAGGTAAGCACTTACAAGCTTGAAGCTGTATTTCTATGAGGTTTCAAGACATCTGAAATTCAAAACTGCAATGTTCAGCCAGTTGACCTGCATCACTGTTCTCATCCGAGGCCGTTCCTGCTATGGGCACTGTGGAAGAAGTGCCCACCTTTTTATCCCTTGAAAGGCCCTCAAGGCACCAAACCATTAAGTAGCTCCTCCCACATTTTTCCCGCTCTTTTCTGAGCTTGCTTGGTGAAGATTTTGAAAGTATAGAGAGATGGTTTTCTGTAGTGGGGATATTGCAACAATTGCTCACCTAACATGGAAGCACTTACTAACTAAAGAAAAATAGAAAGAACTCCTGTTAGGTGAGCACCTGATGTTCAAATGCAATCCATCCTAAATATTATAACATACACTTCCAAAGTTGCTGTTTAGTTCACAGAACTTCAACCTCAAAAGGTAAGCACTTATAACCATGAAGCTGTATTTCTATGAGGTTTCAAGACATCTGAAATTCAAAACTGCAATGTTCAGCCAATGGGTCTGCATCCCTGTTCTTGTCTGAGGCTGTTCCTGTTATGGGCACTGTGGAAGAAGTGCCCACCTTTTTATGCCTTGAAAGGCACTCAAGGCACCAAACCATTAAGTAGCTCCTCCCACATTTTTCCCGCTCTTTCTGAGCTTGCTTGGTGAAGATTTTGAAAGTATAGAGAGATGGTTTTCTGTAGTAGAGATATTGCAACAATTGCTCACCTAACATGGAAGCACTTACTAACTAAAGAAAAATAGAAAGAACTCCTGTTAGGTGAGCACCTGATGTTCAAATGCAACCCATCCCTAAATATTATACCATGTACTTCCAGAGTTGTTGTTTATTTCACAGAACTTCAAACTCAAAAGGTAAGCACTTACAACCATGAAGCTGTATTTCTATGAGGTTTCAAGATATCTGAAATTCAAAACTGCAATGTTCAGCCAGTTGGCCTGCATCACTGTTCTCATCCGAGGCCGTTCCTGCTATGGGCACTGTGGAAGAAGTGCCCACCTTTTTATGCCTTGAAAGGCACTCAAGGCACCAAACCATTAAGTAGCTCCTCCCACATTTTTCCCGCTCTTTTCTGAGCTTGCTTCGTGAAGATTTTGAAAGTATAGAGAGATGGTTTTCTGTAGTAGAGATATTGCAACAATTGCTCACCTAACATGGAAGCACTTACTAACTAAAGAAAAATAGAAAGAACTCCTGTTAGGTGAGCACCTGATGCTCAAATGCAATTATTCTCTAAATATTATAACATACACTTCCAGAGCTGTTGTTTAGTTAACAGAACTTCAACCTCAATAGGTAAGCACTTACAAGCTTGAAGCTGTATTTCTATGAGGTTTCAAGACATCTGAAATTCAAAACTGCAATGTTCAGCCAGTTGACCTGCATCACTGTTCTCATCCGAGGCCGTTCCTGCTATGGGCACTGTGGAAGAAGTGCCCACCTTTTTATCCCTTGAAAGGCCCTCAAGGCACCAAACCATTAAGTAGCTCCTCCCACATTTTTCCCGCTCTTTTCTGAGCTTGCTTGGTGAAGATTTTGAAAGTATAGAGAGATGGTTTTCTGTAGTGGGGATATTGCAACAATTGCTCACCTAACATGGAAGCACTTACTAACTAAAGAAAAATAGAAAGAACTCCTGTTAGGTGAGCACCTGATGTTCAAATGCAATCCATCCTAAATATTATAACATACACTTCCAAAGTTGCTGTTTAGTTCACAGAACTTCAACCTCAAAAGGTAAGCACTTATAACCATGAAGCTGTATTTCTATGAGGTTTCAAGACATCTGAAATTCAAAACTGCAATGTTCAGCCAATGGGTCTGCATCCCTGTTCTTGTCTGAGGCTGTTCCTGTTATGGGCACTGTGGAAGAAGTGCCCACCTTTTTATGCCTTGAAAGGCACTCAAGGCACCAAACCATTAAGTAGCTCCTCCCACATTTTTCCCGCTCTTTCTGAGCTTGCTTGGTGAAGATTTTGAAAGTATAGAGAGATGGTTTTCTGTAGTAGAGATATTGCAACAATTGCTCACCTAACATGGAAGCACTTACTAACTAAAGAAAAATAGAAAGAACTCCTGTTAGGTGAGCACCTGATGCTCAAATGCAATTATTCTCTAAATATTATAACATACACTTCCAGAGCTGTTGTTTAGTTAACAGAACTTCAACCTCAATAGGTAAGCACTTACAAGCTTGAAGCTGTATTTCTATGAGGTTTCAAGACATCTGAAATTCAAAACTGCAATGTTCAGCCAGTTGGCCTGCATCACTGTTCTCATCCGAGGCCGTTCCTGCTATGGGCACTGTGGAAGAAGTGCCCACCTTTTTATCCCTTGAAAGGCCCTCAAGGCACCAAACCATTAAGTAGCTCCTCCCACATTTTTCCCGCTCTTTTCTGAGCTTGCTTGGTGAAGATTTTGAAAGTATAGAGAGATGGTTTTCTGTAGTGGGGATATTGCAACAATTGCTCACCTAACATGGAAGCACTTACTAACTAAAGAAAAATAGAAAGAACTCCTGTTAGGTGAGCACCTGATGTTCAAATGCAATCCATCCTAAATATTATAACATACACTTCCAAAGTTGCTGTTTAGTTCACAGAACTTCAACCTCAAAAGGTAAGCACTTATAACCATGAAGCTGTATTTCTATGAGGTTTCAAGACATCTGAAATTCAAAACTGCAATGTTCAGCCAAAGGGTCTGCATCCCTGTTCTTGTCTGAGGCTGTTCCTGGTATGGGCACTGTGGAAGAAGTTCTAGCCTTTTTATCCCTTGAAAGTCCCTGAAGGCACCAAACCATTAAGAAGCTCCTCCCACATTTTTCCCGCTCTTTTCTGAGCTTGCTTGGTGAAGATTTTGAAAGTATAGAGAGATGGTTTTCTGTAGTGGAGATATTGCAACAATTGCTCACCTAACATGGAAGCACTTACTAACTAAAGAAAAATAGAAATAACTCCTGTTAGGTGAGCACCTGATGTTCAAATGCAATCCATCCTAAATATTATAACATACACTTCCAAAATTGCTGTTTAGTTCACAGAACTTCAACGTCAAAAGGGAAGCACTTACACATATATAAAACGCAGGTGCCAACCTTGAAGCTGTATTTCTATGAGGTTCCAAGACATCTGAAATTCAAAACTGCAATGTTCAGCCATTGGGTCTGCATCCCTGTTCTTGTCTGAGGCTGTTCCTGTTATGGGCACTGTGGAAGAAGTGCTCGCCTTTTTATCCCTTGAAAGGCCCTGAAGTCACCAAAACATTAAGTAGCTCCTCCCACATTTTTCCCGCTCTTTTCTGAGCTTGATTGGTGAAGATTTTGAAAGTATAGAGAGATGGTTTTCTGTAGTGGGGATATTGCAACAATTGCTCACCTAACATGGAAGCACTTACTAACTAAAGAAAAATAGAAAGAACTCCTGTTAGGTGAACACCTGATGCTCAAATGTAATCCATCCCTAAATATTATACCATGTACTTCCAGAGTTGTTGTTTATTTCACAGAACTTCAAACTCAAAAGGTAAGCACTTACAAGCTTGAAGCTGTATTTCTATGAGGTTTCAAGACATCTGAAATTCAAAACTGCAATGTTCAGCCAAAGGGTCTGCATCCCTGTTCTTGTCAGAGGCTGTTTCTGGTATGGGCACTGTGGAAGAAGTGCCCACCTTTTCATCCCTTGAAAGGCCCTCAAGGCACCAAACCATTAAGTAGCTCCTCCCACATTTTTCCCGCTCTTTTCCGAGCTTGCTTGGTGAAGATTTTGAAAGTATAGAGAGATGGTTTTCTGTAGTGGGGATAGTGCAACAATTGCTCACCTAACATAGAAGCACTTACTAACTAAAGAAAAATAGAAAGAACTCCTGTTAGGTGAACACCTGATGCTCAAATGCAATCCATCCCTAAATAGTATACCATGTACTTCCAGAGTTGTTGTTTATTTCACAGAACTTCAAACTCAAAAGGTAAGCACTTATAACCATGAAGCTGTATTTCTATGAGGTTTCAAGACATCTGAAATTCAAAACTGCAATGTTCAGCCAGTTGGCCTGCATCACTGTTGTCATCCGAGGCCGTTCCTGCTATGGGCACTGTGGAGAAGGGCCCACCTTTTTATCCCTTGAAAGGCCCTCAAGGCACCAGACCATTAAGTAGCTCCTCCCACATTTTTCCCGCTCGTTTCTGAGGTTGCTTGGTGAAGATTTTGAAAGTATAGAGAGATGGTTTTCTGTAGTGGGGATATTGCAACAATTGCTCACCTAACATGGAAGCACTTACTAACTAAAGAAAAATAGAAAGAACTCCTGTTAGGTGAACACCTGATGCTCAAATGCAATCCATCCCTAAATATTATACCATGTACTTCCAGAGTTGTTGTTTATTTCACAGAACTTCAAACTCAAAAGGTAAGCACTTACAAGCTTGAAGCTGTATTTCTATGAGGTTTCAAGGCATCTGAAATTCCAAACTGCAATGTTCAGCCAAAGGGTCTGCATCCCTGTTCTTGTCAGAGGCTGTTTCTGGTATGGGCACTGTGGAATAAGTGCTCGCCTTTTTATCCCTTGAAAGGCCCTGAAGGCACCAAACCATTAAGTAGCTCCTCCCACATTTTTCCCGCTCTTTTCTGAACTTTCTGAGGTTGCTTGGTGAAGATTTTGAAAGTATAGAGAGATGGTTTTCTGTAGTGGGGATATTGCAACAATTGCTCACCTAACATGGAAGCACTTACTAACTAAAGAAAAATAGAAAGAACTCCTGTTAGGTGAACACCTGATGCTCAAATGCAATCCACCCCTAAATATTATACCATGTACTTCCAGAGTTGTTGTTTATTTCACAGAACTTCAAACTCAATAGGTAAGCACTTACAAGCTTGAAGCTGTATTTCTATGAGGTTTCAAGACATCTGAAATTCAAAACTGCAATGTTCAGCCAAAGGGTCTGCATCCCTGTTCTTGTCAGAGGCTGTTTCTGGTATGGGCACTGTGGAAGAAGTGCCCACCTTTTTATCCCTTGAAAGGCCCTCAAGGCACCAAACCATTAAGTAGCTCCTCCCACATTTTTCCCGCTCTTTTCTGAGCTTACTTGGTGAAGATTTTGAAAGTATAGAGAGATGGTTTTCTGTAGTGGGGATATTGCAACAATTGCTCACCTAACATGGAAGCACTTACTAACTAAAGAAAAATAGAAAGAACTCCTGTTAGGTGAGCACCTGATGTTCAAATGCAATCCATCCTAAATATTATAACATACACTTCCAAAGTTGCTGTTTAGTTCACAGAACTTCAACCTCAAAAGGTAAGCACTTATAACCATGAAGCTGTATTTCTATGAGGTTTCAAGACATCTGAAATTCAAAACTGCAATGTTCAGCCAAAGGGTCTGCATCCCTGTTCTTGTCTGAGGCTGTTCCTGGTATGGGGACTGTGGAAGAAGTTCTAGCCTTTTTATCCCTTGAAAGTCCCTGAAGGCACCAAACCATTAAGAAGCTCCTCCCACATTTTTCCCGCTCTTTTCTGAGCTTGCTTGGTGAAGATTTTGAAAGTATAGAGAGATGGTTCTCTGTAGTGGAGATATTGCAACAATTGCTCACCTAACATGGAAGCACTTACTAACTAAAGAAAAATAGAAAGAACTCCTGTTAGGTGAGCACCTGATGTTCAAATGCAACCCATCCCTAAATATTATACCATGTACTTCCAGAGTTGTTGTTTATTTCACAGAACTTCAAACTCAAAAGGTAAGCACTTACAACCATGAAGCTGTATTTCTATGAGGTTTCAAGATATCTGAAATTCAAAACTGCAATGTTCAGCCAGTTGGCCTGCATCACTGTTCTCATCCGAGGCCGTTCCTGCTATGGGCACTGTGGAAGAAGTGCCCACCTTTTTATCCCTTGAAAGGCCCTCAAGGCACCAAACCATTAAGTAGCTCCTCCCACATTTTTCCCGCTCTTTTCTGAGCTTGCTTGGTGAAGATTTTGAAAGTATAGAGAGATGGTTTTCTGTAGTGGGGATATTGCAACAATTGCTCACCTAACATGGAAGCACTTACTAACTAAAGAAAAATAGAAAGAACTCCTGTTAGGTGAGCACCTGATGTTCAAATGCAATCCATCCTAAATATTATAACATACACTTCCAAAGTTGCTGTTTAGTTCACAGAACTTCAACCTCAAAAGGTAAGCACTTATAACCATGAAGCTGTATTTCTATGAGGTTTCAAGACATCTGAAATTCAAAACTGCAATGTTCAGCCAATGGGTCTGCATCCCTGTTCTTGTCTGAGGCTGTTCCTGTTATGGGCACTGTGGAAGAAGTGCCCACCTTTTTATGCCTTGAAAGGCACTCAAGGCACCAAACCATTAAGTAGCTCCTCCCACATTTTTCCCGCTCTTTCTGAGCTTGCTTGGTGAAGATTTTGAAAGTATAGAGAGATGGTTTTCTGTAGTAGAGATATTGCAACAATTGCTCACCTAACATGGAAGCACTTACTAACTAAAGAAAAATAGAAAGAACTCCTGTTAGGTGAGCACCTGATGTTCAAATGCAACCCATCCCTAAATATTATACCATGTACTTCCAGAGTTGTTGTTTATTTCACAGAACTTCAAACTCAAAAGGTAAGCACTTATAACCATGAAGCTGTATTTCTATGAGGTTTCAAGACATCTGAAATTCAAAACTGCAATGTTCAGCCAGTTGGCCTGCATCACTGTTGTCATCCGAGGCCGTTCCTGCTATGGGCACTGTGGAGAAGGGCCCACCTTTTTATCCCTTGAAAGGCCCTCAAGGCACCAGACCATTAAGTAGCTCCTCCCACATTTTTCCCGCTCGTTTCTGAGGTTGCTTGGTGAAGATTTTGAAAGTATAGAGAGATGGTTTTCTGTAGTGGGGATATTGCAACAATTGCTCACCTAACATGGAAGCACTTACTAACTAAAGAAAAATAGAAAGAACTCCTGTTAGGTGAACACCTGATGCTCAAATGCAATCCATCCCTAAATATTATACCATGTACTTCCAGAGTTGTTGTTTATTTCACAGAACTTCAAACTCAAAAGGTAAGCACTTACAAGCTTGAAGCTGTATTTCTATGAGGTTTCAAGGCATCTGAAATTCCAAACTGCAATGTTCAGCCAAAGGGTCTGCATCCCTGTTCTTGTCAGAGGCTGTTTCTGGTATGGGCACTGTGGAATAAGTGCTCGCCTTTTTATCCCTTGAAAGGCCCTGAAGGCACCAAACCATTAAGTAGCTCCTCCCACATTTTTCCCGCTCTTTTCTGAACTTTCTGAGGTTGCTTGGTGAAGATTTTGAAAGTATAGAGAGATGGTTTTCTGTAGTGGGGATATTGCAACAATTGCTCACCTAACATGGAAGCACTTACTAACTAAAGAAAAATAGAAAGAACTCCTGTTAGGTGAACACCTGATGCTCAAATGCAATCCATCCCTAAATATTATACCATGTACTTCCAGAGTTGTTGTTTATTTCACAGAACTTCAAACTCAAAAGGTAAGCACTTACAAGCTTGAAGCTGTATTTCTATGAGGTTTCAAGGCATCTGAAATTCAAAACTGCAATGTTCAGCCAAAGGGTCTGCATCCCTGTTCTTGTCAGAGGCTGTTTCTGGTATGGGCACTGTGGAATAAGTGCTCGCCTTTTTATCCCTTGAAAGGCCCTGAAGGCACCAAACCATTAAGTAGCTCCTCCCACATTTTTCCCGCTCTTTTCTGAGCTTGCTTGGTGAAGATTTTGAAAGTATAGAGAGATGGTTTTCTGTAGTGGGGATATTGCAACAATTGCTCACCTAACATGGAAGCACTTACTAACTAAAGAAAAATAGAAAGAACTCCTGTTAGGTGAACACCTAATGCTCAAATGCAATCCATCCCTAAATATTATACCATGTACTTCCAGAGTTGTTGTTTATTTCACAGAACTTCAAACTCAAAAGGTAAGCACTTACAAGCTTGAAGCTGTATTTCTATGAGGTTTCAAGACATCTGAAATTCAAAACTGCAATGTTCAGCCAAAGGGTCTGCATCCCTGTTCTTGTCTGAGGCTGTTCCTGGTATGGGCACTGTGGAAGAAGTTCTAGCCTTTTTATCCCTTGAAAGTCCCTGAAGGCACCAAACCATTAAGAAGCTCCTCCCACATTTTTCCCGCTCTTTTCTGAGCTTGCTTGGTGAAGATTTTGAAAGTATAGAGAGATGGTTTTCTGTAGTGGAGATATTGCAACAATTGCTCACCTAACATGGAAGCACTTACTAACTAAAGAAAAATAGAAAGAACTCCTGTTAGGTGAGCACCTGATGTTCAAATGCAACCCATCCCTAAATATTATACCATGTACTTCCAGAGTTGTTGTTTATTTCACAGAACTTCAAACTCAAAAGGTAAGCACTTACAACCATGAAGCTGTATTTCTATGAGGTTTCAAGATATCTGAAATTCAAAACTGCAATGTTCAGCCAGTTGGCCTGCATCACTGTTCTCATCCGAGGCCGTTCCTGCTATGGGCACTGTGGAAGAAGTGCCCACCTTTTTATGCCTTGAAAGGCACTCAAGGCACCAAACCATTAAGTAGCTCCTCCCACATTTTTCCCGCTCTTTTCTGAGCTTGCTTGGTGAAGATTTTGAAAGTATAGAGAGATGGTTTTCTGTAGTAGAGATATTGCAAAAATTGCTCACCTAACATGGAAGCACTTACTAACTAAAGAAAAATAGAAAGAACTCCTGTTAGGTGAGCACCTGATGCTCAAATGCAATTATTCTCTAAATATTATAACATACACTTCCAGAGCTGTTGTTTAGTTAACAGAACTTCAACCTCAATAGGTAAGCACTTACAAGCTTGAAGCTGTATTTCTATGAGGTTTCAAGACATCTGAAATTCAAAACTGCAATGTTCAGCCAGTTGACCTGCATCACTGTTCTCATCCGAGGCCGTTCCTGCTATGGGCACTGTGGAAGAAGTGCCCACCTTTTTATCCCTTGAAAGGCCCTCAAGGCACCAAACCATTAAGTAGCTCCTCCCACATTTTTCCCGCTCTTTTCTGAGCTTGCTTGGTGAAGATTTTGAAAGTATAGAGAGATGGTTTTCTGTAGTGGGGATATTGCAACAATTGCTCACCTAACATGGAAGCACTTACTAACTAAAGAAAAATAAAAAGAACTCCTGTAAGGTGAGCACCTGATGTTCAAATGCAATCCATCCCTAAATATTATACCATGTACTTCCAGAGTTGTTATTTATTTCACAGAACTTCAAACTCAAAAGGTAAGCACTTACAAGCTTGAAGCTGTATTTCTATGAGGTTTCAAGACATCTGAAATTCAAAACTGCAATGTTCAGCCAAAGGGTCTGCATCCCTGTTCTTGTCTGAGGCTGTTCCTGGTATGGGCACTGTGGAAGAAGTTCTAGCCTTTTTATCCCTTGAAAGTCCCTGAAGGCACCAAACCATTAAGAAGCTCCTCCCACATTTTTCCCGCTCTTTTCTGAGCTTGCTTGGTGAAGATTTTGAAAGTATAGAGAGATGGTTTTCTGTAGTGGAGATATTGCAACAATTGCTCACCTAACATGGAAGCACTTACTAACTAAAGAAAAATAGAAAGAACTCCTGTTAGGTGAGCACCTGATGTTCAAATGCAACCCATCCCTAAATATTATACCATGTACTTCCAGAGTTGTTGTTTATTTCACAGAACTTCAAACTCAAAAGGTAAGCACTTACAACCATGAAGCTGTATTTCTATGAGGTTTCAAGATATCTGAAATTCAAAACTGCAATGTTCAGCCAGTTGGCCTGCATCACTGTTCTCATCCGAGGCCATTCCTGCTGTGGGCACTGTGGAAGAAGTGCCCACCTTTTTATGCCTTGAAAGGCACTCAAGGCACCAAACCATTAAGTAGCTCCTCCCACATTTTTCCCGCTCTTTTCTGAGCTTGCTTGGTGAAGATTTTGAAAGTATAGAGAGATGGTTTTCTGTAGTAGAGATATTGCAACAATTGCTCACCTAACATGGAAGCACTTACTAACTAAAGAAAAATAGAAAGAACTCCTGTTAGGTGAGCACCTGATGCTCAAATGCAATCATTCTCTAAATATTATAACATACACTTCCAGAGCTGTTGTTTAGTTAACAGAACTTCAACCTCAATAGGTAAGCACTTACAAGCTTGAAGCTGTATTTCTATGAGGTTTCAAGACATCTGAAATTCAAAACTGCAATGTTCAGCCAGTTGACCCGCATCACTGTTCTCATCCGAGGCCGTTCCTGCTATGGGCACTGTGGAAGAAGTGCCCACCTTTTTATCCCTTGAAAGGCCCTCAAGGCACCAAACCATTAAGTAGCTCCTCCCACATTTTTCCCGCTCTTTTCTGAGCTTGCTTGGTGAAGATTTTGAAAGTATAGAGAGATGGTTTTCTGTAGTGGGGATATTGCAACAATTGCTCACCTAACATGGAAGCACTTACTAACTAAAGAAAAATAGAAAGAACTCCTGTTAGGTGAACACCTGATGCTCAAATGCAATCCATCCCTAAATATTATACCATGTACTTCCAGAGTTGTTGTTTATTTCACAGAACTTCAAACTCAAAAGGTAAGCACTTACAAGCTTGAAGCTGTATTTCTATGAGGTTTCAAGGCATCTGAAATTCAAAACTGCAATGTTCAGCCAAAGGGTCTGCATCCCTGTTCTTGTCAGAGGCTGTTTCTGGTATGGGCACTGTGGAATAAGTGCTCGCCTTTTTATCCCTTGAAAGGCCCTGAAGGCACCAAACCATTAAGTAGCTCCTCCCACATTTTTCCCGCTCTTTTCTGAGCTTGCTTGGTGAAGATTTTGAAAGTATAGAGAGATGGTTTTCTGTAGTGGGGATATTGCAACAATTGCTCACCTAACATGGAAGCACTTACTAACTAAAGAAAAATAGAAAGAACTCCTGTTAGGTGAACACCTAATGCTCAAATGCAATCCATCCCTAAATATTATACCATGTACTTCCAGAGTTGTTGTTTATTTCACAGAACTTCAAACTCAAAAGGTAAGCACTTACAAGCTTGAAGCTGTATTTCTATGAGGTTTCAAGACATCTGAAATTCAAAACTGCAATGTTCAGCCAAAGGGTCTGCATCCCTGTTCTTGTCTGAGGCTGTTCCTGGTATGGGCACTGTGGAAGAAGTTCTAGCCTTTTTATCCCTTGAAAGTCCCTGAAGGCACCAAACCATTAAGAAGCTCCTCCCACATTTTTCCCGCTCTTTTCTGAGCTTGCTTGGTGAAGATTTTGAAAGTATAGAGAGATGGTTTTCTGTAGTGGAGATATTGCAACAATTGCTCACCTAACATGGAAGCACTTACTAACTAAAGAAAAATAGAAAGAACTCCTGTTAGGTGAGCACCTGATGTTCAAATGCAACCCATCCCTAAATATTATACCATGTACTTCCAGAGTTGTTGTTTATTTCACAGAACTTCAAACTCAAAAGGTAAGCACTTACAACCATGAAGCTGTATTTCTATGAGGTTTCAAGATATCTGAAATTCAAAACTGCAATGTTCAGCCAGTTGGCCTGCATCACTGTTCTCATCCGAGGCCGTTCCTGCTATGGGCACTGTGGAAGAAGTGCCCACCTTTTTATGCCTTGAAAGGCACTCAAGGCACCAAACCATTAAGTAGCTCCTCCCACATTTTTCCCGCTCTTTTCTGAGCTTGCTTGGTGAAGATTTTGAAAGTATAGAGAGATGGTTTTCTGTAGTAGAGATATTGCAACAATTGCTCACCTAACATGGAAGCACTTACTAACTAAAGAAAAATAGAAAGAACTCCTGTTAGGTGAGCACCTGATGCTCAAATGCAATTATTCTCTAAATATTATAACATACACTTCCAGAGCTGTTGTTTAGTTAACAGAACTTCAACCTCAATAGGTAAGCACTTACAAGCTTGAAGCTGTATTTCTATGAGGTTTCAAGACATCTGAAATTCAAAACTGCAATGTTCAGCCAGTTGACCTGCATCACTGTTCTCATCCGAGGCCGTTCCTGCTATGGGCACTGTGGAAGAAGTGCCCACCTTTTTATCCCTTGAAAGGCCCTCAAGGCACCAAACCATTAAGTAGCTCCTCCCACATTTTTCCCGCTCTTTTCTGAGCTTGCTTGGTGAAGATTTTGAAAGTATAGAGAGATGGTTTTCTGTAGTGGGGATATTGCAACAATTGCTCACCTAACATGGAAGCACTTACTAACTAAAGAAAAATAAAAAGAACTCCTGTAAGGTGAGCACCTGATGTTCAAATGCAATCCATCCCTAAATATTATACCATGTACTTCCAGAGTTGTTATTTATTTCACAGAACTTCAAACTCAAAAGGTAAGCACTTACAAGCTTGAAGCTGTATTTCTATGAGGTTTCAAGACATCTGAAATTCAAAACTGCAATGTTCAGCCAAAGGGTCTGCATCCCTGTTCTTGTCTGAGGCTGTTCCTGGTATGGGCACTGTGGAAGAAGTTCTAGCCTTTTTATCCCTTGAAAGTCCCTGAAGGCACCAAACCATTAAGAAGCTCCTCCCACATTTTTCCCGCTCTTTTCTGAGCTTGCTTGGTGAAGATTTTGAAAGTATAGAGAGATGGTTTTCTGTAGTGGAGATATTGCAACAATTGCTCACCTAACATGGAAGCACTTACTAACTAAAGAAAAATAGAAAGAACTCCTGTTAGGTGAGCACCTGATGTTCAAATGCAACCCATCCCTAAATATTATACCATGTACTTCCAGAGTTGTTGTTTATTTCACAGAACTTCAAACTCAAAAGGTAAGCACTTACAACCATGAAGCTGTATTTCTATGAGGTTTCAAGATATCTGAAATTCAAAACTGCAATGTTCAGCCAGTTGGCCTGCATCACTGTTCTCATCCGAGGCCATTCCTGCTGTGGGCACTGTGGAAGAAGTGCCCACCTTTTTATGCCTTGAAAGGCACTCAAGGCACCAAACCATTAAGTAGCTCCTCCCACATTTTTCCCGCTCTTTTCTGAGCTTGCTTGGTGAAGATTTTGAAAGTATAGAGAGATGGTTTTCTGTAGTAGAGATATTGCAACAATTGCTCACCTAACATGGAAGCACTTACTAACTAAAGAAAAATAGAAAGAACTCCTGTTAGGTGAGCACCTGATGCTCAAATGCAATCATTCTCTAAATATTATAACATACACTTCCAGAGCTGTTGTTTAGTTAACAGAACTTCAACCTCAATAGGTAAGCACTTACAAGCTTGAAGCTGTATTTCTATGAGGTTTCAAGACATCTGAAATTCAAAACTGCAATGTTCAGCCAGTTGACCCGCATCACTGTTCTCATCCGAGGCCGTTCCTGCTATGGGCACTGTGGAAGAAGTGCCCACCTTTTTATCCCTTGAAAGGCCCTCAAGGCACCAAACCATTAAGTAGCTCCTCCCACATTTTTCCCGCTCTTTTCTGAGCTTGCTTGGTGAAGATTTTGAAAGTATAGAGAGATGGTTTTCTGTAGTGGGGATATTGCAACAATTGCTCACCTAACATGGAAGCACTTACTAACTAAAGAAAAATAAAAAGAACTCCTGTTAGGTGAGCACCTGATGTTCAAATGCAATCCATCCTAAATATTATAACATACACTTCCAAAGTTGCTGTTTAGTTCACAGAACTTCAACCTCAAAAGGTAAGCACTTATAACCATGAAGCTGTATTTCTATGAGGTTTCAAGACATCTGAAATTCAAAACTGCAATGTTCAGCCAAAGGGTCTGCATCCCTGTTCTTGTCTGAGGCTGTTCCTGGTATGGGCACTGTGGAAGAAGTTCTAGCCTTTTTATCCCTTGAAAGTCCCTGAAGGCACCAAACCATTAAGAAGCTCCTCCCACATTTTTCCCGCTCTTTTCTGAGCTTGCTTGGTGAAGATTTTGAAAGTATAGAGAGATGGTTTTCTGTAGTGGAGATATTGCAACAATTGCTCACCTAACATGGAAGCACTTACTAACTAAAGAAAAATAGAAATAACTCCTGTTAGGTGAGCACCTGATGTTCAAATGCAATCCATCCTAAATATTATAACATACACTTCCAAAATTGCTGTTTAGTTCACAGAACTTCAACCTCAAAAGGGAAGCACTTACACATATATAAAAGGCAGGTGCCAACCTTGAAGCTGTATTTCTGTGAGGTTCCAAGACATCTGAAATTCAAAACTGCAATGTTCAGCCATTGGGTCTGCATCCCTGTTCTTGTCTGAGGCTGTTCCTGTTATGGGCACTGTGGAAGAAGTGCTCGCCTTTTTATCCCTTGAAAGGCCCTGAAGGCACCAAAACATTAAGTAGCTCCTCCCACATTTTTCCCGCTCTTTTCTGAGCTTGATTGGTGAAGATTTTGAAAGTATAGAGAGATGGTTTTCTGTAGTGGGGATATTGCAACAATTGCTCACCTAACATGGAAGCACTTACTAACTAAAGAAAAATAGAAAGAACTCCTGTTAGGTGAACACCTGATGCTCAAATGTAATCCATCCCTAAATATTATACCATGTACTTCCAGAGTTGTTGTTTATTTCACAGAACTTCAAACTCAAAAGGTAAGCACTTACAAGCTTGAAGCTGTATTTCTATGAGGTTTCAAGACATCTGAAATTCAAAACTGCAATGTTCAGCCAAAGGGTCTGCATCCCTGTTCTTGTCTGAGGCTGTTCCTGGTATGGGCACTGTGGAAGAAGTTCTAGCCTTTTTATCCCTTGAAAGTCCCTGAAGGCACCAAACCATTAAGAAGCTCCTCCCACATTTTTCCCGCTCTTTTCTGAGCTTGCTTGGTGAAGATTTTGAAAGTATAGAGAGATGGTTTTCTGTAGTGGAGATATTGCAACAATTGCTCACCTAACATGGAAGCACTTACTAACTAAAGAAAAATAGAAATAACTCCTGTTAGGTGAGCACCTGATGTTCAAATGCAATCCATCCTAAATATTATAACATACACTTCCAAAATTGCTGTTTAGTTCACAGAACTTCAACCTCAAAAGGGGAGCACTTACACATATATAAAACGCAGGTGCCAACCTTGAAGCTGTATTTCTGTGAGGTTCCAAGACATCTGAAATTCAAAACTGCAATGTTCAGCCAGTGGGTCTGCATCCCAGTTCTTGTCTGAGGCTGTTCCTGTTATGGGCACTGTGGAAGAAGTGCTCGCCTTTTTATCCCTTGAAAGGCCCTGAAGGCACCAAAACATTAAGTAGCTCCTCCCACATTTTTCCCGCTCTTTTCTGAGCTTGATTGGTGAAGATTTTGAAAGTATAGAGAGATGGTTTTCTGTAGTGGGGATATTGCAACAATTGCTCACCTAACATGGAAGCACTTACTAACTAAAGAAAAATAGAAAGAACTCCTGTTAGGTGAGCACCTGATGCTCAAATGCAATTATTCTCTAAATATTATAACATACACTTCCAGAGCTGTTGTTTAGTTAACAGAGTTGTTGTTTATTTCACAGAACTTCAAACTCAAAAGGTAAGCACTTACAAGCTTGAAGCTGTATTTATATGAGGTTTCAAGACATCTGAAATTCAAAACTGCAATGTTCAGCCAAAGGGTCTGCATCCCTGTTCTTGTCAGAGGCTGTTTCTGGTATGGGCACTGTGGAAGAAGTGCCCACCTTTTTATCCCTTGAAAGGCCCTCAAGGCACCAAACCATTAAGTAGCTCCTCCCACATTTTTCCCGCTCTTTTCCGAGCTTGCTTGGTGAAGATTTTGAAAGTATAGAGAGATGGTTTTCTGTAGTGGGGATAGTGCAACAATTGCTCACCTAACATAGAAGCACTTACTAACTAAAGAAAAATAGAAAGAACTCCTGTTAGGTGAACACCTGATGCTCAAATGCAATCCATCCCTAAATAGTATACCATGTACTTCCAGAGTTGTTGTTTATTTCACAGAACTTCAAACTCAAAAGGTAAGCACTTATAACCATGAAGCTGTATTTCTATGAGGTTTCAAGACATCTGAAATTCAAAACTGCAATGTTCAGCCAGTTGGCCTGCATCACTGTTGTCATCCGAGGCCGTTCCTGCTATGGGCACTGTGGAGAAGGGCCCACCTTTTTATCCCTTGAAAGGCCCTCAAGGCACCAGACCATTAAGTAGCTCCTCCCACATTTTTCCCGCTCTTTTCTGAGGTTGCTTGGTGAAGATTTTGAAAGTATAGAGAGATGGTTTTCTGTAGTGGGGATATTGCAACAATTGCTCACCTAACATGGAAGCACTTACTAACTAAAGAAAAATAGAAAGAACTCCTGTTAGGTGAACACCTGATGCTCAAATGCAATCCATCCCTAAATATTATACCATGTACTTCCAGAGTTGTTGTTTATTTCACAGAACTTCAAACTCAAAAGGTAAGCACTTACAAGCTTGAAGCTGTATTTCTATGAGGTTTCAAGGCATCTGAAATTCCAAACTGCAATGTTCAGCCAAAGGGTCTGCATCCCTGTTCTTGTCAGAGGCTGTTTCTGGTATGGGCACTGTGGAATAAGTGCTCGCCTTTTTATCCCTTGAAAGGCCCTGAAGGCACCAAACCATTAAGTACCTCCTCCCACATTTTTCCCGCTCTTTTCTGAACTTTCTGAGGTTGCTTGGTGAAGATTTTGAAAGTATAGAGAGATGGTTTTCTGTAGTGGGGATATTGCAACAATTGCTCACCTAACATGGAAGCCCTTACTAACTAAAGAAAAATAGAAAGAACTCCTGTTAGGTGAACACCTGATGCTCAAATGCAATCCATCCCTAAATATTATACCATGTACTTCCAGAGTTGTTGTTTATTTCACAGAACTTCAAACTCAAAAGGTAAGCACTTCCAAGCTTGAAGCTGTATTTCTATGAGGTTTCAAGGCATCTGAAATTCAAAACTGCAATGTTCAGCCAAAGGGTCTGCATCCCTGTTCTTGTCAGAGGCTGTTTCTGGTATGGGCACTGTGGAATAAGTGCTCGCCTTTTTATCCCTTGAAAGGCCCTGAAGGCACCAAACCATTAAGTAGCTCCTCCCACATTTTTCCCGCTCTTTTCTGAGCTTGCTTGGTGAAGATTTTGAAAGTATAGAGAGATGGTTTTCTGTAGTGGGGATATTGCAACAATTGCTCACCTAACATGGAAGCACTTACTAACTAAAGAAAAATAGAAAGAACTCCTGTTAGGTGAACACCTAATGCTCAAATGCAATCCATCCCTAAATATTATACCATGTACTTCCAGAGTTGTTGTTTATTTCACAGAACTTCAAACTCAAAAGGTAAGCACTTACAAGCTTGAAGCTGTATTTCTATGAGGTTTCAAGACATCTGAAATTCAAAACTGCAATGTTCAGCCAAAGGGTCTGCATCCCTGTTCTTGTCTGAGGCTGTTCCTGGTATGGGCACTGTGGAAGAAGTTCTAGCCTTTTTATCCCTTGAAAGTCCCTGAAGGCACCAAACCATTAAGAAGCTCCTCCCACATTTTTCCCGCTCTTTTCTGAGCTTGCTTGGTGAAGATTTTGAAAGTATAGAGAGATGGTTTTCTGTAGTGGAGATATTGCAACAATTGCTCACCTAACATGGAAGCACTTACTAACTAAAGAAAAATAGAAAGAACTCCTGTTAGGTGAGCACCTGATGTTCAAATGCAACCCATCCCTAAATATTATACCATGTACTTCCAGAGTTGTTGTTTATTTCACAGAACTTCAAACTCAAAAGGTAAGCACTTACAACCATGAAGCTGTATTTCTATGAGGTTTCAAGATATCTGAAATTCAAAACTGCAATGTTCAGCCAGTTGGCCTGCATCACTGTTCTCATCCGAGGCCGTTCCTGCTATGGGCACTGTGGAAGAAGTGCCCACCTTTTTATGCCTTGAAAGGCACTCAAGGCACCAAACCATTAAGTAGCTCCTCCCACATTTTTCCCGCTCTTTTCTGAGCTTGCTTGGTGAAGATTTTGAAAGTATAGAGAGATGGTTTTCTGTAGTAGAGATATTGCAACAATTGCTCACCTAACATGGAAGCACTTACTAACTAAAGAAAAATAGAAAGAACTCCTGTTAGGTGAGCACCTGATGCTCAAATGCAATTATTCTCTAAATATTATAACATACACTTCCAGAGCTGTTGTTTAGTTAACAGAACTTCAACCTCAATAGGTAAGCACTTACAAGCTTGAAGCTGTATTTCTATGAGGTTTCAAGACATCTGAAATTCAAAACTGCAATGTTCAGCCAGTTGACCTGCATCACTGTTCTCATCCGAGGCCGTTCCTGCTATGGGCACTGTGGAAGAAGTGCCCACCTTTTTATCCCTTGAAAGGCCCTCAAGGCACCAAACCATTAAGTAGCTCCTCCCACATTTTTCCCGCTCTTTTCTGAGCTTGCTTGGTGAAGATTTTGAAAGTATAGAGAGATGGTTTTCTGTAGTGGGGATATTGCAACAATTGCTCACCTAACATGGAAGCACTTACTAACTAAAGAAAAATAGAAAGAACTCCTGTTAGGTGAGCACCTGATGTTCAAATGCAATCCATCCTAAATATTATAACATACACTTCCAAAGTTGCTGTTTAGTTCACAGAACTTCAACCTCAAAAGGTAAGCACTTATAACCATGAAGCTGTATTTCTATGAGGTTTCAAGACATCTGAAATTCAAAACTGCAATGTTCAGCCAATGGGTCTGCATCCCTGTTCTTGTCTGAGGCTGTTCCTGTTATGGGCACTGTGGAAGAAGTGCCCACCTTTTTATGCCTTGAAAGGCACTCAAGGCACCAAACCATTAAGTAGCTCCTCCCACATTTTTCCCGCTCTTTCTGAGCTTGCTTGGTGAAGATTTTGAAAGTATAGAGAGATGGTTTTCTGTAGTAGAGATATTGCAACAATTGCTCACCTAACATGGAAGCACTTACTAACTAAAGAAAAATAGAAAGAACTCCTGTTAGGTGAGCACCTGATGCTCAAATGCAATTATTCTCTAAATATTATAGCATACACTTCCAGAGCTGTTGTTTAGTTAACAGAACTTCAACCTCAATAGGTAAGCACTTACAAGCTTGAAGCTGTATTTCTATGAGGTTTCAAGACATCTGAAATTCAAAACTGCAATGTTCAGCCAGTTGGCCTGCATCACTGTTCTCATCCGAGGCCGTTCCTGCTATGGGCACTGTGGAAGAAGTGCCCACCTTTTTATCCCTTGAAAGGCCCTCAAGGCACCAAACCATTAAGTAGCTCCTCCCACATTTTTCCCGCTCTTTTCTGAGCTTGCTTGGTGAAGATTTTGAAAGTATAGAGAGATGGTTTTCTGTAGTGGGGATATTGCAACAATTGCTCACCTAACATGGAAGCACTTACTAACTAAAGAAAAATAGAAAGAACTCCTGTTAGGTGAGCACCTGATGTTCAAATGCAATCCATCCTAAATATTATAACATACACTTCCAAAGTTGCTGTTTAGTTCACAGAACTTCAACCTCAAAAGGTAAGCACTTATAACCATGAAGCTGTATTTCTATGAGGTTTCAAGACATCTGAAATTCAAAACTGCAATGTTCAGCCAAAGGGTCTGCATCCCTGTTCTTGTCTGAGGCTGTTCCTGGTATGGGGACTGTGGAAGAAGTTCTAGCCTTTTTATCCCTTGAAAGTCCCTGAAGGCACCAAACCATTAAGAAGCTCCTCCCACATTTTTCCCGCTCTTTTCTGAGCTTGCTTGGTGAAGATTTTGAAAGTATAGAGAGATGGTTTTCTGTAGTGGAGATATTGCAACAATTGCTCACCTAACATGGAAGCACTTACTAACTAAAGAAAAATAGAAAGAACTCCTGTTAGGTGAGCACCTGATGTTCAAATGCAACCCATCCCTAAATATTATACCATGTACTTCCAGAGTTGTTGTTTATTTCACAGAACTTCAAACTCAAAAGGTAAGCACTTACAACCATGAAGCTGTATTTCTATGAGGTTTCAAGATATCTGAAATTCAAAACTGCAATGTTCAGCCAGTTGGCCTGCATCACTGTTCTCATCCGAGGCCGTTCCTGCTATGGGCACTGTGGAAGAAGTGCCCACCTTTTTATGCCTTGAAAGGCACTCAAGGCACCAAACCATTAAGTAGCTCCTCCCACATTTTTCCCGCTCTTTTCTGAGCTTGCTTGGTGAAGATTTTGAAAGTATAGAGAGATGGTTTTCTGTAGTAGAGATATTGCAACAATTGCTCACCTAACATGGAAGCACTTACTAACTAAAGAAAAATAGAAAGAACTCCTGTTAGGTGAGCACCTGATGCTCAAATGCAATTATTCTCTAAATATTATAACATACACTTCCAGAGCTGTTGTTTAGTTAACAGAACTTCAACCTCAATAGGTAAGCACTTACAAGCTTGAAGCTGTATTTCTATGAGGTTTCAAGACATCTGAAATTCAAAACTGCAATGTTCAGCCAGTTGACCTGCATCACTGTTCTCATCCGAGGCCGTTCCTGCTATGGGCACTGTGGAAGAAGTGCCCACCTTTTTATCCCTTGAAAGGCCCTCAAGGCACCAAACCATTAAGTAGCTCCTCCCACATTTTTCCCGCTCTTTTCTGAGCTTGCTTGGTGAAGATTTTGAAAGTATAGAGAGATGGTTTTCTGTAGTGGGGATATTGCAACAATTGCTCACCTAACATGGAAGCACTTACTAACTAAAGAAAAATAGAAAGAACTCCTGTTAGGTGAGCACCTGATGTTCAAATGCAATCCATCCTAAATATTATAACATACACTTCCAAAGTTGCTGTTTAGTTCACAGAACTTCAACCTCAAAAGGTAAGCACTTATAACCATGAAGCTGTATTTCTATGAGGTTTCAAGACATCTGAAATTCAAAACTGCAATGTTCAGCCAATGGGTCTGCATCCCTGTTCTTGTCTGAGGCTGTTCCTGTTATGGGCACTGTGGAAGAAGTGCCCACCTTTTTATGCCTTGAAAGGCACTCAAGGCACCAAACCATTAAGTAGCTCCTCCCACATTTTTCCCGCTCTTTCTGAGCTTGCTTGGTGAAGATTTTGAAAGTATAGAGAGATGGTTTTCTGTAGTAGAGATATTGCAACAATTGCTCACCTAACATGGAAGCACTTACTAACTAAAGAAAAATAGAAAGAACTCCTGTTAGGTGAGCACCTGATGTTCAAATGCAACCCATCCCTAAATATTATACCATGTACTTCCAGAGTTGTTGTTTATTTCACAGAACTTCAAACTCAAAAGGTAAGCACTTACAACCATGAAGCTGTATTTCTATGAGGTTTCAAGATATCTGAAATTCAAAACTGCAATGTTCAGCCAGTTGGCCTGCATCACTGTTCTCATCCGAGGCCGTTCCTGCTATGGGCACTGTGGAAGAAGTGCCCACCTTTTTATGCCTTGAAAGGCACTCAAGGCACCAAACCATTAAGTAGCTCCTCCCACATTTTTCCCGCTCTTTTCTGAGCTTGCTTCGTGAAGATTTTGAAAGTATAGAGAGATGGTTTTCTGTAGTAGAGATATTGCAACAATTGCTCACCTAACATGGAAGCACTTACTAACTAAAGAAAAATAGAAAGAACTCCTGTTAGGTGAGCACCTGATGCTCAAATGCAATTATTCTCTAAATATTATAACATACACTTCCAGAGCTGTTGTTTAGTTAACAGAACTTCAACCTCAATAGGTAAGCACTTACAAGCTTGAAGCTGTATTTCTATGAGGTTTCAAGACATCTGAAATTCAAAACTGCAATGTTCAGCCAGTTGACCTGCATCACTGTTCTCATCCGAGGCCGTTCCTGCTATGGGCACTGTGGAAGAAGTGCCCACCTTTTTATCCCTTGAAAGGCCCTCAAGGCACCAAACCATTAAGTAGCTCCTCCCACATTTTTCCCGCTCTTTTCTGAGCTTGCTTGGTGAAGATTTTGAAAGTATAGAGAGATGGTTTTCTGTAGTGGGGATATTGCAACAATTGCTCACCTAACATGGAAGCACTTACTAACTAAAGAAAAATAGAAAGAACTCCTGTTAGGTGAGCACCTGATGTTCAAATGCAATCCATCCTAAATATTATAACATACACTTCCAAAGTTGCTGTTTAGTTCACAGAACTTCAACCTCAAAAGGTAAGCACTTATAACCATGAAGCTGTATTTCTATGAGGTTTCAAGACATCTGAAATTCAAAACTGCAATGTTCAGCCAATGGGTCTGCATCCCTGTTCTTGTCTGAGGCTGTTCCTGTTATGGGCACTGTGGAAGAAGTGCCCACCTTTTTATGCCTTGAAAGGCACTCAAGGCACCAAACCATTAAGTAGCTCCTCCCACATTTTTCCCGCTCTTTCTGAGCTTGCTTGGTGAAGATTTTGAAAGTATAGAGAGATGGTTTTCTGTAGTAGAGATATTGCAACAATTGCTCACCTAACATGGAAGCACTTACTAACTAAAGAAAAATAGAAAGAACTCCTGTTAGGTGAGCACCTGATGCTCAAATGCAATTATTCTCTAAATATTATAACATACACTTCCAGAGCTGTTGTTTAGTTAACAGAACTTCAACCTCAATAGGTAAGCACTTACAAGCTTGAAGCTGTATTTCTATGAGGTTTCAAGACATCTGAAATTCAAAACTGCAATGTTCAGCCAGTTGGCCTGCATCACTGTTCTCATCCGAGGCCGTTCCTGCTATGGGCACTGTGGAAGAAGTGCCCACCTTTTTATCCCTTGAAAGGCCCTCAAGGCACCAAACCATTAAGTAGCTCCTCCCACATTTTTCCCGCTCTTTTCTGAGCTTGCTTGGTGAAGATTTTGAAAGTATAGAGAGATGGTTTTCTGTAGTGGGGATATTGCAACAATTGCTCACCTAACATGGAAGCACTTACTAACTAAAGAAAAATAGAAAGAACTCCTGTTAGGTGAGCACCTGATGTTCAAATGCAATCCATCCTAAATATTATAACATACACTTCCAAAGTTGCTGTTTAGTTCACAGAACTTCAACCTCAAAAGGTAAGCACTTATAACCATGAAGCTGTATTTCTATGAGGTTTCAAGACATCTGAAATTCAAAACTGCAATGTTCAGCCAAAGGGTCTGCATCCCTGTTCTTGTCTGAGGCTGTTCCTGGTATGGGCACTGTGGAAGAAGTTCTAGCCTTTTTATCCCTTGAAAGTCCCTGAAGGCACCAAACCATTAAGAAGCTCCTCCCACATTTTTCCCGCTCTTTTCTGAGCTTGCTTGGTGAAGATTTTGAAAGTATAGAGAGATGGTTTTCTGTAGTGGAGATATTGCAACAATTGCTCACCTAACATGGAAGCACTTACTAACTAAAGAAAAATAGAAATAACTCCTGTTAGGTGAGCACCTGATGTTCAAATGCAATCCATCCTAAATATTATAACATACACTTCCAAAATTGCTGTTTAGTTCACAGAACTTCAACGTCAAAAGGGAAGCACTTACACATATATAAAACGCAGGTGCCAACCTTGAAGCTGTATTTCTATGAGGTTCCAAGACATCTGAAATTCAAAACTGCAATGTTCAGCCATTGGGTCTGCATCCCTGTTCTTGTCTGAGGCTGTTCCTGTTATGGGCACTGTGGAAGAAGTGCTCGCCTTTTTATCCCTTGAAAGGCCCTGAAGTCACCAAAACATTAAGTAGCTCCTCCCACATTTTTCCCGCTCTTTTCTGAGCTTGATTGGTGAAGATTTTGAAAGTATAGAGAGATGGTTTTCTGTAGTGGGGATATTGCAACAATTGCTCACCTAACATGGAAGCACTTACTAACTAAAGAAAAATAGAAAGAACTCCTGTTAGGTGAACACCTGATGCTCAAATGTAATCCATCCCTAAATATTATACCATGTACTTCCAGAGTTGTTGTTTATTTCACAGAACTTCAAACTCAAAAGGTAAGCACTTACAAGCTTGAAGCTGTATTTCTATGAGGTTTCAAGACATCTGAAATTCAAAACTGCAATGTTCAGCCAAAGGGTCTGCATCCCTGTTCTTGTCAGAGGCTGTTTCTGGTATGGGCACTGTGGAAGAAGTGCCCACCTTTTCATCCCTTGAAAGGCCCTCAAGGCACCAAACCATTAAGTAGCTCCTCCCACATTTTTCCCGCTCTTTTCCGAGCTTGCTTGGTGAAGATTTTGAAAGTATAGAGAGATGGTTTTCTGTAGTGGGGATAGTGCAACAATTGCTCACCTAACATAGAAGCACTTACTAACTAAAGAAAAATAGAAAGAACTCCTGTTAGGTGAACACCTGATGCTCAAATGCAATCCATCCCTAAATAGTATACCATGTACTTCCAGAGTTGTTGTTTATTTCACAGAACTTCAAACTCAAAAGGTAAGCACTTATAACCATGAAGCTGTATTTCTATGAGGTTTCAAGACATCTGAAATTCAAAACTGCAATGTTCAGCCAGTTGGCCTGCATCACTGTTGTCATCCGAGGCCGTTCCTGCTATGGGCACTGTGGAGAAGGGCCCACCTTTTTATCCCTTGAAAGGCCCTCAAGGCACCAGACCATTAAGTAGCTCCTCCCACATTTTTCCCGCTCGTTTCTGAGGTTGCTTGGTGAAGATTTTGAAAGTATAGAGAGATGGTTTTCTGTAGTGGGGATATTGCAACAATTGCTCACCTAACATGGAAGCACTTACTAACTAAAGAAAAATAGAAAGAACTCCTGTTAGGTGAACACCTGATGCTCAAATGCAATCCATCCCTAAATATTATACCATGTACTTCCAGAGTTGTTGTTTATTTCACAGAACTTCAAACTCAAAAGGTAAGCACTTACAAGCTTGAAGCTGTATTTCTATGAGGTTTCAAGGCATCTGAAATTCCAAACTGCAATGTTCAGCCAAAGGGTCTGCATCCCTGTTCTTGTCAGAGGCTGTTTCTGGTATGGGCACTGTGGAATAAGTGCTCGCCTTTTTATCCCTTGAAAGGCCCTGAAGGCACCAAACCATTAAGTAGCTCCTCCCACATTTTTCCCGCTCTTTTCTGAACTTTCTGAGGTTGCTTGGTGAAGATTTTGAAAGTATAGAGAGATGGTTTTCTGTAGTGGGGATATTGCAACAATTGCTCACCTAACATGGAAGCACTTACTAACTAAAGAAAAATAGAAAGAACTCCTGTTAGGTGAACACCTGATGCTCAAATGCAATCCATCCCTAAATATTATACCATGTACTTCCAGAGTTGTTGTTTATTTCACAGAACTTCAAACTCAATAGGTAAGCACTTACAAGCTTGAAGCTGTATTTCTATGAGGTTTCAAGACATCTGAAATTCAAAACTGCAATGTTCAGCCAAAGGGTCTGCATCCCTGTTCTTGTCAGAGGCTGTTTCTGGTATGGGCACTGTGGAAGAAGTGCCCACCTTTTTATCCCTTGAAAGGCCCTCAAGGCACCAAACCATTAAGTAGCTCCTCCCACATTTTTCCCGCTCTTTTCTGAGCTTACTTGGTGAAGATTTTGAAAGTATAGAGAGATGGTTTTCTGTAGTGGGGATATTGCAACAATTGCTCACCTAACATGGAAGCACTTACTAACTAAAGAAAAATAGAAAGAACTCCTGTTAGGTGAGCACCTGATGTTCAAATGCAATCCATCCTAAATATTATAACATACACTTCCAAAGTTGCTGTTTAGTTCACAGAACTTCAACCTCAAAAGGTAAGCACTTATAACCATGAAGCTGTATTTCTATGAGGTTTCAAGACATCTGAAATTCAAAACTGCAATGTTCAGCCAAAGGGTCTGCATCCCTGTTCTTGTCTGAGGCTGTTCCTGGTATGGGCACTGTGGAAGAAGTTCTAGCCTTTTTATCCCTTGAAAGTCCCTGAAGGCACCAAACCATTAAGAAGCTCCTCCCACATTTTTCCCGCTCTTTTCTGAGCTTGCTTGGTGAAGATTTTGAAAGTATAGAGAGATGGTTTTCTGTAGTGGAGATATTGCAACAATTGCTCACCTAACATGGAAGCACTTACTAACTAAAGAAAAATAGAAAGAACTCCTGTTAGGTGAGCACCTGATGTTCAAATGCAACCCATCCCTAAATATTATACCATGTACTTCCAGAGTTGTTGTTTATTTCACAGAACTTCAAACTCAAAAGGTAAGCACTTACAACCATGAAGCTGTATTTCTATGAGGTTTCAAGATATCTGAAATTCAAAACTGCAATGTTCAGCCAGTTGGCCTGCATCACTGTTCTCATCCGAGGCCGTTCCTGCTATGGGCACTGTGGAAGAAGTGCCCACCTTTTTATGCCTTGAAAGGCACTCAAGGCACCAAACCATTAAGTAGCTCCTCCCACATTTTTCCCGCTCTTTTCTGAGCTTGCTTCGTGAAGATTTTGAAAGTATAGAGAGATGGTTTTCTGTAGTAGAGATATTGCAACAATTGCTCACCTAACATGGAAGCACTTACTAACTAAAGAAAAATAGAAAGAACTCCTGTTAGGTGAGCACCTGATGCTCAAATGCAATTATTCTCTAAATATTATAACATACACTTCCAGAGCTGTTGTTTAGTTAACAGAACTTCAACCTCAATAGGTAAGCACTTACAAGCTTGAAGCTGTATTTCTATGAGGTTTCAAGACATCTGAAATTCAAAACTGCAATGTTCAGCCAGTTGACCTGCATCACTGTTCTCATCCGAGGCCGTTCCTGCTATGGGCACTGTGGAAGAAGTGCCCACCTTTTTATCCCTTGAAAGGCCCTCAAGGCACCAAACCATTAAGTAGCTCCTCCCACATTTTTCCCGCTCTTTTCTGAGCTTGCTTGGTGAAGATTTTGAAAGTATAGAGAGATGGTTTTCTGTAGTGGGGATATTGCAACAATTGCTCACCTAACATGGAAGCACTTACTAACTAAAGAAAAATAGAAAGAACTCCTGTTAGGTGAGCACCTGATGTTCAAATGCAATCCATCCTAAATATTATAACATACACTTCCAAAGTTGCTGTTTAGTTCACAGAACTTCAACCTCAAAAGGTAAGCACTTATAACCATGAAGCTGTATTTCTATGAGGTTTCAAGACATCTGAAATTCAAAACTGCAATGTTCAGCCAATGGGTCTGCATCCCTGTTCTTGTCTGAGGCTGTTCCTGTTATGGGCACTGTGGAAGAAGTGCCCACCTTTTTATGCCTTGAAAGGCACTCAAGGCACCAAACCATTAAGTAGCTCCTCCCACATTTTTCCCGCTCTTTCTGAGCTTGCTTGGTGAAGATTTTGAAAGTATAGAGAGATGGTTTTCTGTAGTAGAGATATTGCAACAATTGCTCACCTAACATGGAAGCACTTACTAACTAAAGAAAAATAGAAAGAACTCCTGTTAGGTGAGCACCTGATGCTCAAATGCAATTATTCTCTAAATATTATAACATACACTTCCAGAGCTGTTGTTTAGTTAACAGAACTTCAACCTCAATAGGTAAGCACTTACAAGCTTGAAGCTGTATTTCTATGAGGTTTCAAGACATCTGAAATTCAAAACTGCAATGTTCAGCCAGTTGGCCTGCATCACTGTTCTCATCCGAGGCCGTTCCTGCTATGGGCACTGTGGAAGAAGTGCCCACCTTTTTATCCCTTGAAAGGCCCTCAAGGCACCAAACCATTAAGTAGCTCCTCCCACATTTTTCCCGCTCTTTTCTGAGCTTGCTTGGTGAAGATTTTGAAAGTATAGAGAGATGGTTTTCTGTAGTGGGGATATTGCAACAATTGCTCACCTAACATGGAAGCACTTACTAACTAAAGAAAAATAGAAAGAACTCCTGTTAGGTGAGCACCTGATGTTCAAATGCAATCCATCCTAAATATTATAACATACACTTCCAAAGTTGCTGTTTAGTTCACAGAACTTCAACCTCAAAAGGTAAGCACTTATAACCATGAAGCTGTATTTCTATGAGGTTTCAAGACATCTGAAATTCAAAACTGCAATGTTCAGCCAAAGGGTCTGCATCCCTGTTCTTGTCTGAGGCTGTTCCTGGTATGGGGACTGTGGAAGAAGTTCTAGCCTTTTTATCCCTTGAAAGTCCCTGAAGGCACCAAACCATTAAGAAGCTCCTCCCACATTTTTCCCGCTCTTTTCTGAGCTTGCTTGGTGAAGATTTTGAAAGTATAGAGAGATGGTTTTCTGTAGTGGAGATATTGCAACAATTGCTCACCTAACATGGAAGCACTTACTAACTAAAGAAAAATAGAAAGAACTCCTGTTAGGTGAGCACCTGATGTTCAAATGCAACCCATCCCTAAATATTATACCATGTACTTCCAGAGTTGTTGTTTATTTCACAGAACTTCAAACTCAAAAGGTAAGCACTTACAACCATGAAGCTGTATTTCTATGAGGTTTCAAGATATCTGAAATTCAAAACTGCAATGTTCAGCCAGTTGGCCTGCATCACTGTTCTCATCCGAGGCCGTTCCTGCTATGGGCACTGTGGAAGAAGTGCCCACCTTTTTATGCCTTGAAAGGCACTCAAGGCACCAAACCATTAAGTAGCTCCTCCCACATTTTTCCCGCTCTTTTCTGAGCTTGCTTGGTGAAGATTTTGAAAGTATAGAGAGATGGTTTTCTGTAGTAGAGATATTGCAACAATTGCTCACCTAACATGGAAGCACTTACTAACTAAAGAAAAATAGAAAGAACTCCTGTTAGGTGAGCACCTGATGCTCAAATGCAATTATTCTCTAAATATTATAACATACACTTCCAGAGCTGTTGTTTAGTTAACAGAACTTCAACCTCAATAGGTAAGCACTTACAAGCTTGAAGCTGTATTTCTATGAGGTTTCAAGACATCTGAAATTCAAAACTGCAATGTTCAGCCAGTTGACCTGCATCACTGTTCTCATCCGAGGCCGTTCCTGCTATGGGCACTGTGGAAGAAGTGCCCACCTTTTTATCCCTTGAAAGGCCCTCAAGGCACCAAACCATTAAGTAGCTCCTCCCACATTTTTCCCGCTCTTTTCTGAGCTTGCTTGGTGAAGATTTTGAAAGTATAGAGAGATGGTTTTCTGTAGTGGGGATATTGCAACAATTGCTCACCTAACATGGAAGCACTTACTAACTAAAGAAAAATAGAAAGAACTCCTGTTAGGTGAGCACCTGATGTTCAAATGCAATCCATCCTAAATATTATAACATACACTTCCAAAGTTGCTGTTTAGTTCACAGAACTTCAACCTCAAAAGGTAAGCACTTATAACCATGAAGCTGTATTTCTATGAGGTTTCAAGACATCTGAAATTCAAAACTGCAATGTTCAGCCAATGGGTCTGCATCCCTGTTCTTGTCTGAGGCTGTTCCTGTTATGGGCACTGTGGAAGAAGTGCCCACCTTTTTATGCCTTGAAAGGCACTCAAGGCACCAAACCATTAAGTAGCTCCTCCCACATTTTTCCCGCTCTTTCTGAGCTTGCTTGGTGAAGATTTTGAAAGTATAGAGAGATGGTTTTCTGTAGTAGAGATATTGCAACAATTGCTCACCTAACATGGAAGCACTTACTAACTAAAGAAAAATAGAAAGAACTCCTGTTAGGTGAGCACCTGATGTTCAAATGCAACCCATCCCTAAATATTATACCATGTACTTCCAGAGTTGTTGTTTATTTCACAGAACTTCAAACTCAAAAGGTAAGCACTTACAACCATGAAGCTGTATTTCTATGAGGTTTCAAGATATCTGAAATTCAAAACTGCAATGTTCAGCCAGTTGGCCTGCATCACTGTTCTCATCCGAGGCCGTTCCTGCTATGGGCACTGTGGAAGAAGTGCCCACCTTTTTATGCCTTGAAAGGCACTCAAGGCACCAAACCATTAAGTAGCTCCTCCCACATTTTTCCCGCTCTTTTCTGAGCTTGCTTCGTGAAGATTTTGAAAGTATAGAGAGATGGTTTTCTGTAGTAGAGATATTGCAACAATTGCTCACCTAACATGGAAGCACTTACTAACTAAAGAAAAATAGAAAGAACTCCTGTTAGGTGAGCACCTGATGCTCAAATGCAATTATTCTCTAAATATTATAACATACACTTCCAGAGCTGTTGTTTAGTTAACAGAACTTCAACCTCAATAGGTAAGCACTTACAAGCTTGAAGCTGTATTTCTATGAGGTTTCAAGACATCTGAAATTCAAAACTGCAATGTTCAGCCAGTTGACCTGCATCACTGTTCTCATCCGAGGCCGTTCCTGCTATGGGCACTGTGGAAGAAGTGCCCACCTTTTTATCCCTTGAAAGGCCCTCAAGGCACCAAACCATTAAGTAGCTCCTCCCACATTTTTCCCGCTCTTTTCTGAGCTTGCTTGGTGAAGATTTTGAAAGTATAGAGAGATGGTTTTCTGTAGTGGGGATATTGCAACAATTGCTCACCTAACATGGAAGCACTTACTAACTAAAGAAAAATAGAAAGAACTCCTGTTAGGTGAGCACCTGATGTTCAAATGCAATCCATCCTAAATATTATAACATACACTTCCAAAGTTGCTGTTTAGTTCACAGAACTTCAACCTCAAAAGGTAAGCACTTATAACCATGAAGCTGTATTTCTATGAGGTTTCAAGACATCTGAAATTCAAAACTGCAATGTTCAGCCAATGGGTCTGCATCCCTGTTCTTGTCTGAGGCTGTTCCTGTTATGGGCACTGTGGAAGAAGTGCCCACCTTTTTATGCCTTGAAAGGCACTCAAGGCACCAAACCATTAAGTAGCTCCTCCCACATTTTTCCCGCTCTTTCTGAGCTTGCTTGGTGAAGATTTTGAAAGTATAGAGAGATGGTTTTCTGTAGTAGAGATATTGCAACAATTGCTCACCTAACATGGAAGCACTTACTAACTAAAGAAAAATAGAAAGAACTCCTGTTAGGTGAGCACCTGATGCTCAAATGCAATTATTCTCTAAATATTATAACATACACTTCCAGAGCTGTTGTTTAGTTAACAGAACTTCAACCTCAATAGGTAAGCACTTACAAGCTTGAAGCTGTATTTCTATGAGGTTTCAAGACATCTGAAATTCAAAACTGCAATGTTCAGCCAGTTGGCCTGCATCACTGTTCTCATCCGAGGCCGTTCCTGCTATGGGCACTGTGGAAGAAGTGCCCACCTTTTTATCCCTTGAAAGGCCCTCAAGGCACCAAACCATTAAGTAGCTCCTCCCACATTTTTCCCGCTCTTTTCTGAGCTTGCTTGGTGAAGATTTTGAAAGTATAGAGAGATGGTTTTCTGTAGTGGGGATATTGCAACAATTGCTCACCTAACATGGAAGCACTTACTAACTAAAGAAAAATAGAAAGAACTCCTGTTAGGTGAGCACCTGATGTTCAAATGCAATCCATCCTAAATATTATAACATACACTTCCAAAGTTGCTGTTTAGTTCACAGAACTTCAACCTCAAAAGGTAAGCACTTATAACCATGAAGCTGTATTTCTATGAGGTTTCAAGACATCTGAAATTCAAAACTGCAATGTTCAGCCAAAGGGTCTGCATCCCTGTTCTTGTCTGAGGCTGTTCCTGGTATGGGCACTGTGGAAGAAGTTCTAGCCTTTTTATCCCTTGAAAGTCCCTGAAGGCACCAAACCATTAAGAAGCTCCTCCCACATTTTTCCCGCTCTTTTCTGAGCTTGCTTGGTGAAGATTTTGAAAGTATAGAGAGATGGTTTTCTGTAGTGGAGATATTGCAACAATTGCTCACCTAACATGGAAGCACTTACTAACTAAAGAAAAATAGAAATAACTCCTGTTAGGTGAGCACCTGATGTTCAAATGCAATCCATCCTAAATATTATAACATACACTTCCAAAATTGCTGTTTAGTTCACAGAACTTCAACGTCAAAAGGGAAGCACTTACACATATATAAAACGCAGGTGCCAACCTTGAAGCTGTATTTCTATGAGGTTCCAAGACATCTGAAATTCAAAACTGCAATGTTCAGCCATTGGGTCTGCATCCCTGTTCTTGTCTGAGGCTGTTCCTGTTATGGGCACTGTGGAAGAAGTGCTCGCCTTTTTATCCCTTGAAAGGCCCTGAAGTCACCAAAACATTAAGTAGCTCCTCCCACATTTTTCCCGCTCTTTTCTGAGCTTGATTGGTGAAGATTTTGAAAGTATAGAGAGATGGTTTTCTGTAGTGGGGATATTGCAACAATTGCTCACCTAACATGGAAGCACTTACTAACTAAAGAAAAATAGAAAGAACTCCTGTTAGGTGAACACCTGATGCTCAAATGTAATCCATCCCTAAATATTATACCATGTACTTCCAGAGTTGTTGTTTATTTCACAGAACTTCAAACTCAAAAGGTAAGCACTTACAAGCTTGAAGCTGTATTTCTATGAGGTTTCAAGACATCTGAAATTCAAAACTGCAATGTTCAGCCAAAGGGTCTGCATCCCTGTTCTTGTCAGAGGCTGTTTCTGGTATGGGCACTGTGGAAGAAGTGCCCACCTTTTCATCCCTTGAAAGGCCCTCAAGGCACCAAACCATTAAGTAGCTCCTCCCACATTTTTCCCGCTCTTTTCCGAGCTTGCTTGGTGAAGATTTTGAAAGTATAGAGAGATGGTTTTCTGTAGTGGGGATAGTGCAACAATTGCTCACCTAACATAGAAGCACTTACTAACTAAAGAAAAATAGAAAGAACTCCTGTTAGGTGAACACCTGATGCTCAAATGCAATCCATCCCTAAATAGTATACCATGTACTTCCAGAGTTGTTGTTTATTTCACAGAACTTCAAACTCAAAAGGTAAGCACTTATAACCATGAAGCTGTATTTCTATGAGGTTTCAAGACATCTGAAATTCAAAACTGCAATGTTCAGCCAGTTGGCCTGCATCACTGTTGTCATCCGAGGCCGTTCCTGCTATGGGCACTGTGGAGAAGGGCCCACCTTTTTATCCCTTGAAAGGCCCTCAAGGCACCAGACCATTAAGTAGCTCCTCCCACATTTTTCCCGCTCGTTTCTGAGGTTGCTTGGTGAAGATTTTGAAAGTATAGAGAGATGGTTTTCTGTAGTGGGGATATTGCAACAATTGCTCACCTAACATGGAAGCACTTACTAACTAAAGAAAAATAGAAAGAACTCCTGTTAGGTGAACACCTGATGCTCAAATGCAATCCATCCCTAAATATTATACCATGTACTTCCAGAGTTGTTGTTTATTTCACAGAACTTCAAACTCAAAAGGTAAGCACTTACAAGCTTGAAGCTGTATTTCTATGAGGTTTCAAGGCATCTGAAATTCCAAACTGCAATGTTCAGCCAAAGGGTCTGCATCCCTGTTCTTGTCAGAGGCTGTTTCTGGTATGGGCACTGTGGAATAAGTGCTCGCCTTTTTATCCCTTGAAAGGCCCTGAAGGCACCAAACCATTAAGTAGCTCCTCCCACATTTTTCCCGCTCTTTTCTGAACTTTCTGAGGTTGCTTGGTGAAGATTTTGAAAGTATAGAGAGATGGTTTTCTGTAGTGGGGATATTGCAACAATTGCTCACCTAACATGGAAGCACTTACTAACTAAAGAAAAATAGAAAGAACTCCTGTTAGGTGAACACCTGATGCTCAAATGCAATCCATCCCTAAATATTATACCATGTACTTCCAGAGTTGTTGTTTATTTCACAGAACTTCAAACTCAATAGGTAAGCACTTACAAGCTTGAAGCTGTATTTCTATGAGGTTTCAAGACATCTGAAATTCAAAACTGCAATGTTCAGCCAAAGGGTCTGCATCCCTGTTCTTGTCAGAGGCTGTTTCTGGTATGGGCACTGTGGAAGAAGTGCCCACCTTTTTATCCCTTGAAAGGCCCTCAAGGCACCAAACCATTAAGTAGCTCCTCCCACATTTTTCCCGCTCTTTTCTGAGCTTACTTGGTGAAGATTTTGAAAGTATAGAGAGATGGTTTTCTGTAGTGGGGATATTGCAACAATTGCTCACCTAACATGGAAGCACTTACTAACTAAAGAAAAATAGAAAGAACTCCTGTTAGGTGAGCACCTGATGTTCAAATGCAATCCATCCTAAATATTATAACATACACTTCCAAAGTTGCTGTTTAGTTCACAGAACTTCAACCTCAAAAGGTAAGCACTTATAACCATGAAGCTGTATTTCTATGAGGTTTCAAGACATCTGAAATTCAAAACTGCAATGTTCAGCCAAAGGGTCTGCATCCCTGTTCTTGTCTGAGGCTGTTCCTGGTATGGGGACTGTGGAAGAAGTTCTAGCCTTTTTATCCCTTGAAAGTCCCTGAAGGCACCAAACCATTAAGAAGCTCCTCCCACATTTTTCCCGCTCTTTTCTGAGCTTGCTTGGTGAAGATTTTGAAAGTATAGAGAGATGGTTCTCTGTAGTGGAGATATTGCAACAATTGCTCACCTAACATGGAAGCACTTACTAACTAAAGAAAAATAGAAAGAACTCCTGTTAGGTGAGCACCTGATGTTCAAATGCAACCCATCCCTAAATATTATACCATGTACTTCCAGAGTTGTTGTTTATTTCACAGAACTTCAAACTCAAAAGGTAAGCACTTACAACCATGAAGCTGTATTTCTATGAGGTTTCAAGATATCTGAAATTCAAAACTGCAATGTTCAGCCAGTTGGCCTGCATCACTGTTCTCATCCGAGGCCGTTCCTGCTATGGGCACTGTGGAAGAAGTGCCCACCTTTTTATGCCTTGAAAGGCACTCAAGGCACCAAACCATTAAGTAGCTCCTCCCACATTTTTCCCGCTCTTTTCTGAGCTTGCTTGGTGAAGATTTTGAAAGTATAGAGAGATGGTTTTCTGTAGTAGAGATATTGCAACAATTGCTCACCTAACATGGAAGCACTTACTAACTAAAGAAAAATAGAAAGAACTCCTGTTAGGTGAGCACCTGATGCTCAAATGCAATTATTCTCTAAATATTATAACATACACTTCCAGAGCTGTTGTTTAGTTAACAGAACTTCAACCTCAATAGGTAAGCACTTACAAGCTTGAAGCTGTATTTCTATGAGGTTTCAAGACATCTGAAATTCAAAACTGCAATGTTCAGCCAGTTGACCTGCATCACTGTTCTCATCCGAGGCCGTTCCTGCTATGGGCACTGTGGAAGAAGTGCCCACCTTTTTATCCCTTGAAAGGCCCTCAAGGCACCAAACCATTAAGTAGCTCCTCCCACATTTTTCCCGCTCTTTTCTGAGCTTGCTTGGTGAAGATTTTGAAAGTATAGAGAGATGGTTTTCTGTAGTGGGGATATTGCAACAATTGCTCACCTAACATGGAAGCACTTACTAACTAAAGAAAAATAGAAAGAACTCCTGTTAGGTGAGCACCTGATGTTCAAATGCAATCCATCCTAAATATTATAACATACACTTCCAAAGTTGCTGTTTAGTTCACAGAACTTCAACCTCAAAAGGTAAGCACTTATAACCATGAAGCTGTATTTCTATGAGGTTTCAAGACATCTGAAATTCAAAACTGCAATGTTCAGCCAATGGGTCTGCATCCCTGTTCTTGTCTGAGGCTGTTCCTGTTATGGGCACTGTGGAAGAAGTGCCCACCTTTTTATGCCTTGAAAGGCACTCAAGGCACCAAACCATTAAGTAGCTCCTCCCACATTTTTCCCGCTCTTTCTGAGCTTGCTTGGTGAAGATTTTGAAAGTATAGAGAGATGGTTTTCTGTAGTAGAGATATTGCAACAATTGCTCACCTAACATGGAAGCACTTACTAACTAAAGAAAAATAGAAAGAACTCCTGTTAGGTGAGCACCTGATGTTCAAATGCAACCCATCCCTAAATATTATACCATGTACTTCCAGAGTTGTTGTTTATTTCACAGAACTTCAAACTCAAAAGGTAAGCACTTACAACCATGAAGCTGTATTTCTATGAGGTTTCAAGATATCTGAAATTCAAAACTGCAATGTTCAGCCAGTTGGCCTGCATCACTGTTCTCATCCGAGGCCGTTCCTGCTATGGGCACTGTGGAAGAAGTGCCCACCTTTTTATGCCTTGAAAGGCACTCAAGGCACCAAACCATTAAGTAGCTCCTCCCACATTTTTCCCGCTCTTTTCTGAGCTTGCTTCGTGAAGATTTTGAAAGTATAGAGAGATGGTTTTCTGTAGTAGAGATATTGCAACAATTGCTCACCTAACATGGAAGCACTTACTAACTAAAGAAAAATAGAAAGAACTCCTGTTAGGTGAGCACCTGATGCTCAAATGCAATTATTCTCTAAATATTATAACATACACTTCCAGAGCTGTTGTTTAGTTAACAGAACTTCAACCTCAATAGGTAAGCACTTACAAGCTTGAAGCTGTATTTCTATGAGGTTTCAAGACATCTGAAATTCAAAACTGCAATGTTCAGCCAGTTGACCTGCATCACTGTTCTCATCCGAGGCCGTTCCTGCTATGGGCACTGTGGAAGAAGTGCCCACCTTTTTATCCCTTGAAAGGCCCTCAAGGCACCAAACCATTAAGTAGCTCCTCCCACATTTTTCCCGCTCTTTTCTGAGCTTGCTTGGTGAAGATTTTGAAAGTATAGAGAGATGGTTTTCTGTAGTGGGGATATTGCAACAATTGCTCACCTAACATGGAAGCACTTACTAACTAAAGAAAAATAGAAAGAACTCCTGTTAGGTGAGCACCTGATGTTCAAATGCAATCCATCCTAAATATTATAACATACACTTCCAAAGTTGCTGTTTAGTTCACAGAACTTCAACCTCAAAAGGTAAGCACTTATAACCATGAAGCTGTATTTCTATGAGGTTTCAAGACATCTGAAATTCAAAACTGCAATGTTCAGCCAATGGGTCTGCATCCCTGTTCTTGTCTGAGGCTGTTCCTGTTATGGGCACTGTGGAAGAAGTGCCCACCTTTTTATGCCTTGAAAGGCACTCAAGGCACCAAACCATTAAGTAGCTCCTCCCACATTTTTCCCGCTCTTTCTGAGCTTGCTTGGTGAAGATTTTGAAAGTATAGAGAGATGGTTTTCTGTAGTAGAGATATTGCAACAATTGCTCACCTAACATGGAAGCACTTACTAACTAAAGAAAAATAGAAAGAACTCCTGTTAGGTGAGCACCTGATGCTCAAATGCAATTATTCTCTAAATATTATAACATACACTTCCAGAGCTGTTGTTTAGTTAACAGAACTTCAACCTCAATAGGTAAGCACTTACAAGCTTGAAGCTGTATTTCTATGAGGTTTCAAGACATCTGAAATTCAAAACTGCAATGTTCAGCCAGTTGGCCTGCATCACTGTTCTCATCCGAGGCCGTTCCTGCTATGGGCACTGTGGAAGAAGTGCCCACCTTTTTATCCCTTGAAAGGCCCTCAAGGCACCAAACCATTAAGTAGCTCCTCCCACATTTTTCCCGCTCTTTTCTGAGCTTGCTTGGTGAAGATTTTGAAAGTATAGAGAGATGGTTTTCTGTAGTGGGGATATTGCAACAATTGCTCACCTAACATGGAAGCACTTACTAACTAAAGAAAAATAGAAAGAACTCCTGTTAGGTGAGCACCTGATGTTCAAATGCAATCCATCCTAAATATTATAACATACACTTCCAAAGTTGCTGTTTAGTTCACAGAACTTCAACCTCAAAAGGTAAGCACTTATAACCATGAAGCTGTATTTCTATGAGGTTTCAAGACATCTGAAATTCAAAACTGCAATGTTCAGCCAAAGGGTCTGCATCCCTGTTCTTGTCTGAGGCTGTTCCTGGTATGGGCACTGTGGAAGAAGTTCTAGCCTTTTTATCCCTTGAAAGTCCCTGAAGGCACCAAACCATTAAGAAGCTCCTCCCACATTTTTCCCGCTCTTTTCTGAGCTTGCTTGGTGAAGATTTTGAAAGTATAGAGAGATGGTTTTCTGTAGTGGAGATATTGCAACAATTGCTCACCTAACATGGAAGCACTTACTAACTAAAGAAAAATAGAAAGAACTCCTGTTAGGTGAGCACCTGATGTTCAAATGCAATCCATCCTAAATATTATAACATACACTTCCAAAGTTGCTGTTTAGTTCACAGAACTTCAACCTCAAAAGGTAAGCACTTATAACCATGAAGCTGTATTTCTATGAGGTTTCAAGACATCTGAAATTCAAAACTGCAATGTTCAGCCAAAGGGTCTGCATCCCTGTTCTTGTCTGAGGCTGTTCCTGGTATGGGGACTGTGGAAGAAGTTCTAGCCTTTTTATCCCTTGAAAGTCCCTGAAGGCACCAAACCATTAAGAAGCTCCTCCCACATTTTTCCCGCTCTTTTCTGAGCTTGCTTGGTGAAGATTTTGAAAGTATAGAGAGATGGTTCTCTGTAGTGGAGATATTGCAACAATTGCTCACCTAACATGGAAGCACTTACTAACTAAAGAAAAATAGAAAGAACTCCTGTTAGGTGAGCACCTGATGTTCAAATGCAACCCATCCCTAAATATTATACCATGTACTTCCAGAGTTGTTGTTTATTTCACAGAACTTCAAACTCAAAAGGTAAGCACTTACAACCATGAAGCTGTATTTCTATGAGGTTTCAAGATATCTGAAATTCAAAACTGCAATGTTCAGCCAGTTGGCCTGCATCACTGTTCTCATCCGAGGCCGTTCCTGCTATGGGCACTGTGGAAGAAGTGCCCACCTTTTTATCCCTTGAAAGGCCCTCAAGGCACCAAACCATTAAGTAGCTCCTCCCACATTTTTCCCGCTCTTTTCTGAGCTTGCTTGGTGAAGATTTTGAAAGTATAGAGAGATGGTTTTCTGTAGTGGGGATATTGCAACAATTGCTCACCTAACATGGAAGCACTTACTAACTAAAGAAAAATAGAAAGAACTCCTGTTAGGTGAGCACCTGATGTTCAAATGCAATCCATCCTAAATATTATAACATACACTTCCAAAGTTGCTGTTTAGTTCACAGAACTTCAACCTCAAAAGGTAAGCACTTATAACCATGAAGCTGTATTTCTATGAGGTTTCAAGACATCTGAAATTCAAAACTGCAATGTTCAGCCAATGGGTCTGCATCCCTGTTCTTGTCTGAGGCTGTTCCTGTTATGGGCACTGTGGAAGAAGTGCCCACCTTTTTATGCCTTGAAAGGCACTCAAGGCACCAAACCATTAAGTAGCTCCTCCCACATTTTTCCCGCTCTTTCTGAGCTTGCTTGGTGAAGATTTTGAAAGTATAGAGAGATGGTTTTCTGTAGTAGAGATATTGCAACAATTGCTCACCTAACATGGAAGCACTTACTAACTAAAGAAAAATAGAAAGAACTCCTGTTAGGTGAGCACCTGATGTTCAAATGCAACCCATCCCTAAATATTATACCATGTACTTCCAGAGTTGTTGTTTATTTCACAGAACTTCAAACTCAAAAGGTAAGCACTTATAACCATGAAGCTGTATTTCTATGAGGTTTCAAGACATCTGAAATTCAAAACTGCAATGTTCAGCCAGTTGGCCTGCATCACTGTTGTCATCCGAGGCCGTTCCTGCTATGGGCACTGTGGAGAAGGGCCCACCTTTTTATCCCTTGAAAGGCCCTCAAGGCACCAGACCATTAAGTAGCTCCTCCCACATTTTTCCCGCTCGTTTCTGAGGTTGCTTGGTGAAGATTTTGAAAGTATAGAGAGATGGTTTTCTGTAGTGGGGATATTGCAACAATTGCTCACCTAACATGGAAGCACTTACTAACTAAAGAAAAATAGAAAGAACTCCTGTTAGGTGAACACCTGATGCTCAAATGCAATCCATCCCTCAATATTATACCATGTACTTCCAGAGTTGTTGTTTATTTCACAGAACTTCAAACTCAAAAGGTAAGCACTTACAAGCTTGAAGCTGTATTTCTATGAGGTTTCAAGGCATCTGAAATTCCAAACTGCAATGTTCAGCCAAAGGGTCTGCATCCCTGTTCTTGTCAGAGGCTGTTTCTGGTATGGGCACTGTGGAATAAGTGCTCGCCTTTTTATCCCTTGAAAGGCCCTGAAGGCACCAAACCATTAAGTAGCTCCTCCCACATTTTTCCCGCTCTTTTCTGAACTTTCTGAGGTTGCTTGGTGAAGATTTTGAAAGTATAGAGATGTGGTTTTCTGTAGTGGGGATATTGCAACAATTGCTCACCTAACATGGAAGCACTTACTAACTAAAGAAAAATAGAAAGAACTCCTGTTAGGTGAACACCTGATGCTCAAATGCAATCCATCCCTAAATATTATACCATGTACTTCCAGAGTTGTTGTTTATTTCACAGAACTTCAAACTCAATAGGTAAGCACTTACAAGCTTGAAGCTGTATTTCTATGAGGTTTCAAGACATCTGAAATTCAAAACTGCAATGTTCAGCCAAAGGGTCTGCATCCCTGTTCTTGTCAGAGGCTGTTTCTGGTATGGGCACTGTGGAAGAAGTGCCCACCTTTTTATCCCTTGAAAGGCCCTCAAGGCACCAAACCATTAAGTAGCTCCTCCCACATTTTTCCCGCTCTTTTCTGAGCTTACTTGGTGAAGATTTTGAAAGTATAGAGAGATGGTTTTCTGTAGTGGGGATATTGCAACAATTGCTCACCTAACATGGAAGCACTTACTAACTAAAGAAAAATAGAAAGAACTCCTGTTAGGTGAGCACCTGATGTTCAAATGCAATCCATCCTAAATATTATAACATACACTTCCAAAGTTGCTGTTTAGTTCACAGAACTTCAACCTCAAAAGGTAAGCACTTATAACCATGAAGCTGTATTTCTATGAGGTTTCAAGACATCTGAAATTCAAAACTGCAATGTTCAGCCAAAGGGTCTGCATCCCTGTTCTTGTCTGAGGCTGTTCCTGGTATGGGGACTGTGGAAGAAGTTCTAGCCTTTTTATCCCTTGAAAGTCCCTGAAGGCACCAAACCATTAAGAAGCTCCTCCCACATTTTTCCCGCTCTTTTCTGAGCTTGCTTGGTGAAGATTTTGAAAGTATAGAGAGATGGTTCTCTGTAGTGGAGATATTGCAACAATTGCTCACCTAACATGGAAGCACTTACTAACTAAAGAAAAATAGAAAGAACTCCTGTTAGGTGAGCACCTGATGTTCAAATGCAACCCATCCCTAAATATTATACCATGTACTTCCAGAGTTGTTGTTTATTTCACAGAACTTCAAACTCAAAAGGTAAGCACTTACAACCATGAAGCTGTATTTCTATGAGGTTTCAAGATATCTGAAATTCAAAACTGCAATGTTCAGCCAGTTGGCCTGCATCACTGTTCTCATCCGAGGCCGTTCCTGCTATGGGCACTGTGGAAGAAGTGCCCACCTTTTTATCCCTTGAAAGGCCCTCAAGGCACCAAACCATTAAGTAGCTCCTCCCACATTTTTCCCGCTCTTTTCTGAGCTTGCTTGGTGAAGATTTTGAAAGACATCTGAAATTCAAAACTGCAATGTTCAGCCAAAGGGTCTGCATCCCTGTTCTTGTCTGAGGCTGTTCCTGGTATGGGCACTGTGGAAGAAGTTCTAGCCTTTTTATCCCTTGAAAGTCCCTGAAGGCACCAAACCATTAAGAAGCTCCTCCCACATTTTTCCCGCTCTTTTCTGAGCTTGCTTGGTGAAGATTTTGAAAGTATAGAGAGATGGTTTTCTGTAGTGGAGATATTGCAACAATTGCTCACCTAACATGGAAGCACTTACTAACTAAAGAAAAATAGAAATAACTCCTGTTAGGTGAGCACCTGATGTTCAAATGCAATCCATCCTAAATATTATAACATACACTTCCAAAATTGCTGTTTAGTTCACAGAACTTCAACCTCAAAAGGGAAGCACTTACACATATATAAAACGCAGGTGCCAACCTTGAAGCTGTATTTCTGTGAGGTTCCAAGACATCTGAAATTCAAAACTGCAATGTTCAGCCAGTGGGTCTGCATCCCTGTTCTTGTCTGAGGCTGTTCCTGTTATGGGCACTGTGGAAGAAGTGCTCGCCTTTTTATCCCTTGAAAGGCCCTGAAGGCACCAAAACATTAAGTAGCTCCTCCCACATTTTTCCCGCTTTTTTCTGAGCTTGATTGGTGAAGATTTTGAAAGTATAGAGAGATGGTTTTCTGTAGTGGGGATATTGCAACAATTGCTCACCTAACATGGAAGCACTTACTAACTAAAGAAAAATAGAAAGAACTCCTGTTAGGTGAGCGCCTGATGCTCAAATGCAATTATTCTCTAAATATTATAACATACACTTCCAGAGCTGTTGTTTAGTTAACAGAGTTGTTGTTTATTTCACAGAACTTCAAACTCAAAAGGTAAGCACTTACAAGCTTGAAGCTGTATTTCTATGAGGTTTCAAGGCATCTGAAATTCAAAACTGCAATGTTCAGCCAAAGGGTCTGCATCCCTGTTCTTGTCAGAGGCTGTTTCTGGTATGGGCACTGTGGAAGAAGTGCCCACCTTTTTATCCCTTGAAAGGCCCTCAAGGCACCAAACCATTAAGTAGCTCCTCCCACATTTTTCCCGCTCTTTTCCGAGCTTGCTTGGTGAAGATTTTGAAAGTATAGAGAGATGGTTTTCTGTAGTGGGGATAGTGCAACAATTGCTCACCTAACATAGAAGCACTTACTAACTAAAGAAAAATAGAAAGAACTCCTGTTAGGTGAACACCTGATGCTCAAATGCAATCCATCCCTAAATATTATACCATGTACTTCCAGAGTTGTTGTTTATTTCACAGAACTTCAAACTCAAAAGGTAAGCACTTACAAGCTTGAAGCTGTATTTCTATGAGGTTTCAAGGCATCTGAAATTCAAAACTGCAATGTTCAGCCAAAGTGTCTGCATCCCTGTTCTTGTCAGTGGCTGTTTCTGGTATGGGCACTGTGGAATAAGTGCTCGCCTTTTTATCCCTTGAAAGGCCCTGAAGGCACCAAACCATTAAGTAGCTCCTCCCACATTTTTCCCGCTCTTTTCTGAGCTTGCTTGGTGAAGATTTTGAAAGTATAGAGAGATGGTTTTCTGTAGTGGGGATATTGCAACAATTGCTCACCTAACATGGAAGCACTTACTAACTAAAGAAAAATAGAAAGAACTCCTGTTAGGTGAACACCTAATGCTCAAATGCAATCCATCCCTAAATATTATACCATGTACTTCCAGAGTTGTTGTTTATTTCACAGAACTTCAAACTCAAAAGGTAAGCACTTACAAGCTTGAAGCTGTATTTCTATGAGGTTTCAAGACATCTGAAATTCAAAACTGCAATGTTCAGCCAAAGGGTCTGCATCCCTGTTCTTGTCTGAGGCTGTTCCTGGTATGGGCACTGTGGAAGAAGTTCTAGCCTTTTTATCCCTTGAAAGTCCCTGAAGGCACCAAACCATTAAGAAGCTCCTCCCACATTTTTCCCGCTCTTTTCTGAGCTTGCTTGGTGAAGATTTTGAAAGTATAGAGAGATGGTTTTCTGTAGTAGAGATATTGCAACAATTGCTCACCTAACATGAAAGCACTTACTAACTAAAGAAAAATAGAAAGAACTCCTGTTAGGTGAGCACCTGATGCTCAAATGCAATTATTCTCTAAATATTATAACATACACTTCCAGAGCTGTTGTTTAGTTAACAGAACTTCAACCTCAATAGGTAAGCACTTACAAGCTTGAAGCTGTATTTCTATGAGGTTTCAAGACATCTGAAATTCAAAACTGCAATGTTCAGCCAGTTGACCTGCATCACTGTTCTCATCCGAGGCCGTTCCTGCTATGGGCACTGTGGAAGAAGTGCCCACCTTTTTATCCCTTGAAAGGCACTCAAGGCACCAAACCATTAAGTAGCTCCTCCCACATTTTTCCCGCTCTTTTCTGAGCTTGCTTGGTGAAGATTTTGAAAGTATAGAGAGATGGTTTTCTGTAGTGGGGATATTGCAACAATTGCTCACCTAACATGGAAGCACTTACTAACTAAAGAAAAATAGAAAGAACTCCTGTTAGGTGAGCACCTGATGTTCAAATGCAATCCATCCTAAATATTATAACATACACTTCCAAAGTTGCTGTTTAGTTCACAGAACTTCAACCTCAAGAGGTAAGCACTTATAACCATGAAGCTGTATTTCTATGAGGTTTCAAGACATCTGAAATTCAAAACTGCAATGTTCAGCCAATGGGTCTGCATCCCTGTTCTTGTCTGAGGCTGTTCCTGTTATGGGCACTGTGGAAGAAGTGCCCACTTTTTTATGCCTTGAAAGGCACTCAAGGCACCAAACCATTAAGTAGCTCCTCCCACATTTTTCCCGCTCTTTCTGAGCTTGCTTGGTGAAGATTTTGAAAGTATAGAGAGATGGTTTTCTGTAGTAGAGATATTGCAACAATTGCTCACCTAACATGGAAGCACTTACTAACTAAAGAAAAATAGAAAGAACTCCTGTTAGGTGAGCACCTGATGCTCAAATGCAATTATTCTCTAAATATTATAACATACACTTCCAGAGCTGTTGTTTAGTTAACAGAACTTCAACCTCAATAGGTAAGCACTTACAAGCTTGAAGCTGTATTTCTATGAGGTTTCAAGACATCTGAAATTCAAAACTGCAATGTTCAGCCAGTTGGCCTGCATCACTGTTCTCATCCGAGGCCGTTCCTGCTATGGGCACTGTGGAAGAAGTGCCCACCTTTTTATCCCTTGAAAGGCCCTCAAGGCACCAAACCATTAAGTAGCTCCTCCCACATTTTTCCCGCTCTTTTCTGAGCTTGCTTGGTGAAGATTTTGAAAGTATAGAGAGATGGTTTTCTGTAGTGGGGATATTGCAACAATTGCTCACCTAACATGGAAGCACTTACTAACTAAAGAAAAATAGAAAGAACTCCTGTTAGGTGAGCACCTGATGTTCAAATGCAATCCATCCTAAATATTATAACATACACTTCCAAAGTTGCTGTTTAGTTCACAGAACTTCAACCTCAAAAGGTAAGCACTTATAACCATGAAGCTGTATTTCTATGAGGTTTCAAGACATCTGAAATTCAAAACTGCAATGTTCAGCCAATGGGTCTGCATCCCTGTTCTTGTCTGAGGCTGTTCCTGTTATGGGCACTGTGGAAGAAGTGCTCGCCTTTTTATCCCTTGAAAGGCCCTGAAGGCACCAAACCATTAAGTAGCTCCTCCCACATTTTTCCCGCTCTTTCTGAGCTTGCTTGGTGAAGATTTTGAAAGTATAGAGAGATGGTTTTCTGTAGTGGGGATATTGCAACAATTGCTCACCTAACATGGAAGCACTTACTAACTAAAGAAAAATAGAAAGAACTCCTGTTAGGTGAACACCTGATGCTCAAATGTAATCCATCCCTAAATATTATACCATGTACTTCCAGAGTTGTTGTTTATTTCACAGAACTTCAAACTCAAAAGGTAAGCACTTACAAGCTTGAAGCTGTATTTCTATGAGGTTTCAAGACATCTGAAATTCAAAACTGCAATGTTCAGCCAAAGGGTCTGCATCCCTGTTCTTGTCTGAGGCTGTTCCTGGTATGGGCACTGTGGAAGAAGTTCTAGCCTTTTTATCCCTTGAAAGTCCCTGAAGGCACCAAACCATTAAGAAGCTCCTCCCACATTTTTCCCGCTCTTTTCTGAGCTTGCTTGGTGAAGATTTTGAAAGTATAGAGAGATGGTTTTCTGTAGTGGAGATATTGCAACAATTGCTCACCTAACATGGAAGCACTTACTAACTAAAGAAAAATAGAAATAACTCGTGTTAGGTGAGCACCTGATGTTCAAATGCAATCCATCCTAAATATTATAACATACACTTCCAAAATTGCTGTTTAGTTCACAGAACTTCAACCTCAAAAGGTAAGCACTTATAACCATGAAGCTGTATTTCTATGAGGTTTCAAGACATCTGAAATTCAAAACTGCAATGTTCAGCCAATGGGTCTGCATCCCTGTTCTTGTCTGAGGCTGTTCCTGTTATGGGCACTGTGGAAGAAGTGCCCACCTTTTTATCCCTTGAAAGGCCCTCAAGGCACCAAACCATTAAGTAGCTCCTCCCACATTTTTCCCGCTCTTTCTGAGCTTGCTTGGTGAAGATTTTGAAAGTATAGAGAGATGGTTTTCTGTAGTGGGGATATTGCAACAATTGCTCACCTAACATGGAATCACTTACTAACTAAAGAAAAATAGAAAGAACTCCTGTTAGGTGAACACCTAATGCTCAAATGCAATCCATCCCTAAATATTATACCATGTACTTCCAGAGTTGTTGTTTATTTCACAGAACTTCAAACTCAAAAGGTAAGCACTTACAAGCTTGAAGCTGTATTTCTATGAGGTTTCAAGACATCTGAAATTCAAAACTGCAATGTTCAGCCAAAGGGTCTGCATCCCTGTTCTTGTCTGAGGCTGTTCCTGGTATGGGCATTGTGGAAGAAGTTCTAGCCTTTTTATCCCTTGAAAGTCCCTGAAGGCACCAAACCATTAAGAAGCTCCTCCCACATTTTTCCCGCTCTTTTCTGAGCTTGCTTGGTGAAGATTTTGAAAGTATAGAGAGATGGTTTTCTGTAGTGGAGATATTGCAACAATTGCTCACCTAACATGGAAGCACTTACTAACTAAAGAAAAATAGAAAGAACTCCTGTTAGGTGAGCACCTGATGTTCAAATGCAACCCATCCCTAAATATTATACCATGTACTTCCAGAGTTGTTGTTTATTTCACAGAACTTCAAACTCAAAAGGTAAGCACTTACAACCATGAAGCTGTATTTCTATGAGGTTTCAAGACATCTGAAATTCAAAACTGCAATGTTCAGCCAAAGGGTCTGCATCCCTGTTCTTGTCTGAGGCTGTTCCTGGTATGGGCACTGTGGAAGAAGTTCTAGCCTTTTTATCCCTTGAAAGTCCCTGAAGGCACCAAACCATTAAGAAGCTCCTCCCACATTTTTCCCGCTCTTTTCTGAGCTTGCTTGGTGAAGATTTTGAAAGTATAGAGAGATGGTTTTCTGTAGTGGAGATATTGCAACAATTGCTCACCTAACATGGAAGCACTTACTAACTAAAGAAAAATAGAAATAACTCGTGTTAGGTGAGCACCTGATGTTCAAATGCAATCCATCCTAAATATTATAACATACACTTCCAAAATTGCTGTTTAGTTCACAGAACTTCAACCTCAAAAGGTAAGCACTTATAACCATGAAGCTGTATTTCTATGAGGTTTCAAGACATCTGAAATTCAAAACTGCAATGTTCAGCCAATGGGTCTGCATCCCTGTTCTTGTCTGAGGCTGTTCCTGTTATGGGCACTGTGGAAGAAGTGCTCGCCTTTTTATCCCTTGAAAGGCCCTGAAGGCACCAAACCATTAAGTAGCTCCTCCCACATTTTTCCCGCTCTTTCTGAGCTTGCTTGGTGAAGATTTTGAAAGTATAGAGAGATGGTTTTCTGTAGTGGGGATATTGCAACAATTGCTCACCTAACATGGAATCACTTACTAACTAAAGAAAAATAGAAAGAACTCCTGTTAGGTGAACACCTAATGCTCAAATGCAATCCATCCCTAAATATTATACCATGTACTTCCAGAGTTGTTGTTTATTTCACAGAACTTCAACCTCAAAAGGTAAGCACTTATAACCATGAAGCTGTATTTCTATGAGGTTTCAAGACATCTGAAATTCAAAACTGCAATGTTCAGCCAATGGGTCTGCATCCCTGTTCTTGTCTGAGGCTGTGCCTGTTATGGGCACTGTGGAAGAAGTGCCCACCTTTTTATGCCTTGAAAGGCACTCAAGGCACCAAACCATTAAGTAGCTCCTCCCACATTTTTCCCGCTCTTTCTGAGCTTGCTTGGTGAAGATTTTGAAAGTATAGAGAGATGGTTTTCTGTAGTAGAGATATTGCAACAATTGCTCACCTAACATGGAAGCACTTACTAACTAAAGAAAAATAGAAAGAACTCCTGTTAGGTGAGCACCTGATGTTCAAATGCAACCCATCCCTAAATATTATACCATGTACTTCCAGAGTTGTTGTTTATTTCACAGAACTTCAAACTCAAAAGGTAAGCACTTACAACCATGAAGCTGTATTTCTATGAGGTTTCAAGATATCTGAAATTCAAAACTGCAATGTTCAGCCAGTTGGCCTGCATCACTGTTCTCATCCGAGGCCGTTCCTGCTATGGGCACTGTGGAAGAAGTGCCCACCTTTTTATGCCTTGAAAGGCACTCAAGGCACCAAACCATTAAGTAGCTCCTCCCACATTTTTCCCGCTCTTTTCTGAGCTTGCTTGGTGAAGATTTTGAAAGTATAGAGAGATGGTTTTCTGTAGTAGAGATATTGCAACAATTGCTCACCTAACATGGAAGCACTTACTAACTAAAGAAAAATAGAAAGAACTCCTGTTAGGTGAGCACCTGATGCTCAAATGCAATTATTCTCTAAATATTATAACATACACTTCCAGAGCTGTTGTTTAGTTAACAGAACTTCAACCTCAATAGGTAAGCACTTACAAGCTTGAAGCTGTATTTCTATGAGGTTTCAAGACATCTGAAATTCAAAACTGCAATGTTCAGCCAGTTGACCTGCATCACTGTTCTCATCCGAGGCCGTTCCTGCTATGGGCACTGTGGAAGAAGTGCCCACCTTTTTATCCCTTGAAAGGCCCTCAAGGCACCAAACCATTAAGTAGCTCCTCCCACATTTTTCCCGCTCTTTTCTGAGCTTGCTTGGTGAAGATTTTGAAAGTATAGAGAGATGGTTTTCTGTAGTGGGGATATTGCAACAATTGCTCACCTAACATGGAAGCACTTACTAACTAAAGAAAAATAAAAAGAACTCCTGTAAGGTGAGCACCTGATGTTCAAATGCAATCCATCCTAAATATTATAACATACACTTCCAAAGTTGCTGTTTAGTTCACAGAACTTCAACCTCAAAAGGTAAGCACTTATAACCATGAAGCTGTATTTCTATGAGGTTTCAAGACATCTGAAATTCAAAACTGCAATGTTCAGCCAATGGGTCTGCATCCCTGTTCTTGTCTGAGGCTGTTCCTGGTATGGGCACTGTGGAAGAAGTTCTAGCCTTTTTATCCCTTGAAAGTCCCTGAAGGCACCAAACCATTAAGAAGCTCCTCCCACATTTTTCCCGCTCTTTTCTGAGCTTGCTTGGTGAAGATTTTGAAAGTATAGAGAGATGGTTTTCTGTAGTGGAGATATTGCAACAATTGCTCACCTAACATGGAAGCACTTACTAACTAAAGAAAAATAGAAATAACTCCTGTTAGGTGAGCACCTGATGTTCAAATGCAATCCATCCTAAATATTATAACATACACTTCCAAAATTGCTGTTTAGTTCACAGAACTTCAACGTCAAAAGGGAAGCACTTACACATATATAAAACGCAGGTGCCAACCTTGAAGCTGTATTTCTATGAGGTTCCAAGACATCTGAAATTCAAAACTGCAATGTTCAGCCATTGGGTCTGCATCCCTGTTCTTGTCTGAGGCTGTTCCTGTTATGGGCACTGTGGAAGAAGTGCTCGCCTTTTTATCCCTTGAAAGGCCCTGAAGTCACCAAAACATTAAGTAGCTCCTCCCACATTTTTCCCGCTCTTTTCTGAGCTTGATTGGTGAAGATTTTGAAAGTATAGAGAGATGGTTTTCTGTAGTGGGGATATTGCAACAATTGCTCACCTAACATGGAAGCACTTACTAACTAAAGAAAAATAGAAAGAACTCCTGTTAGGTGAACACCTGATGCTCAAATGTAATCCATCCCTAAATATTATACCATGTACTTCCAGAGTTGTTGTTTATTTCACAGAACTTCAAACTCAAAAGGTAAGCACTTACAAGCTTGAAGCTGTATTTCTATGAGGTTTCAAGACATCTGAAATTCAAAACTGCAATGTTCAGCCAAAGGGTCTGCATCCCTGTTCTTGTCTGAGGCTGTTCCTGGTATGGGCACTGTGGAAGAAGTTCTAGCCTTTTTATCCCTTGAAAGTCCCTGAAGGCACCAAACCATTAAGAAGCTCCTCCCACATTTTTCCCGCTCTTTTCTGAGCTTGCTTGGTGAAGATTTTGAAAGTATAGAGAGATGGTTTTCTGTAGTGGAGATATTGCAACAATTGCTCACCTAACATGGAAGCACTTACTAACTAAAGAAAAATAGAAATAACTCCTGTTAGGTGAGCACCTGATGTTCAAATGCAATCCATCCTAAATATTATAACATACACTTCCAAAATTGCTGTTTAGTTCACAGAACTTCAACCTCAAAAGGGAAGCACTTACACATATATAAAACGCAGGTGCCAACCTTGAAGCTGTATTTCTGTGAGGTTCCAAGACATCTGAAATTCAAAACTGCAATGTTCAGCCAGTGGGTCTGCATCCCTGTTCTTGTCTGAGGCTGTTCCTGTTATGGGCACTGTGGAAGAAGTGCTCGCCTTTTTATCCCTTGAAAGGCCCTGAAGGCACCAAAACATTAAGTAGCTCCTCCCACATTTTTCCCGCTTTTTTCTGAGCTTGATTGGTGAAGATTTTGAAAGTATAGAGAGATGGTTTTCTGTAGTGGGGATATTGCAACAATTGCTCACCTAACATGGAAGCACTTACTAACTAAAGAAAAATAGAAAGAACTCCTGTTAGGTGAGCGCCTGATGCTCAAATGCAATTATTCTCTAAATATTATAACATACACTTCCAGAGCTGTTGTTTAGTTAACAGGGTTGTTGTTTATTTCACAGAACTTCAAACTCAAAAGGTAAGCACTTACAAGCTTGAAGCTGTATTTCTATGAGGTTTCAAGGCATCTGAAATTCAAAACTGCAATGTTCAGCCAAAGGGTCTGCATCCCTGTTCTTGTCAGAGGCTGTTTGTGGTATGGGCACTGTGGAAGAAGTGCCCACCTTTTTATCCCTTGAAAGGCCCTCAAGGCACCAAACCATTAAGTAGCTCAACCCACATTTTTCCCGCTCTTTTCCGAGCTTGCTTGGTGAAGATTTTGAAAGTATAGAGAGATGGTTTTCTGTAGTGGGGATAGTGCAACAATTGCTCACCTAACATAGAAGCACTTACTAACTAAAGAAAAATAGAAAGAACTCCTGTTAGGTGAACACCTGATGCTCAAATGCAATCCATCCCTAAATATTATACCATGTACTTCCAGAGTTGTTGTTTATTTCACAGAACTTCAAACTCAAAAGGTAAGCACTTACAAGCTTGAAGCTGTATTTCTATGAGGTTTCAAGGCATCTGAAATTCAAAACTGCAATGTTCAGCCAAAGTGTCTGCATCCCTGTTCTTGTCAGTGGCTGTTTCTGGTATGGGCACTGTGGAATAAGTGCTCGCCTTTTTATCCCTTGAAAGGCCCTGAAGGCACCAAACCATTAAGTAGCTCCTCCCACATTTTTCCCGCTCTTTTCTGAGCTTGCTTGGTGAAGATTTTGAAAGTATAGAGAGATGGTTTTCTGTAGTGGGGATATTGCAACAATTGCTCACCTAACATGGAAGCACTTACTAACTAAAGAAAAATAAAAAGAACTCCTGTTAGGTGAACACCTAATGCTCAAATGCAATCCATCCCTAAATATTATACCATGTACTTCCAGAGTTGTTGTTTATTTCACAGAACTTCAAACTCAAAAGGTAAGCACTTACAAGCTTGAAGCTGTATTTCTATGAGGTTTCAAGACATCTGAAATTCAAAACTGCAATGTTCAGCCAAAGGGTCTGCATCCCTGTTCTTGTCTGAGGCTGTTCCTGGTATGGGCACTGTGGAAGAAGTTCTAGCCTTTTTATCCCTTGAAAGTCCCTGAAGGCACCAAACCATTAAGAAGCTCCTCCCACATTTTTCCCGCTCTTTTCTGAGCTTGCTTGGTGAAGATTTTGAAAGTATAGAGAGATGGTTTTCTGTAGTAGAGATATTGCAACAATTGCTCACCTAACATGGAAGCACTTACTAACTAAAGAAAAATAGAAAGAACTCCTGTTAGGTGAGCACCTGATGCTCAAATGCAATTATTCTCTAAATATTATAACATACACTTCCAGAGCTGTTGTTTAGTTAACAGAACTTCAACCTCAATAGGTAAGCACTTACAAGCTTGAAGCTGTATTTCTATGAGGTTTCAAGACATCTGAAATTCAAAACTGCAATGTTCAGCCAGTTGACCTGCATCACTGTTCTCATCCGAGGCCGTTCCTGCTATGGGCACTGTGGAAGAAGTGCCCACCTTTTTATCCCTTGAAAGGCCCTCAAGGCACCAAACCATTAAGTAGCTCCTCCCACATTTTTCCCGCTCTTTTCTGAGCTTGCTTGGTGAAGATTTTGAAAGTATAGAGAGATGGTTTTCTGTAGTGGGGATATTGCAACAATTGCTCACCTAACATGGAAGCACTTACTAACTAAAGAAAAATAGAAAGAACTCCTGTTAGGTGAGCACCTGATGTTCAAATGCAATCCATCCTAAATATTATAACATACACTTCCAAAGTTGCTGTTTAGTTCACAGAACTTCAACCTCAAGAGGTAAGCACTTATAACCATGAAGCTGTATTTCTATGAGGTTTCAAGACATCTGAAATTCAAAACTGCAATGTTCAGCCAATGGGTCTGCATCCCTGTTCTTGTCTGAGGCTGTTCCTGTTATGGGCACTGTGGAAGAAGTGCCCACTTTTTTATGCCTTGAAAGGCACTCAAGGCACCAAACCATTAAGTAGCTCCTCCCACATTTTTCCCGCTCTTTCTGAGCTTGCTTGGTGAAGATTTTGAAAGTATAGAGAGATGGTTTTCTGTAGTAGAGATATTGCAACAATTGCTCACCTAACATGGAAGCACTTACTAACTAAAGAAAAATAGAAAGAACTCCTGTTAGGTGAGCACCTGATGCTCAAATGCAATTATTCTCTAAATATTATAACATACACTTCCAGAGCTGTTGTTTAGTTAACAGAACTTCAACCTCAATAGGTAAGCACTTACAAGCTTGAAGCTGTATTTCTATGAGGTTTCAAGACATCTGAAATTCAAAACTGCAATGTTCAGCCAGTTGGCCTGCATCACTGTTCTCATCCGAGGCCGTTCCTGCTATGGGCACTGTGGAAGAAGTGCCCACCTTTTTATCCCTTGAAAGGCCCTCAAGGCACCAAACCATTAAGTAGCTCCTCCCACATTTTTCCCGCTCTTTTCTGAGCTTGCTTGGTGAAGATTTTGAAAGTATAGAGAGATGGTTTTCTGTAGTGGGGATATTGCAACAATTGCTCACCTAACATGGAAGCACTTACTAACTAAAGAAAAATAGAAAGAACTCCTGTTAGGTGAGCACCTGATGTTCAAATGTAATCCATCCCTAAATATTATACCATGTACTTCCAGAGTTGTTGTTTATTTCACAGAACTTCAAACTCAAAAGGTAAGCACTTACAAGCTTGAAGCTGTATTTCTATGAGGTTTCAAGACATCTGAAATTCAAAACTGCAATGTTCAGCCAAAGGGTCTGCATCCCTGTTCTTGTCTGAGGCTGTTCCTGGTATGGGCACTGTGGAAGAAGTTCTAGCCTTTTTATCCCTTGAAAGTCCCTGAAGGCACCAAACCATTAAGAAGCTCCTCCCACATTTTTCCCGCTCTTTTCTGAGCTTGCTTGGTGAAGATTTTGAAAGTATAGAGAGATGGTTTTCTGTAGTGGAGATATTGCAACAATTGCTCACCTAACATGGAAGCACTTACTAACTAAAGAAAAATAGAAAGAACTCCTGTTAGGTGAGCACCTGATGTTCAAATGCAACCCATCCCTAAATATTATACCATGTACTTCCAGAGTTGTTGTTTATTTCACAGAACTTCAAACTCAAAAGGTAAGCACTTACAACCATGAAGCTGTATTTCTATGAGGTTTCAAGACATCTGAAATTCAAAACTGCAATGTTCAGCCAAAGGGTCTGCATCCCTGTTCTTGTCTGAGGCTGTTCCTGGTATGGGCACTGTGGAAGAAGTTCTAGCCTTTTTATCCCTTGAAAGTCCCTGAAGGCACCAAACCATTAAGAAGCTCCTCCCACATTTTTCCCGCTCTTTTCTGAGCTTGCTTGGTGAAGATTTTGAAAGTATAGAGAGATGGTTTTCTGTAGTGGAGATATTGCAACAATTGCTCACCTAACATGGAAGCACTTACTAACTAAAGAAAAATAGAAATAACTCCTGTTAGGTGAACACCTAATGCTCAAATGCAATCCATCCCTAAATATTATACCATGTACTTCCAGAGTTGTTGTTTATTTCACAGAACTTCAACCTCAAAAGGTAAGCACTTATAACCATGAAGCTGTATTTCTATGAGGTTTCAAGACATCTGAAATTCAAAACTGCAATGTTCAGCCAATGGGTCTGCATCCCTGTTCTTGTCTGAGGCTGTGCCTGTTATGGGCACTGTGGAAGAAGTGCCCACCTTTTTATGCCTTGAAAGGCACTCAAGGCACCAAACCATTAAGTAGCTCCTCCCACATTTTTCCCGCTCTTTCTGAGCTTGCTTGGTGAAGATTTTGAAAGTATAGAGAGATGGTTTTCTGTAGTAGAGATATTGCAACAATTGCTCACCTAACATGGAAGCACTTACTAACTAAAGAAAAATAGAAAGAACTCCTGTTAGGTGAGCACCTGATGTTCAAATGCAACCCATCCCTAAATATTATACCATGTACTTCCAGAGTTGTTGTTTATTTCACAGAACTTCAAACTCAAAAGGTAAGCACTTACAACCATGAAGCTGTATTTCTATGAGGTTTCAAGATATCTGAAATTCAAAACTGCAATGTTCAGCCAGTTGGCCTGCATCACTGTTCTCATCCGAGGCCGTTCCTGCTATGGGCACTGTGGAAGAAGTGCCCACCTTTTTATGCCTTGAAAGGCACTCAAGGCACCAAACCATTAAGTAGCTCCTCCCACATTTTTCCCGCTCTTTTCTGAGCTTGCTTGGTGAAGATTTTGAAAGTATAGAGAGATGGTTTTCTGTAGTAGAGATATTGCAACAATTGCTCACCTAACATGGAAGCACTTACTAACTAAAGAAAAATAGAAAGAACTCCTGTTAGGTGAGCACCTGATGCTCAAATGCAATTATTCTCTAAATATTATAACATACACTTCCAGAGCTGTTGTTTAGTTAACAGAACTTCAACCTCAATAGGTAAGCACTTACAAGCTTGAAGCTGTATTTCTATGAGGTTTCAAGACATCTGAAATTCAAAACTGCAATGTTCAGCCAGTTGACCTGCATCACTGTTCTCATCCGAGGCCGTTCCTGCTATGGGCACTGTGGAAGAAGTGCCCACCTTTTTATCCCTTGAAAGGCCCTCAAGGCACCAAACCATTAAGTAGCTCCTCCCACATTTTTCCCGCTCTTTTCTGAGCTTGCTTGGTGAAGATTTTGAAAGTATAGAGAGATGGTTTTCTGTAGTGGGGATATTGCAACAATTGCTCACCTAACATGGAAGCACTTACTAACTAAAGAAAAATAAAAAGAACTCCTGTAAGGTGAGCACCTGATGTTCAAATGCAATCCATCCTAAATATTATAACATACACTTCCAAAGTTGCTGTTTAGTTCACAGAACTTCAACCTCAAAAGGTAAGCACTTATAACCATGAAGCTGTATTTCTATGAGGTTTCAAGACATCTGAAATTCAAAACTGCAATGTTCAGCCAATGGGTCTGCATCCCTGTTCTTGTCTGAGGCTGTTCCTGGTATGGGCACTGTGGAAGAAGTTCTAGCCTTTTTATCCCTTGAAAGTCCCTGAAGGCACCAAACCATTAAGAAGCTCCTCCCACATTTTTCCCGCTCTTTTCTGAGCTTGCTTGGTGAAGATTTTGAAAGTATAGAGAGATGGTTTTCTGTAGTGGAGATATTGCAACAATTGCTCACCTAACATGGAAGCACTTACTAACTAAAGAAAAATAGAAATAACTCCTGTTAGGTGAGCACCTGATGTTCAAATGCAATCCATCCTAAATATTATAACATACACTTCCAAAATTGCTGTTTAGTTCACAGAACTTCAACGTCAAAAGGGAAGCACTTACACATATATAAAACGCAGGTGCCAACCTTGAAGCTGTATTTCTATGAGGTTCCAAGACATCTGAAATTCAAAACTGCAATGTTCAGCCATTGGGTCTGCATCCCTGTTCTTGTCTGAGGCTGTTCCTGTTATGGGCACTGTGGAAGAAGTGCTCGCCTTTTTATCCCTTGAAAGGCCCTGAAGTCACCAAAACATTAAGTAGCTCCTCCCACATTTTTCCCGCTCTTTTCTGAGCTTGATTGGTGAAGATTTTGAAAGTATAGAGAGATGGTTTTCTGTAGTGGGGATATTGCAACAATTGCTCACCTAACATGGAAGCACTTACTAACTAAAGAAAAATAGAAAGAACTCCTGTTAGGTGAACACCTGATGCTCAAATGTAATCCATCCCTAAATATTATACCATGTACTTCCAGAGTTGTTGTTTATTTCACAGAACTTCAAACTCAAAAGGTAAGCACTTACAAGCTTGAAGCTGTATTTCTATGAGGTTTCAAGACATCTGAAATTCAAAACTGCAATGTTCAGCCAAAGGGTCTGCATCCCTGTTCTTGTCTGAGGCTGTTCCTGGTATGGGCACTGTGGAAGAAGTTCTAGCCTTTTTATCCCTTGAAAGTCCCTGAAGGCACCAAACCATTAAGAAGCTCCTCCCACATTTTTCCCGCTCTTTTCTGAGCTTGCTTGGTGAAGATTTTGAAAGTATAGAGAGATGGTTTTCTGTAGTGGAGATATTGCAACAATTGCTCACCTAACATGGAAGCACTTACTAACTAAAGAAAAATAGAAATAACTCCTGTTAGGTGAGCACCTGATGTTCAAATGCAATCCATCCTAAATATTATAACATACACTTCCAAAATTGCTGTTTAGTTCACAGAACTTCAACCTCAAAAGGGAAGCACTTACACATATATAAAACGCAGGTGCCAACCTTGAAGCTGTATTTCTGTGAGGTTCCAAGACATCTGAAATTCAAAACTGCAATGTTCAGCCAGTGGGTCTGCATCCCTGTTCTTGTCTGAGGCTGTTCCTGTTATGGGCACTGTGGAAGAAGTGCTCGCCTTTTTATCCCTTGAAAGGCCCTGAAGGCACCAAAACATTAAGTAGCTCCTCCCACATTTTTCCCGCTTTTTTCTGAGCTTGATTGGTGAAGATTTTGAAAGTATAGAGAGATGGTTTTCTGTAGTGGGGATATTGCAACAATTGCTCACCTAACATGGAAGCACTTACTAACTAAAGAAAAATAGAAAGAACTCCTGTTAGGTGAGCGCCTGATGCTCAAATGCAATTATTCTCTAAATATTATAACATACACTTCCAGAGCTGTTGTTTAGTTAACAGAGTTGTTGTTTATTTCACAGAACTTCAAACTCAAAAGGTAAGCACTTACAAGCTTGAAGCTGTATTTCTATGAGGTTTCAAGGCATCTGAAATTCAAAACTGCAATGTTCAGCCAAAGGGTCTGCATCCCTGTTCTTGTCAGAGGCTGTTTGTGGTATGGGCACTGTGGAAGAAGTGCCCACCTTTTTATCCCTTGAAAGGCCCTCAAGGCACCAAACCATTAAGTAGCTCAACCCACATTTTTCCCGCTCTTTTCCGAGCTTGCTTGGTGAAGATTTTGAAAGTATAGAGAGATGGTTTTCTGTAGTGGGGATAGTGCAACAATTGCTCACCTAACATAGAAGCACTTACTAACTAAAGAAAAATAGAAAGAACTCCTGTTAGGTGAACACCTGATGCTCAAATGCAATCCATCCCTAAATATTATACCATGTACTTCCAGAGTTGTTGTTTATTTCACAGAACTTCAAACTCAAAAGGTAAGCACTTACAAGCTTGAAGCTGTATTTCTATGAGGTTTCAAGGCATCTGAAATTCAAAACTGCAATGTTCAGCCAAAGTGTCTGCATCCCTGTTCTTGTCAGTGGCTGTTTCTGGTATGGGCACTGTGGAATAAGTGCTCGCCTTTTTATCCCTTGAAAGGCCCTGAAGGCACCAAACCATTAAGTAGCTCCTCCCACATTTTTCCCGCTCTTTTCTGAGCTTGCTTGGTGAAGATTTTGAAAGTATAGAGAGATGGTTTTCTGTAGTGGGGATATTGCAACAATTGCTCACCTAACATGGAAGCACTTACTAACTAAAGAAAAATAAAAAGAACTCCTGTTAGGTGAACACCTAATGCTCAAATGCAATCCATCCCTAAATATTATACCATGTACTTCCAGAGTTGTTGTTTATTTCACAGAACTTCAAACTCAAAAGGTAAGCACTTACAAGCTTGAAGCTGTATTTCTATGAGGTTTCAAGACATCTGAAATTCAAAACTGCAATGTTCAGCCAAAGGGTCTGCATCCCTGTTCTTGTCTGAGGCTGTTCCTGGTATGGGCACTGTGGAAGAAGTTCTAGCCTTTTTATCCCTTGAAAGTCCCTGAAGGCACCAAACCATTAAGAAGCTCCTCCCACATTTTTCCCGCTCTTTTCTGAGCTTGCTTGGTGAAGATTTTGAAAGTATAGAGAGATGGTTTTCTGTAGTAGAGATATTGCAACAATTGCTCACCTAACATGGAAGCACTTACTAACTAAAGAAAAATAGAAAGAACTCCTGTTAGGTGAGCACCTGATGCTCAAATGCAATTATTCTCTAAATATTATAACATACACTTCCAGAGCTGTTGTTTAGTTAACAGAACTTCAACCTCAATAGGTAAGCACTTACAAGCTTGAAGCTGTATTTCTATGAGGTTTCAAGACATCTGAAATTCAAAACTGCAATGTTCAGCCAGTTGACCTGCATCACTGTTCTCATCCGAGGCCGTTCCTGCTATGGGCACTGTGGAAGAAGTGCCCACCTTTTTATCCCTTGAAAGGCCCTCAAGGCACCAAACCATTAAGTAGCTCCTCCCACATTTTTCCCGCTCTTTTCTGAGCTTGCTTGGTGAAGATTTTGAAAGTATAGAGAGATGGTTTTCTGTAGTGGGGATATTGCAACAATTGCTCACCTAACATGGAAGCACTTACTAACTAAAGAAAAATAGAAAGAACTCCTGTTAGGTGAGCACCTGATGTTCAAATGCAATCCATCCTAAATATTATAACATACACTTCCAAAGTTGCTGTTTAGTTCACAGAACTTCAACCTCAAGAGGTAAGCACTTATAACCATGAAGCTGTATTTCTATGAGGTTTCAAGACATCTGAAATTCAAAACTGCAATGTTCAGCCAATGGGTCTGCATCCCTGTTCTTGTCTGAGGCTGTTCCTGTTATGGGCACTGTGGAAGAAGTGCCCACTTTTTTATGCCTTGAAAGGCACTCAAGGCACCAAACCATTAAGTAGCTCCTCCCACATTTTTCCCGCTCTTTCTGAGCTTGCTTGGTGAAGATTTTGAAAGTATAGAGAGATGGTTTTCTGTAGTAGAGATATTGCAACAATTGCTCACCTAACATGGAAGCACTTACTAACTAAAGAAAAATAGAAAGAACTCCTGTTAGGTGAGCACCTGATGCTCAAATGCAATTATTCTCTAAATATTATAACATACACTTCCAGAGCTGTTGTTTAGTTAACAGAACTTCAACCTCAATAGGTAAGCACTTACAAGCTTGAAGCTGTATTTCTATGAGGTTTCAAGACATCTGAAATTCAAAACTGCAATGTTCAGCCAGTTGGCCTGCATCACTGTTCTCATCCGAGGCCGTTCCTGCTATGGGCACTGTGGAAGAAGTGCCCACCTTTTTATCCCTTGAAAGGCCCTCAAGGCACCAAACCATTAAGTAGCTCCTCCCACATTTTTCCCGCTCTTTTCTGAGCTTGCTTGGTGAAGATTTTGAAAGTATAGAGAGATGGTTTTCTGTAGTGGGGATATTGCAACAATTGCTCACCTAACATGGAAGCACTTACTAACTAAAGAAAAATAGAAAGAACTCCTGTTAGGTGAGCACCTGATGTTCAAATGTAATCCATCCCTAAATATTATACCATGTACTTCCAGAGTTGTTGTTTATTTCACAGAACTTCAAACTCAAAAGGTAAGCACTTACAAGCTTGAAGCTGTATTTCTATGAGGTTTCAAGACATCTGAAATTCAAAACTGCAATGTTCAGCCAAAGGGTCTGCATCCCTGTTCTTGTCTGAGGCTGTTCCTGGTATGGGCACTGTGGAAGAAGTTCTAGCCTTTTTATCCCTTGAAAGTCCCTGAAGGCACCAAACCATTAAGAAGCTCCTCCCACATTTTTCCCGCTCTTTTCTGAGCTTGCTTGGTGAAGATTTTGAAAGTATAGAGAGATGGTTTTCTGTAGTGGAGATATTGCAACAATTGCTCACCTAACATGGAAGCACTTACTAACTAAAGAAAAATAGAAAGAACTCCTGTTAGGTGAGCACCTGATGTTCAAATGCAACCCATCCCTAAATATTATACCATGTACTTCCAGAGTTGTTGTTTATTTCACAGAACTTCAAACTCAAAAGGTAAGCACTTACAACCATGAAGCTGTATTTCTATGAGGTTTCAAGACATCTGAAATTCAAAACTGCAATGTTCAGCCAAAGGGTCTGCATCCCTGTTCTTGTCTGAGGCTGTTCCTGGTATGGGCACTGTGGAAGAAGTTCTAGCCTTTTTATCCCTTGAAAGTCCCTGAAGGCACCAAACCATTAAGAAGCTCCTCCCACATTTTTCCCGCTCTTTTCTGAGCTTGCTTGGTGAAGATTTTGAAAGTATAGAGAGATGGTTTTCTGTAGTGGAGATATTGCAACAATTGCTCACCTAACATGGAAGCACTTACTAACTAAAGAAAAATAGAAATAACTCGTGTTAGGTGAGCACCTGATGTTCAAATGCAATCCATCCTAAATATTATAACATACACTTCCAAAATTGCTGTTTAGTTCACAGAACTTCAACCTCAAAAGGTAAGCACTTATAACCATGAAGCTGTATTTCTATGAGGTTTCAAGACATCTGAAATTCAAAACTGCAATGTTCAGCCAATGGGTCTGCATCCCTGTTCTTGTCTGAGGCTGTTCCTGTTATGGGCACTGTGGAAGAAGTGCTCGCCTTTTTATCCCTTGAAAGGCCCTGAAGGCACCAAACCATTAAGTAGCTCCTCCCACATTTTTCCCGCTCTTTCTGAGCTTGCTTGGTGAAGATTTTGAAAGTATAGAGAGATGGTTTTCTGTAGTGGGGATATTGCAACAATTGCTCACCTAACATGGAATCACTTACTAACTAAAGAAAAATAGAAAGAACTCCTGTTAGGTGAACACCTAATGCTCAAATGCAATCCATCCCTAAATATTATACCATGTACTTCCAGAGTTGTTGTTTATTTCACAGAACTTCAACCTCAAAAGGTAAGCACTTATAACCATGAAGCTGTATTTCTATGAGGTTTCAAGACATCTGAAATTCAAAACTGCAATGTTCAGCCAATGGGTCTGCATCCCTGTTCTTGTCTGAGGCTGTTCCTGTTATGGGCACTGTGGAAGAAGTGCCCACCTTTTTATGCCTTGAAAGGCACTCAAGGCACCAAACCATTAAGTAGCTCCTCCCACATTTTTCCCGCTCTTTCTGAGCTTGCTTGGTGAAGATTTTGAAAGTATAGAGAGATGGTTTTCTGTAGTAGAGATATTGCAACAATTGCTCACCTAACATGGAAGCACTTACTAACTAAAGAAAAATAGAAAGAACTCCTGTTAGGTGAGCACCTGATGTTCAAATGCAACCCATCCCTAAATATTATACCATGTACTTCCAGAGTTGTTGTTTATTTCACAGAACTTCAAACTCAAAAGGTAAGCACTTACAACCATGAAGCTGTATTTCTATGAGGTTTCAAGATATCTGAAATTCAAAACTGCAATGTTCAGCCAGTTGGCCTGCATCACTGTTCTCATCCGAGGCCGTTCCTGCTATGGGCACTGTGGAAGAAGTGCCCACCTTTTTATGCCTTGAAAGGCACTCAAGGCACCAAACCATTAAGTAGCTCCTCCCACATTTTTCCCGCTCTTTTCTGAGCTTGCTTGGTGAAGATTTTGAAAGTATAGAGAGATGGTTTTCTGTAGTAGAGATATTGCAACAATTGCTCACCTAACATGGAAGCACTTACTAACTAAAGAAAAATAGAAAGAACTCCTGTTAGGTGAGCACCTGATGCTCAAATGCAATTATTCTCTAAATATTATAACATACACTTCCAGAGCTGTTGTTTAGTTAACAGAACTTCAACCTCAATAGGTAAGCACTTACAAGCTTGAAGCTGTATTTCTATGAGGTTTCAAGACATCTGAAATTCAAAACTGCAATGTTCAGCCAGTTGACCTGCATCACTGTTCTCATCCGAGGCCGTTCCTGCTATGGGCACTGTGGAAGAAGTGCCCACCTTTTTATCCCTTGAAAGGCCCTCAAGGCACCAAACCATTAAGTAGCTCCTCCCACATTTTTCCCGCTCTTTTCTGAGCTTGCTTGGTGAAGATTTTGAAAGTATAGAGAGATGGTTTTCTGTAGTGGGGATATTGCAACAATTGCTCACCTAACATGGAAGCACTTACTAACTAAAGAAAAATAAAAAGAACTCCTGTAAGGTGAGCACCTGATGTTCAAATGCAATCCATCCTAAATATTATAACATACACTTCCAAAGTTGCTGTTTAGTTCACAGAACTTCAACCTCAAAAGGTAAGCACTTATAACCATGAAGCTGTATTTCTATGAGGTTTCAAGACATCTGAAATTCAAAACTGCAATGTTCAGCCAATGGGTCTGCATCCCTGTTCTTGTCTGAGGCTGTTCCTGGTATGGGCACTGTGGAAGAAGTTCTAGCCTTTTTATCCCTTGAAAGTCCCTGAAGGCACCAAACCATTAAGAAGCTCCTCCCACATTTTTCCCGCTCTTTTCTGAGCTTGCTTGGTGAAGATTTTGAAAGTATAGAGAGATGGTTTTCTGTAGTGGAGATATTGCAACAATTGCTCACCTAACATGGAAGCACTTACTAACTAAAGAAAAATAGAAATAACTCCTGTTAGGTGAGCACCTGATGTTCAAATGCAATCCATCCTAAATATTATAACATACACTTCCAAAATTGCTGTTTAGTTCACAGAACTTCAACGTCAAAAGGGAAGCACTTACACATATATAAAACGCAGGTGCCAACCTTGAAGCTGTATTTCTATGAGGTTCCAAGACATCTGAAATTCAAAACTGCAATGTTCAGCCATTGGGTCTGCATCCCTGTTCTTGTCTGAGGCTGTTCCTGTTATGGGCACTGTGGAAGAAGTGCTCGCCTTTTTATCCCTTGAAAGGCCCTGAAGTCACCAAAACATTAAGTAGCTCCTCCCACATTTTTCCCGCTCTTTTCTGAGCTTGATTGGTGAAGATTTTGAAAGTATAGAGAGATGGTTTTCTGTAGTGGGGATATTGCAACAATTGCTCACCTAACATGGAAGCACTTACTAACTAAAGAAAAATAGAAAGAACTCCTGTTAGGTGAACACCTGATGCTCAAATGTAATCCATCCCTAAATATTATACCATGTACTTCCAGAGTTGTTGTTTATTTCACAGAACTTCAAACTCAAAAGGTAAGCACTTACAAGCTTGAAGCTGTATTTCTATGAGGTTTCAAGACATCTGAAATTCAAAACTGCAATGTTCAGCCAAAGGGTCTGCATCCCTGTTCTTGTCTGAGGCTGTTCCTGGTATGGGCACTGTGGAAGAAGTTCTAGCCTTTTTATCCCTTGAAAGTCCCTGAAGGCACCAAACCATTAAGAAGCTCCTCCCACATTTTTCCCGCTCTTTTCTGAGCTTGCTTGGTGAAGATTTTGAAAGTATAGAGAGATGGTTTTCTGTAGTGGAGATATTGCAACATTTGCTCACCAAACATGGAAGCACTTACTAACTAAAGAAAAATAGAAATAACTCCTGTTAGGTGAGCACCTGATGTTCAAATGCAATCCATCCTAAATATTATAACATACACTTCCAAAATTGCTGTTTAGTTCACAGAACTTCAACCTCAAAAGGGAAGCACTTACACATATATAAAACGCAGGTGCCAACCTTGAAGCTGTATTTCTGTGAGGTTCCAAGACATCTGAAATTCAAAACTGCAATGTTCAGCCAGTGGGTCTGCATCCCTGTTCTTGTCTGAGGCTGTTCCTGTTATGGGCACTGTGGAAGAAGTGCTCGCCTTTTTATCCCTTGAAAGGCCCTGAAGGCACCAAAACATTAAGTAGCTCCTCCCACATTTTTCCCGCTTTTTTCTGAGCTTGATTGGTGAAGATTTTGAAAGTATAGAGAGATGGTTTTCTGTAGTGGGGATATTGCAACAATTGCTCACCTAACATGGAAGCACTTACTAACTAAAGAAAAATAGAAAGAACTCCTGTTAGGTGAGCGCCTGATGCTCAAATGCAATTATTCTCTAAATATTATAACATACACTTCCAGAGCTGTTGTTTAGTTAACAGAGTTGTTGTTTATTTCACAGAACTTCAAACTCAAAAGGTAAGCACTTACAAGCTTGAAGCTGTATTTCTATGAGGTTTCAAGGCATCTGAAATTCAAAACTGCAATGTTCAGCCAAAGGGTCTGCATCCCTGTTCTTGTCAGAGGCTGTTTGTGGTATGGGCACTGTGGAAGAAGTGCCCACCTTTTTATCCCTTGAAAGGCCCTCAAGGCACCAAACCATTAAGTAGCTCCTCCCACATTTTTCCCGCTCTTTTCCGAGCTTGCTTGGTGAAGATTTTGAAAGTATAGAGAGATGGTTTTCTGTAGTGGGGATAGTGCAACAATTGCTCACCTAACATAGAAGCACTTACTAACTAAAGAAAAATAGAAAGAACTCCTGTTAGGTGAACACCTGATGCTCAAATGCAATCCATCCCTAAATATTATACCATGTACTTCCAGAGTTGTTGTTTATTTCACAGAACTTCAAACTCAAAAGGTAAGCACTTACAAGCTTGAAGCTGTATTTCTATGAGGTTTCAAGGCATCTGAAATTCAAAACTGCAATGTTCAGCCAAAGTGTCTGCATCCCTGTTCTTGTCAGTGGCTGTTTCTGGTATGGGCACTGTGGAATAAGTGCTCGCCTTTTTATCCCTTGAAAGGCCCTGAAGGCACCAAACCATTAAGTAGCTCCTCCCACATTTTTCCCGCTCTTTTCTGAGCTTGCTTGGTGAAGATTTTGAAAGTATAGAGAGATGGTTTTCTGTAGTGGGGATATTGCAACAATTGCTCACCTAACATGGAAGCACTTACTAACTAAAGAAAAATAGAAAGAACTCCTGTTAGGTGAACACCTAATGCTCAAATGCAATCCATCCCTAAATATTATACCATGTACTTCCAGAGTTGTTGTTTATTTCACAGAACTTCAAACTCAAAAGGTAAGCACTTACAAGCTTGAAGCTGTATTTCTATGAGGTTTCAAGACATCTGAAATTCAAAACTGCAATGTTCAGCCAAAGGGTCTGCATCCCTGTTCTTGTCTGAGGCTGTTCCTGGTATGGGCACTGTGGAAGAAGTTCTAGCCTTTTTATCCCTTGAAAGTCCCTGAAGGCACCAAACCATTAAGAAGCTCCTCCCACATTTTTCCCGCTCTTTTCTGAGCTTGCTTGGTGAAGATTTTGAAAGTATAGAGAGATGGTTTTCTGTAGTAGAGATATTGCAACAATTGCTCACCTAACATGGAAGCACTTACTAACTAAAGAAAAATAGAAAGAACTCCTGTTAGGTGAGCACCTGATGCTCAAATGCAATTATTCTCTAAATATTATAACATACACTTCCAGAGCTGTTGTTTAGTTAACAGAACTTCAACCTCAATAGGTAAGCACTTACAAGCTTGAAGCTGTATTTCTATGAGGTTTCAAGACATCTGAAATTCAAAACTGCAATGTTCAGCCAGTTGACCTGCATCACTGTTCTCATCCGAGGCCGTTCCTGCTATGGGCACTGTGGAAGAAGTGCCCACCTTTTTATCCCTTGAAAGGCCCTCAAGGCACCAAACCATTAAGTAGCTCCTCCCACATTTTTCCCGCTCTTTTCTGAGCTTGCTTGGTGAAGATTTTGAAAGTATAGAGAGATGGTTTTCTGTAGTGGGGATATTGCAACAATTGCTCACCTAACATGGAAGCACTTACTAACTAAAGAAAAATAGAAAGAACTCCTGTTAGGTGAGCACCTGATGTTCAAATGCAATCCATCCTAAATATTATAACATACACTTCCAAAGTTGCTGTTTAGTTCACAGAACTTCAACCTCAAGAGGTAAGCACTTATAACCATGAAGCTGTATTTCTATGAGGTTTCAAGACATCTGAAATTCAAAACTGCAATGTTCAGCCAATGGGTCTGCATCCCTGTTCTTGTCTGAGGCTGTTCCTGTTATGGGCACTGTGGAAGAAGTGCCCACTTTTTTATGCCTTGAAAGGCACTCAAGGCACCAAACCATTAAGTAGCTCCTCCCACATTTTTCCCGCTCTTTCTGAGCTTGCTTGGTGAAGATTTTGAAAGTATAGAGAGATGGTTTTCTGTAGTAGAGATATTGCAACAATTGCTCACCTAACATGGAAGCACTTACTAACTAAAGAAAAATAGAAAGAACTCCTGTTAGGTGAGCACCTGATGCTCAAATGCAATTATTCTCTAAATATTATAACATACACTTCCAGAGCTGTTGTTTAGTTAACAGAACTTCAACCTCAATAGGTAAGCACTTACAAGCTTGAAGCTGTATTTCTATGAGGTTTCAAGACATCTGAAATTCAAAACTGCAATGTTCAGCCAGTTGGCCTGCATCACTGTTCTCATCCGAGGCCGTTCCTGCTATGGGCACTGTGGAAGAAGTGCCCACCTTTTTATCCCTTGAAAGGCCCTCAAGGCACCAAACCATTAAGTAGCTCCTCCCACATTTTTCCCGCTCTTTTCTGAGCTTGCTTGGTGAAGATTTTGAAAGTATAGAGAGATGGTTTTCTGTAGTGGGGATATTGCAACAATTGCTCACCTAACATGGAAGCACTTACTAACTAAAGAAAAATAGAAAGAACTCCTGTTAGGTGAGCACCTGATGTTCAAATGCAATCCATCCTAAATATTATAACATACACTTCCAAAGTTGCTGTTTAGTTCACAGAACTTCAACCTCAAAAGGTAAGCACTTATAACCATGAAGCTGTATTTCTATGAGGTTTCAAGACATCTGAAATTCAAAACTGCAATGTTCAGCCAATGGGTCTGCATCCCTGTTCTTGTCTGAGGCTGTTCCTGTTATGGGCACTGTGGAAGAAGTGCTCGCCTTTTTATCCCTTGAAAGGCCCTGAAGGCACCAAACCATTAAGTAGCTCCTCCCACATTTTTCCCGCTCTTTCTGAGCTTGCTTGGTGAAGATTTTGAAAGTATAGAGAGATGGTTTTCTGTAGTGGGGATATTGCAACAATTGCTCACCTAACATGGAAGCACTTACTAACTAAAGAAAAATAGAAAGAACTCCTGTTAGGTGAACACCTGATGCTCAAATGTAATCCATCCCTAAATATTATACCATGTACTTCCAGAGTTGTTGTTTATTTCACAGAACTTCAAACTCAAAAGGTAAGCACTTACAAGCTTGAAGCTGTATTTCTATGAGGTTTCAAGACATCTGAAATTCAAAACTGCAATGTTCAGCCAAAGGGTCTGCATCCCTGTTCTTGTCTGAGGCTGTTCCTGGTATGGGCACTGTGGAAGAAGTTCTAGCCTTTTTATCCCTTGAAAGTCCCTGAAGGCACCAAACCATTAAGAAGCTCCTCCCACATTTTTCCCGCTCTTTTCTGAGCTTGCTTGGTGAAGATTTTGAAAGTATAGAGAGATGGTTTTCTGTAGTGGAGATATTGCAACAATTGCTCACCTAACATGGAAGCACTTACTAACTAAAGAAAAATAGAAATAACTCGTGTTAGGTGAGCACCTGATGTTCAAATGCAATCCATCCTAAATATTATAACATACACTTCCAAAATTGCTGTTTAGTTCACAGAACTTCAACCTCAAAAGGTAAGCACTTATAACCATGAAGCTGTATTTCTATGAGGTTTCAAGACACCTGAAATTCAAAACTGCAATGTTCAGCCAATGGGTCTGCATCCCTGTTCTTGTCTGAGGCTGTTCCTGTTATGGGCACTGTGGAAGAAGTGCTCGCCTTTTTATCCCTTGAAAGGCCCTGAAGGCACCAAACCATTAAGTAGCTCCTCCCACATTTTTCCCGCTCTTTCTGAGCTTGCTTGGTGAAGATTTTGAAAGTATAGAGAGATGGTTTTCTGTAGTGGGGATATTGCAACAATTGCTCACCTAACATGGAATCACTTACTAACTAAAGAAAAATAGAAAGAACTCCTGTTAGGTGAACACCTAATGCTCAAATGCAATCCATCCCTAAATATTATACCATGTACTTCCAGAGTTGTTGTTTATTTCACAGAACTTCAAACTCAAAAGGTAAGCACTTACAAGCTTGAAGCTGTATTTCTATGAGGTTTCAAGACATCTGAAATTCAAAACTGCAATGTTCAGCCAAAGGGTCTGCATCCCTGTTCTTGTCTGAGGCTGTTCCTGGTATGGGCACTGTGGAAGAAGTTCTAGCCTTTTTATCCCTTGAAAGTCCCTGAAGGCACCAAACCATTAAGAAGCTCCTCCCACATTTTTCCCGCTCTTTTCTGAGCTTGCTTGGTGAAGATTTTGAAAGTATAGAGAGATGGTTTTCTGTAGTGGAGATATTGCAACAATTGCTCACCTAACATGGAAGCACTTACTAACTAAAGAAAAATAGAAATAACTCCTGTTAGGTGAGCACCTGATGTTCAAATGCAATCCATCCTAAATATTATAACATACACTTCCAAAATTGCTGTTTAGTTCACAGAACTTCAACCTCAAAAGGTAAGCACTTATAACCATGAAGCTGTATTTCTATGAGGTTTCAAGACATCTGAAATTCAAAACTGCAATGTTCAGCCAATGGGTCTGCATCCCTGTTCTTGTCTGAGGCTGTTCCTGTTATGGGCACTGTGGAAGAAGTGCTCGCCTTTTTATCCCTTGAAAGGCCCTGAAGGCACCAAACCATTAAGTAGCTCCTCCCACATTTTTCCCGCTCTTTCTGAGCTTGCTTGGTGAAGATTTTGAAAGTATAGAGAGATGGTTTTCTGTAGTGGGGATATTGCAACAATTGCTCACCTAACATGGAATCACTTACTAACTAAAGAAAAATAGAAAGAACTCCTGTTAGGTGAACACCTAATGCTCAAATGCAATCCATCCCTAAATATTATACCATGTACTTCCAGAGTTGTTGTTTATTTCACAGAACTTCAACCTCAAAAGGTAAGCACTTATAACCATGAAGCTGTATTTCTATGAGGTTTCAAGACATCTGAAATTCAAAACTGCAATGTTCAGCCAATGGGTCTGCATCCCTGTTCTTGTCTGAGGCTGTTCCTGTTATGGGCACTGTGGAAGAAGTGCCCACCTTTTTATGCCTTGAAAGGCACTCAAGGCACCAAACCATTAAGTAGCTCCTCCCACATTTTTCCCGCTCTTTCTGAGCTTGCTTGGTGAAGATTTTGAAAGTATAGAGAGATGGTTTTCTGTAGTAGAGATATTGCAACAATTGCTCACCTAACATGGAAGCACTTACTAACTAAAGAAAAATAGAAAGAACTCCTGTTAGGTGAGCACCTGATGTTCAAATGCAACCGATCCCTAAATATTATACCATGTACTTCCAGAGTTGTTGTTTATTTCACAGAACTTCAAACTCAAAAGGTAAGCACTTACAACCATGAAGCTGTATTTCTATGAGGTTTCAAGATATCTGAAATTCAAAACTGCAATGTTCAGCCAGTTGGCCTGCATCACTGTTCTCATCCGAGGCCGTTCCTGCTATGGGCACTGTGGAAGAAGTGCCCACCTTTTTATGCCTTGAAAGGCACTCAAGGCACCAAACCATTAAGTAGCTCCTCCCACATTTTTCCCGCTCTTTTCTGAGCTTGCTTGGTGAAGATTTTGAAAGTATAGAGAGATGGTTTTCTGTAGTAGAGATATTGCAACAATTGCTCACCTAACATGGAAGCACTTACTAACTAAAGAAAAATAGAAAGAACTCCTGTTAGGTGAGCACCTGATGCTCAAATGCAATCATTCTCTAAATATTATAACATACACTTCCAGAGCTGTTGTTTAGTTAACAGAACTTCAACCTCAATAGGTAAGCACTTACAAGCTTGAAGCTGTATTTCTATGAGGTTTCAAGACATCTGAAATTCAAAACTGCAATGTTCAGCCAGTTGACCCGCATCACTGTTCTCATCCGAGGCCGTTCCTGCTATGGGCACTGTGGAAGAAGTGCCCACCTTTTTATCCCTTGAAAGGCCCTCAAGGCACCAAACCATTAAGTAGCTCCTCCCACATTTTTCCCGCTCTTTTCTGAGCTTGCTTGGTGAAGATTTTGAAAGTATAGAGAGATGGTTTTCTGTAGTGGGGATATTGCAACAATTGCTCACCTAACATGGAAGCACTTACTAACTAAAGAAAAATAAAAAGAACTCCTGTTAGGTGAGCACCTGATGTTCAAATGCAATCCATCCTAAATATTATAACATACACTTCCAAAGTTGCTGTTTAGTTCACAGAACTTCAACCTCAAAAGGTAAGCACTTATAACCATGAAGCTGTATTTCTATGAGGTTTCAAGACATCTGAAATTCAAAACTGCAATGTTCAGCCAAAGGGTCTGCATCCCTGTTCTTGTCTGAGGCTGTTCCTGGTATGGGCACTGTGGAAGAAGTTCTAGCCTTTTTATCCCTTGAAAGTCCCTGAAGGCACCAAACCATTAAGAAGCTCCTCCCACATTTTTCCCGCTCTTTTCTGAGCTTGCTTGGTGAAGATTTTGAAAGTATAGAGAGATGGTTTTCTGTAGTGGAGATATTGCAACAATTGCTCACCTAACATGGAAGCACTTACTAACTAAAGAAAAATAGAAATAACTCCTGTTAGGTGAGCACCTGATGTTCAAATGCAATCCATCCTAAATATTATAACATACACTTCCAAAATTGCTGTTTAGTTCACAGAACTTCAACCTCAAAAGGGAAGCACTTACACATATATAAAAGGCAGGTGCCAACCTTGAAGCTGTATTTCTGTGAGGTTCCAAGACATCTGAAATTCAAAACTGCAATGTTCAGCCATTGGGTCTGCATCCCTGTTCTTGTCTGAGGCTGTTCCTGTTATGGGCACTGTGGAAGAAGTGCTCGCCTTTTTATCCCTTGAAAGGCCCTGAAGGCACCAAAACATTAAGTAGCTCCTCCCACATTTTTCCCGCTCTTTTCTGAGCTTGATTGGTGAAGATTTTGAAAGTATAGAGAGATGGTTTTCTGTAGTGGGGATATTGCAACAATTGCTCACCTAACATGGAAGCACTTACTAACTAAAGAAAAATAGAAAGAACTCCTGTTAGGTGAACACCTGATGCTCAAATGTAATCCATCCCTAAATATTATACCATGTACTTCCAGAGTTGTTGTTTATTTCACAGAACTTCAAACTCAAAAGGTAAGCACTTACAAGCTTGAAGCTGTATTTCTATGAGGTTTCAAGACATCTGAAATTCAAAACTGCAATGTTCAGCCAAAGGGTCTGCATCCCTGTTCTTGTCTGAGGCTGTTCCTGGTATGGGCACTGTGGAAGAAGTTCTAGCCTTTTTATCCCTTGAAAGTCCCTGAAGGCACCAAACCATTAAGAAGCTCCTCCCACATTTTTCCCGCTCTTTTCTGAGCTTGCTTGGTGAAGATTTTGAAAGTATAGAGAGATGGTTTTCTGTAGTGGAGATATTGCAACAATTGCTCACCTAACATGGAAGCACTTACTAACTAAAGAAAAATAGAAATAACTCCTGTTAGGTGAGCACCTGATGTTCAAATGCAATCCATCCTAAATATTATAACATACACTTCCAAAATTGCTGTTTAGTTCACAGAACTTCAACCTCAAAAGGGGAGCACTTACACATATATAAAACGCAGGTGCCAACCTTGAAGCTGTATTTCTGTGAGGTTCCAAGACATCTGAAATTCAAAACTGCAATGTTCAGCCAGTGGGTCTGCATCCCAGTTCTTGTCTGAGGCTGTTCCTGTTATGGGCACTGTGGAAGAAGTGCTCGCCTTTTTATCCCTTGAAAGGCCCTGAAGGCACCAAAACATTAAGTAGCTCCTCCCACATTTTTCCCGCTCTTTTCTGAGCTTGATTGGTGAAGATTTTGAAAGTATAGAGAGATGGTTTTCTGTAGTGGGGATATTGCAACAATTGCTCACCTAACATGGAAGCACTTACTAACTAAAGAAAAATAGAAAGAACTCCTGTTAGGTGAGCACCTGATGCTCAAATGCAATTATTCTCTAAATATTATAACATACACTTCCAGAGCTGTTGTTTAGTTAACAGAGTTGTTGTTTATTTCACAGAACTTCAAACTCAAAAGGTAAGCACTTACAAGCTTGAAGCTGTATTTATATGAGGTTTCAAGACATCTGAAATTCAAAACTGCAATGTTCAGCCAAAGGGTCTGCATCCCTGTTCTTGTCAGAGGCTGTTTCTGGTATGGGCACTGTGGAAGAAGTGCCCACCTTTTTATCCCTTGAAAGGCCCTCAAGGCACCAAACCATTAAGTAGCTCCTCCCACATTTTTCCCGCTCTTTTCCGAGCTTGCTTGGTGAAGATTTTGAAAGTATAGAGAGATGGTTTTCTGTAGTGGGGATAGTGCAACAATTGCTCACCTAACATAGAAGCACTTACTAACTAAAGAAAAATAGAAAGAACTCCTGTTAGGTGAACACCTGATGCTCAAATGCAATCCATCCCTAAATAGTATACCATGTACTTCCAGAGTTGTTGTTTATTTCACAGAACTTCAAACTCAAAAGGTAAGCACTTATAACCATGAAGCTGTATTTCTATGAGGTTTCAAGACATCTGAAATTCAAAACTGCAATGTTCAGCCAGTTGGCCTGCATCACTGTTGTCATCCGAGGCCGTTCCTGCTATGGGCACTGTGGAGAAGGGCCCACCTTTTTATCCCTTGAAAGGCCCTCAAGGCACCAGACCATTAAGTAGCTCCTCCCACATTTTTCCCGCTCTTTTCTGAGGTTGCTTGGTGAAGATTTTGAAAGTATAGAGAGATGGTTTTCTGTAGTGGGGATATTGCAACAATTGCTCACCTAACATGGAAGCACTTACTAACTAAAGAAAAATAGAAAGAACTCCTGTTAGGTGAACACCTGATGCTCAAATGCAATCCATCCCTAAATATTATACCATGTACTTCCAGAGTTGTTGTTTATTTCACAGAACTTCAAACTCAAAAGGTAAGCACTTACAAGCTTGAAGCTGTATTTCTATGAGGTTTCAAGGCATCTGAAATTCCAAACTGCAATGTTCAGCCAAAGGGTCTGCATCCCTGTTCTTGTCAGAGGCTGTTTCTGGTATGGGCACTGTGGAATAAGTGCTCGCCTTTTTATCCCTTGAAAGGCCCTGAAGGCACCAAACCATTAAGTACCTCCTCCCACATTTTTCCCGCTCTTTTCTGAACTTTCTGAGGTTGCTTGGTGAAGATTTTGAAAGTATAGAGAGATGGTTTTCTGTAGTGGGGATATTGCAACAATTGCTCACCTAACATGGAAGCCCTTACTAACTAAAGAAAAATAGAAAGAACTCCTGTTAGGTGAACACCTGATGCTCAAATGCAATCCATCCCTAAATATTATACCATGTACTTCCAGAGTTGTTGTTTATTTCACAGAACTTCAAACTCAAAAGGTAAGCACTTCCAAGCTTGAAGCTGTATTTCTATGAGGTTTCAAGGCATCTGAAATTCAAAACTGCAATGTTCAGCCAAAGGGTCTGCATCCCTGTTCTTGTCAGAGGCTGTTTCTGGTATGGGCACTGTGGAATAAGTGCTCGCCTTTTTATCCCTTGAAAGGCCCTGAAGGCACCAAACCATTAAGTAGCTCCTCCCACATTTTTCCCGCTCTTTTCTGAGCTTGCTTGGTGAAGATTTTGAAAGTATAGAGAGATGGTTTTCTGTAGTGGGGATATTGCAACAATTGCTCACCTAACATGGAAGCACTTACTAACTAAAGAAAAATAGAAAGAACTCCTGTTAGGTGAGCACCTGATGTTCAAATGCAACCCATCCCTAAATATTATACCATGTACTTCCAGAGTTGTTGTTTATTTCACAGAACTTCAAACTCAAAAGGTAAGCACTTACAACCATGAAGCTGTATTTCTATGAGGTTTCAAGACATCTGAAATTCAAAACTGCAATGTTCAGCCAAAGGGTCTGCATCCCTGTTCTTGTCTGAGGCTGTTCCTGGTATGGGCACTGTGGAAGAAGTTCTAGCCTTTTTATCCCTTGAAAGTCCCTGAAGGCACCAAACCATTAAGAAGCTCCTCCCACATTTTTCCCGCTCTTTTCTGAGCTTGCTTGGTGAAGATTTTGAAAGTATAGAGAGATGGTTTTCTGTAGTGGAGATATTGCAACAATTGCTCACCTAACATGGAAGCACTTACTAACTAAAGAAAAATAGAAATAACTCGTGTTAGGTGAGCACCTGATGTTCAAATGCAATCCATCCTAAATATTATAACATACACTTCCAAAATTGCTGTTTAGTTCACAGAACTTCAACCTCAAAAGGTCAGCACTTATAACCATGAAGCTGTATTTCTATGAGGTTTCAAGACATCTGAAATTCAAAACTGCAATGTTCAGCCAATGGGTCTGCATCCCTGTTCTTGTCTGAGGCTGTTCCTGTTATGGGCACTGTGGAAGAAGTGCTCGCCTTTTTATCCCTTGAAAGGCCCTGAAGGCACCAAACCATTAAGTAGCTCCTCCCACATTTTTCCCGCTCTTTCTGAGCTTGCTTGGTGAAGATTTTGAAAGTATAGAGAGATGGTTTTCTGTAGTGGGGATATTGCAACAATTGCTCACCTAACATGGAATCACTTACTAACTAAAGAAAAATAGAAAGAACTCCTGTTAGGTGAACACCTAATGCTCAAATGCAATCCATCCCTAAATATTATACCATGTACTTCCAGAGTTGTTGTTTATTTCACAGAACTTCAACCTCAAAAGGTAAGCACTTATAACCATGAAGCTGTATTTCTATGAGGTTTCAAGACATCTGAAATTCAAAACTGCAATGTTCAGCCAATGGGTCTGCATCCCTGTTCTTGTCTGAGGCTGTTCCTGTTATGGGCACTGTGGAAGAAGTGCCCACCTTTTTATGCCTTGAAAGGCACTCAAGGCACCAAACCATTAAGTAGCTCCTCCCACATTTTTCCCGCTCTTTCTGAGCTTGCTTGGTGAAGATTTTGAAAGTATAGAGAGATGGTTTTCTGTAGTAGAGATATTGCAACAATTGCTCACCTAACATGGAAGCACTTACTAACTAAAGAAAAATAGAAAGAACTCCTGTTAGGTGAGCACCTGATGTTCAAATGCAACCCATCCCTAAATATTATACCATGTACTTCCAGAGTTGTTGTTTATTTCACAGAACTTCAAACTCAAAAGGTAAGCACTTACAACCATGAAGCTGTATTTCTATGAGGTTTCAAGATATCTGAAATTCAAAACTGCAATGTTCAGCCAGTTGGCCTGCATCACTGTTCTCATCCGAGGCCGTTCCTGCTATGGGCACTGTGGAAGAAGTGCCCACCTTTTTATGCCTTGAAAGGCACTCAAGGCACCAAACCATTAAGTAGCTCCTCCCACATTTTTCCCGCTCTTTTCTGAGCTTGCTTGGTGAAGATTTTGAAAGTATAGAGAGATGGTTTTCTGTAGTAGAGATATTGCAACAATTGCTCACCTAACATGGAAGCACTTACTAACTAAAGAAAAATAGAAAGAACTCCTGTTAGGTGAGCACCTGATGCTCAAATGCAATTATTCTCTAAATATTATAACATACACTTCCAGAGCTGTTGTTTAGTTAACAGAACTTCAACCTCAATAGGTAAGCACTTACAAGCTTGAAGCTGTATTTCTATGAGGTTTCAAGACATCTGAAATTCAAAACTGCAATGTTCAGCCAGTTGACCTGCATCACTGTTCTCATCCGAGGCCGTTCCTGCTATGGGCACTGTGGAAGAAGTGCCCACCTTTTTATCCCTTGAAAGGCCCTCAAGGCACCAAACCATTAAGTAGCTCCTCCCACATTTTTCCCGCTCTTTTCTGAGCTTGCTTGGTGAAGATTTTGAAAGTATAGAGAGATGGTTTTCTGTAGTGGGGATATTGCAACAATTGCTCACCTAACATGGAAGCACTTACTAACTAAAGAAAAATAAAAAGAACTCCTGTAAGGTGAGCACCTGATGTTCAAATGCAATCCATCCTAAATATTATAACATACACTTCCAAAGTTGCTGTTTAGTTCACAGAACTTCAACCTCAAAAGGTAAGCACTTATAACCATGAAGCTGTATTTCTATGAGGTTTCAAGACATCTGAAATTCAAAACTGCAATGTTCAGCCAATGGGTCTGCATCCCTGTTCTTGTCTGAGGCTGTTCCTGGTATGGGCACTGTGGAAGAAGTTCTAGCCTTTTTATCCCTTGAAAGTCCCTGAAGGCACCAAACCATTAAGAAGCTCCTCCCACATTTTTCCCGCTCTTTTCTGAGCTTGCTTGGTGAAGATTTTGAAAGTATAGAGAGATGGTTTTCTGTAGTGGAGATATTGCAACAATTGCTCACCTAACATGGAAGCACTTACTAACTAAAGAAAAATAGAAATAACTCCTGTTAGGTGAGCACCTGATGTTCAAATGCAATCCATCCTAAATATTATAACATACACTTCCAAAATTGCTGTTTAGTTCACAGAACTTCAACGTCAAAAGGGAAGCACTTACACATATATAAAACGCAGGTGCCAACCTTGAAGCTGTATTTCTATGAGGTTCCAAGACATCTGAAATTCAAAACTGCAATGTTCAGCCATTGGGTCTGCATCCCTGTTCTTGTCTGAGGCTGTTCCTGTTATGGGCACTGTGGAAGAAGTGCTCGCCTTTTTATCCCTTGAAAGGCCCTGAAGTCACCAAAACATTAAGTAGCTCCTCCCACATTTTTCCCGCTCTTTTCTGAGCTTGATTGGTGAAGATTTTGAAAGTATAGAGAGATGGTTTTCTGTAGTGGGGATATTGCAACAATTGCTCACCTAACATGGAAGCACTTACTAACTAAAGAAAAATAGAAAGAACTCCTGTTAGGTGAACACCTGATGCTCAAATGTAATCCATCCCTAAATATTATACCATGTACTTCCAGAGTTGTTGTTTATTTCACAGAACTTCAAACTCAAAAGGTAAGCACTTACAAGCTTGAAGCTGTATTTCTATGAGGTTTCAAGACATCTGAAATTCAAAACTGCAATGTTCAGCCAAAGGGTCTGCATCCCTGTTCTTGTCTGAGGCTGTTCCTGGTATGGGCACTGTGGAAGAAGTTCTAGCCTTTTTATCCCTTGAAAGTCCCTGAAGGCACCAAACCATTAAGAAGCTCCTCCCACATTTTTCCCGCTCTTTTCTGAGCTTGCTTGGTGAAGATTTTGAAAGTATAGAGAGATGGTTTTCTGTAGTGGAGATATTGCAACAATTGCTCACCTAACATGGAAGCACTTACTAACTAAAGAAAAATAGAAATAACTCCTGTTAGGTGAGCACCTGATGTTCAAATGCAATCCATCCTAAATATTATAACATACACTTCCAAAATTGCTGTTTAGTTCACAGAACTTCAACCTCAAAAGGGAAGCACTTACACATATATAAAACGCAGGTGCCAACCTTGAAGCTGTATTTCTGTGAGGTTCCAAGACATCTGAAATTCAAAACTGCAATGTTCAGCCAGTGGGTCTGCATCCCTGTTCTTGTCTGAGGCTGTTCCTGTTATGGGCACTGTGGAAGAAGTGCTCGCCTTTTTATCCCTTGAAAGGCCCTGAAGGCACCAAAACATTAAGTAGCTCCTCCCACATTTTTCCCGCTTTTTTCTGAGCTTGATTGGTGAAGATTTTGAAAGTATAGAGAGATGGTTTTCTGTAGTGGGGATATTGCAACAATTGCTCACCTAACATGGAAGCACTTACTAACTAAAGAAAAATAGAAAGAACTCCTGTTAGGTGAGCGCCTGATGCTCAAATGCAATTATTCTCTAAATATTATAACATACACTTCCAGAGCTGTTGTTTAGTTAACAGAGTTGTTGTTTATTTCACAGAACTTCAAACTCAAAAGGTAAGCACTTACAAGCTTGAAGCTGTATTTCTATGAGGTTTCAAGGCATCTGAAATTCAAAACTGCAATGTTCAGCCAAAGGGTCTGCATCCCTGTTCTTGTCAGAGGCTGTTTGTGGTATGGGCACTGTGGAAGAAGTGCCCACCTTTTTATCCCTTGAAAGGCCCTCAAGGCACCAAACCATTAAGTAGCTCCTCCCACATTTTTCCCGCTCTTTTCCGAGCTTGCTTGGTGAAGATTTTGAAAGTATAGAGAGATGGTTTTCTGTAGTGGGGATAGTGCAACAATTGCTCACCTAACATAGAAGCACTTACTAACTAAAGAAAAATAGAAAGAACTCCTGTTAGGTGAACACCTGATGCTCAAATGCAATCCATCCCTAAATATTATACCATGTACTTCCAGAGTTGTTGTTTATTTCACAGAACTTCAAACTCAAAAGGTAAGCACTTACAAGCTTGAAGCTGTATTTCTATGAGGTTTCAAGGCATCTGAAATTCAAAACTGCAATGTTCAGCCAAAGTGTCTGCATCCCTGTTCTTGTCAGTGGCTGTTTCTGGTATGGGCACTGTGGAATAAGTGCTCGCCTTTTTATCCCTTGAAAGGCCCTGAAGGCACCAAACCATTAAGTAGCTCCTCCCACATTTTTCCCGCTCTTTTCTGAGCTTGCTTGGTGAAGATTTTGAAAGTATAGAGAGATGGTTTTCTGTAGTGGGGATATTGCAACAATTGCTCACCTAACATGGAAGCACTTACTAACTAAAGAAAAATAGAAAGAACTCCTGTTAGGTGAACACCTAATGCTCAAATGCAATCCATCCCTAAATATTATACCATGTACTTCCAGAGTTGTTGTTTATTTCACAGAACTTCAAACTCAAAAGGTAAGCACTTACAAGCTTGAAGCTGTATTTCTATGAGGTTTCAAGACATCTGAAATTCAAAACTGCAATGTTCAGCCAAAGGGTCTGCATCCCTGTTCTTGTCTGAGGCTGTTCCTGGTATGGGCACTGTGGAAGAAGTTCTAGCCTTTTTATCCCTTGAAAGTCCCTGAAGGCACCAAACCATTAAGAAGCTCCTCCCACATTTTTCCCGCTCTTTTCTGAGCTTGCTTGGTGAAGATTTTGAAAGTATAGAGAGATGGTTTTCTGTAGTAGAGATATTGCAACAATTGCTCACCTAACATGGAAGCACTTACTAACTAAAGAAAAATAGAAAGAACTCCTCTTAGGTGAGCACCTGATGCTCAAATGCAATTATTCTCTAAATATTATAACATACACTTCCAGAGCTGTTGTTTAGTTAACAGAACTTCAACCTCAATAGGTAAGCACTTACAAGCTTGAAGCTGTATTTCTATGAGGTTTCAAGACATCTGAAATTCAAAACTGCAATGTTCAGCCAGTTGACCTGCATCACTGTTCTCATCCGAGGCCGTTCCTGCTATGGGCACTGTGGAAGAAGTGCCCACCTTTTTATCCCTTGAAAGGCCCTCAAGGCACCAAACCATTAAGTAGCTCCTCCCACATTTTTCCCGCTCTTTTCTGAGCTTGCTTGGTGAAGATTTTGAAAGTATAGAGAGATGGTTTTCTGTAGTGGGGATATTGCAACAATTGCTCACCTAACATGGAAGCACTTACTAACTAAAGAAAAATAGAAAGAACTCCTGTTAGGTGAGCACCTGATGTTCAAATGCAATCCATCCTAAATATTATAACATACACTTCCAAAGTTGCTGTTTAGTTCACAGAACTTCAACCTCAAGAGGTAAGCACTTATAACCATGAAGCTGTATTTCTATGAGGTTTCAAGACATCTGAAATTCAAAACTGCAATGTTCAGCCAATGGGTCTGCATCCCTGTTCTTGTCTGAGGCTGTTCCTGTTATGGGCACTGTGGAAGAAGTGCCCACTTTTTTATGCCTTGAAAGGCACTCAAGGCACCAAACCATTAAGTAGCTCCTCCCACATTTTTCCCGCTCTTTCTGAGCTTGCTTGGTGAAGATTTTGAAAGTATAGAGAGATGGTTTTCTGTAGTAGAGATATTGCAACAATTGCTCACCTAACATGGAAGCACTTACTAACTAAAGAAAAATAGAAAGAACTCCTGTTAGGTGAGCACCTGATGCTCAAATGCAATTATTCTCTAAATATTATAACATACACTTCCAGAGCTGTTGTTTAGTTAACAGAACTTCAACCTCAATAGGTAAGCACTTACAAGCTTGAAGCTGTATTTCTATGAGGTTTCAAGACATCTGAAATTCAAAACTGCAATGTTCAGCCAGTTGGCCTGCATCACTGTTCTCATCCGAGGCCGTTCCTGCTATGGGCACTGTGGAAGAAGTGCCCACCTTTTTATCCCTTGAAAGGCCCTCAAGGCACCAAACCATTAAGTAGCTCCTCCCACATTTTTCCCGCTCTTTTCTGAGCTTGCTTGGTGAAGATTTTGAAAGTATAGAGAGATGGTTTTCTGTAGTGGGGATATTGCAACAATTGCTCACCTAACATGGAAGCACTTACTAACTAAAGAAAAATAGAAAGAACTCCTGTTAGGTGAGCACCTGATGTTCAAATGCAATCCATCCTAAATATTATAACATACACTTCCAAAGTTGCTGTTTAGTTCACAGAACTTCAACCTCAAAAGGTAAGCACTTATAACCATGAAGCTGTATTTCTATGAGGTTTCAAGACATCTGAAATTCAAAACTGCAATGTTCAGCCAATGGGTCTGCATCCCTGTTCTTGTCTGAGGCTGTTCCTGTTATGGGCACTGTGGAAGAAGTGCTCGCCTTTTTATCCCTTGAAAGGCCCTGAAGGCACCAAACCATTAAGTAGCTCCTCCCACATTTTTCCCGCTCTTTCTGAGCTTGCTTGGTGAAGATTTTGAAAGTATAGAGAGATGGTTTTCTGTAGTGGGGATATTGCAACAATTGCTCACCTAACATGGAAGCACTTACTAACTAAAGAAAAATAGAAAGAACTCCTGTTAGGTGAACACCTGATGCTCAAATGTAATCCATCCCTAAATATTATACCATGTACTTCCAGAGTTGTTGTTTATTTCACAGAACTTCAAACTCAAAAGGTAAGCACTTACAAGCTTGAAGCTGTATTTCTATGAGGTTTCAAGACATCTGAAATTCAAAACTGCAATGTTCAGCCAAAGGGTCTGCATCCCTGTTCTTGTCTGAGGCTGTTCCTGGTATGGGCACTGTGGAAGAAGTTCTAGCCTTTTTATCCCTTGAAAGTCCCTGAAGGCACCAAACCATTAAGAAGCTCCTCCCACATTTTTCCCGCTCTTTTCTGAGCTTGCTTGGTGAAGATTTTGAAAGTATAGAGAGATGGTTTTCTGTAGTGGAGATATTGCAACAATTGCTCACCTAACATGGAAGCACTTACTAACTAAAGAAAAATAGAAATAACTCGTGTTAGGTGAGCACCTGATGTTCAAATGCAATCCATCCTAAATATTATAACATACACTTCCAAAATTGCTGTTTAGTTCACAGAACTTCAACCTCAAAAGGTAAGCACTTATAACCATGAAGCTGTATTTCTATGAGGTTTCAAGACACCTGAAATTCAAAACTGCAATGTTCAGCCAATGGGTCTGCATCCCTGTTCTTGTCTGAGGCTGTTCCTGTTATGGGCACTGTGGAAGAAGTGCTCGCCTTTTTATCCCTTGAAAGGCCCTGAAGGCACCAAACCATTAAGTAGCTCCTCCCACATTTTTCCCGCTCTTTCTGAGCTTGCTTGGTGAAGATTTTGAAAGTATAGAGAGATGGTTTTCTGTAGTGGGGATATTGCAACAATTGCTCACCTAACATGGAATCACTTACTAACTAAAGAAAAATAGAAAGAACTCCTGTTAGGTGAACACCTAATGCTCAAATGCAATCCATCCCTAAATATTATACCATGTACTTCCAGAGTTGTTGTTTATTTCACAGAACTTCAAACTCAAAAGGTAAGCACTTACAAGCTTGAAGCTGTATTTCTATGAGGTTTCAAGACATCTGAAATTCAAAACTGCAATGTTCAGCCAAAGGGTCTGCATCCCTGTTCTTGTCTGAGGCTGTTCCTGGTATGGGCACTGTGGAAGAAGTTCTAGCCTTTTTATCCCTTGAAAGTCCCTGAAGGCACCAAACCATTAAGAAGCTCCTCCCACATTTTTCCCGCTCTTTTCTGAGCTTGCTTGGTGAAGATTTTGAAAGTATAGAGAGATGGTTTTCTGTAGTGGAGATATTGCAACAATTGCTCACCTAACATGGAAGCACTTACTAACTAAAGAAAAATAGAAATAACTCCTGTTAGGTGAGCACCTGATGTTCAAATGCAATCCATCCTAAATATTATAACATACACTTCCAAAATTGCTGTTTAGTTCACAGAACTTCAACCTCAAAAGGTAAGCACTTATAACCATGAAGCTGTATTTCTATGAGGTTTCAAGACATCTGAAATTCAAAACTGCAATGTTCAGCCAATGGGTCTGCATCCCTGTTCTTGTCTGAGGCTGTTCCTGTTATGGGCACTGTGGAAGAAGTGCTCGCCTTTTTATCCCTTGAAAGGCCCTGAAGGCACCAAACCATTAAGTAGCTCCTCCCACATTTTTCCCGCTCTTTCTGAGCTTGCTTGGTGAAGATTTTGAAAGTATAGAGAGATGGTTTTCTGTAGTGGGGATATTGCAACAATTGCTCACCTAACATGGAATCACTTACTAACTAAAGAAAAATAGAAAGAACTCCTGTTAGGTGAACACCTAATGCTCAAATGCAATCCATCCCTAAATATTATACCATGTACTTCCAGAGTTGTTGTTTATTTCACAGAACTTCAACCTCAAAAGGTAAGCACTTATAACCATGAAGCTGTATTTCTATGAGGTTTCAAGACATCTGAAATTCAAAACTGCAATGTTCAGCCAATGGGTCTGCATCCCTGTTCTTGTCTGAGGCTGTTCCTGTTATGGGCACTGTGGAAGAAGTGCCCACCTTTTTATGCCTTGAAAGGCACTCAAGGCACCAAACCATTAAGTAGCTCCTCCCACATTTTTCCCGCTCTTTCTGAGCTTGCTTGGTGAAGATTTTGAAAGTATAGAGAGATGGTTTTCTGTAGTAGAGATATTGCAACAATTGCTCACCTAACATGGAAGCACTTACTAACTAAAGAAAAATAGAAAGAACTCCTGTTAGGTGAGCACCTGATGTTCAAATGCAACCCATCCCTAAATATTATACCATGTACTTCCAGAGTTGTTGTTTATTTCACAGAACTTCAAACTCAAAAGGTAAGCACTTACAACCATGAAGCTGTATTTCTATGAGGTTTCAAGATATCTGAAATTCAAAACTGCAATGTTCAGCCAGTTGGCCTGCATCACTGTTCTCATCCGAGGCCGTTCCTGCTATGGGCACTGTGGAAGAAGTGCCCACCTTTTTATGCCTTGAAAGGCACTCAAGGCACCAAACCATTAAGTAGCTCCTCCCACATTTTTCCCGCTCTTTTCTGAGCTTGCTTGGTGAAGATTTTGAAAGTATAGAGAGATGGTTTTCTGTAGTAGAGATATTGCAACAATTGCTCACCTAACATGGAAGCACTTACTAACTAAAGAAAAATAGAAAGAACTCCTGTTAGGTGAGCACCTGATGCTCAAATGCAATCATTCTCTAAATATTATAACATACACTTCCAGAGCTGTTGTTTAGTTAACAGAACTTCAACCTCAATAGGTAAGCACTTACAAGCTTGAAGCTGTATTTCTATGAGGTTTCAAGACATCTGAAATTCAAAACTGCAATGTTCAGCCAGTTGACCCGCATCACTGTTCTCATCCGAGGCCGTTCCTGCTATGGGCACTGTGGAAGAAGTGCCCACCTTTTTATCCCTTGAAAGGCCCTCAAGGCACCAAACCATTAAGTAGCTCCTCCCACATTTTTCCCGCTCTTTTCTGAGCTTGCTTGGTGAAGATTTTGAAAGTATAGAGAGATGGTTTTCTGTAGTGGGGATATTGCAACAATTGCTCACCTAACATGGAAGCACTTACTAACTAAAGAAAAATAAAAAGAACTCCTGTTAGGTGAGCACCTGATGTTCAAATGCAATCCATCCTAAATATTATAACATACACTTCCAAAGTTGCTGTTTAGTTCACAGAACTTCAACCTCAAAAGGTAAGCACTTATAACCATGAAGCTGTATTTCTATGAGGTTTCAAGACATCTGAAATTCAAAACTGCAATGTTCAGCCAAAGGGTCTGCATCCCTGTTCTTGTCTGAGGCTGTTCCTGGTATGGGCACTGTGGAAGAAGTTCTAGCCTTTTTATCCCTTGAAAGTCCCTGAAGGCACCAAACCATTAAGAAGCTCCTCCCACATTTTTCCCGCTCTTTTCTGAGCTTGCTTGGTGAAGATTTTGAAAGTATAGAGAGATGGTTTTCTGTAGTGGAGATATTGCAACAATTGCTCACCTAACATGGAAGCACTTACTAACTAAAGAAAAATAGAAATAACTCCTGTTAGGTGAGCACCTGATGTTCAAATGCAATCCATCCTAAATATTATAACATACACTTCCAAAATTGCTGTTTAGTTCACAGAACTTCAACCTCAAAAGGGAAGCACTTACACATATATAAAAGGCAGGTGCCAACCTTGAAGCTGTATTTCTGTGAGGTTCCAAGACATCTGAAATTCAAAACTGCAATGTTCAGCCATTGGGTCTGCATCCCTGTTCTTGTCTGAGGCTGTTCCTGTTATGGGCACTGTGGAAGAAGTGCTCGCCTTTTTATCCCTTGAAAGGCCCTGAAGGCACCAAAACATTAAGTAGCTCCTCCCACATTTTTCCCGCTCTTTTCTGAGCTTGATTGGTGAAGATTTTGAAAGTATAGAGAGATGGTTTTCTGTAGTGGGGATATTGCAACAATTGCTCACCTAACATGGAAGCACTTACTAACTAAAGAAAAATAGAAAGAACTCCTGTTAGGTGAACACCTGATGCTCAAATGTAATCCATCCCTAAATATTATACCATGTACTTCCAGAGTTGTTGTTTATTTCACAGAACTTCAAACTCAAAAGGTAAGCACTTACAAGCTTGAAGCTGTATTTCTATGAGGTTTCAAGACATCTGAAATTCAAAACTGCAATGTTCAGCCAAAGGGTCTGCATCCCTGTTCTTGTCTGAGGCTGTTCCTGGTATGGGCACTGTGGAAGAAGTTCTAGCCTTTTTATCCCTTGAAAGTCCCTGAAGGCACCAAACCATTAAGAAGCTCCTCCCACATTTTTCCCGCTCTTTTCTGAGCTTGCTTGGTGAAGATTTTGAAAGTATAGAGAGATGGTTTTCTGTAGTGGAGATATTGCAACAATTGCTCACCTAACATGGAAGCACTTACTAACTAAAGAAAAATAGAAATAACTCCTGTTAGGTGAGCACCTGATGTTCAAATGCAATCCATCCTAAATATTATAACATACACTTCCAAAATTGCTGTTTAGTTCACAGAACTTCAACCTCAAAAGGGGAGCACTTACACATATATAAAACGCAGGTGCCAACCTTGAAGCTGTATTTCTGTGAGGTTCCAAGACATCTGAAATTCAAAACTGCAATGTTCAGCCAGTGGGTCTGCATCCCAGTTCTTGTCTGAGGCTGTTCCTGTTATGGGCACTGTGGAAGAAGTGCTCGCCTTTTTATCCCTTGAAAGGCCCTGAAGGCACCAAAACATTAAGTAGCTCCTCCCACATTTTTCCCGCTCTTTTCTGAGCTTGATTGGTGAAGATTTTGAAAGTATAGAGAGATGGTTTTCTGTAGTGGGGATATTGCAACAATTGCTCACCTAACATGGAAGCACTTACTAACTAAAGAAAAATAGAAAGAACTCCTGTTAGGTGAGCACCTGATGCTCAAATGCAATTATTCTCTAAATATTATAACATACACTTCCAGAGCTGTTGTTTAGTTAACAGAGTTGTTGTTTATTTCACAGAACTTCAAACTCAAAAGGTAAGCACTTACAAGCTTGAAGCTGTATTTATATGAGGTTTCAAGACATCTGAAATTCAAAACTGCAATGTTCAGCCAAAGGGTCTGCATCCCTGTTCTTGTCAGAGGCTGTTTCTGGTATGGGCACTGTGGAAGAAGTGCCCACCTTTTTATCCCTTGAAAGGCCCTCAAGGCACCAAACCATTAAGTAGCTCCTCCCACATTTTTCCCGCTCTTTTCCGAGCTTGCTTGGTGAAGATTTTGAAAGTATAGAGAGATGGTTTTCTGTAGTGGGGATAGTGCAACAATTGCTCACCTAACATAGAAGCACTTACTAACTAAAGAAAAATAGAAAGAACTCCTGTTAGGTGAACACCTGATGCTCAAATGCAATCCATCCCTAAATAGTATACCATGTACTTCCAGAGTTGTTGTTTATTTCACAGAACTTCAAACTCAAAAGGTAAGCACTTATAACCATGAAGCTGTATTTCTATGAGGTTTCAAGACATCTGAAATTCAAAACTGCAATGTTCAGCCAGTTGGCCTGCATCACTGTTGTCATCCGAGGCCGTTCCTGCTATGGGCACTGTGGAGAAGGGCCCACCTTTTTATCCCTTGAAAGGCCCTCAAGGCACCAGACCATTAAGTAGCTCCTCCCACATTTTTCCCGCTCTTTTCTGAGGTTGCTTGGTGAAGATTTTGAAAGTATAGAGAGATGGTTTTCTGTAGTGGGGATATTGCAACAATTGCTCACCTAACATGGAAGCACTTACTAACTAAAGAAAAATAGAAAGAACTCCTGTTAGGTGAACACCTGATGCTCAAATGCAATCCATCCCTAAATATTATACCATGTACTTCCAGAGTTGTTGTTTATTTCACAGAACTTCAAACTCAAAAGGTAAGCACTTACAAGCTTGAAGCTGTATTTCTATGAGGTTTCAAGGCATCTGAAATTCCAAACTGCAATGTTCAGCCAAAGGGTCTGCATCCCTGTTCTTGTCAGAGGCTGTTTCTGGTATGGGCACTGTGGAATAAGTGCTCGCCTTTTTATCCCTTGAAAGGCCCTGAAGGCACCAAACCATTAAGTACCTCCTCCCACATTTTTCCCGCTCTTTTCTGAACTTTCTGAGGTTGCTTGGTGAAGATTTTGAAAGTATAGAGAGATGGTTTTCTGTAGTGGGGATATTGCAACAATTGCTCACCTAACATGGAAGCCCTTACTAACTAAAGAAAAATAGAAAGAACTCCTGTTAGGTGAACACCTGATGCTCAAATGCAATCCATCCCTAAATATTATACCATGTACTTCCAGAGTTGTTGTTTATTTCACAGAACTTCAAACTCAAAAGGTAAGCACTTCCAAGCTTGAAGCTGTATTTCTATGAGGTTTCAAGGCATCTGAAATTCAAAACTGCAATGTTCAGCCAAAGGGTCTGCATCCCTGTTCTTGTCAGAGGCTGTTTCTGGTATGGGCACTGTGGAATAAGTGCTCGCCTTTTTATCCCTTGAAAGGCCCTGAAGGCACCAAACCATTAAGTAGCTCCTCCCACATTTTTCCCGCTCTTTTCTGAGCTTGCTTGGTGAAGATTTTGAAAGTATAGAGAGATGGTTTTCTGTAGTGGGGATATTGCAACAATTGCTCACCTAACATGGAAGCACTTACTAACTAAAGAAAAATAGAAAGAACTCCTGTTAGGTGAACACCTAATGCTCAAATGCAATCCATCCCTAAATATTATACCATGTACTTCCAGAGTTGTTGTTTATTTCACAGAACTTCAAACTCAAAAGGTAAGCACTTACAAGCTTGAAGCTGTATTTCTATGAGGTTTCAAGACATCTGAAATTCAAAACTGCAATGTTCAGCCAAAGGGTCTGCATCCCTGTTCTTGTCTGAGGCTGTTCCTGGTATGGGCACTGTGGAAGAAGTTCTAGCCTTTTTATCCCTTGAAAGTCCCTGAAGGCACCAAACCATTAAGAAGCTCCTCCCACATTTGTCCCGCTCTTTTCTGAGCTTGCTTGGTGAAGATTTTGAAAGTATAGAGAGATGGTTTTCTGTAGTGGAGATATTGCAACAATTGCTCACCTAACATGGAAGCACTTACTAACTAAAGAAAAATAGAAAGAACTCCTGTTAGGTGAGCACCTGATGTTCAAATGCAACCCATCCCTAAATATTATACCATGTACTTCCAGAGTTGTTGTTTATTTCACAGAACTTCAAACTCAAAAGGTAAGCACTTACAACCATGAAGCTGTATTTCTATGAGGTTTCAAGATATCTGAAATTCAAAACTGCAATGTTCAGCCAGTTGGCCTGCATCACTGTTCTCATCCGAGGCCGTTCCTGCTATGGGCACTGTGGAAGAAGTGCCCACCTTTTTATGCCTTGAAAGGCACTCAAGGCACCAAACCATTAAGTAGCTCCTCCCACATTTTTCCCGCTCTTTTCTGAGCTTGCTTCGTGAAGATTTTGAAAGTATAGAGAGATGGTTTTCTGTAGTAGAGATATTGCAACAATTGCTCACCTAACATGGAAGCACTTACTAACTAAAGAAAAATAGAAAGAACTCCTGTTAGGTGAGCACCTGATGCTCAAATGCAATTATTCTCTAAATATTATAACATACACTTCCAGAGCTGTTGTTTAGTTAACAGAACTTCAACCTCAATAGGTAAGCACTTACAAGCTTGAAGCTGTATTTCTATGAGGTTTCAAGACATCTGAAATTCAAAACTGCAATGTTCAGCCAGTTGACCTGCATCACTGTTCTCATCCGAGGCCGTTCCTGCTATGGGCACTGTGGAAGAAGTGCCCACCTTTTTATCCCTTGAAAGGCCCTCAAGGCACCAAACCATTAAGTAGCTCCTCCCACATTTTTCCCGCTCTTTTCTGAGCTTGCTTGGTGAAGATTTTGAAAGTATAGAGAGATGGTTTTCTGTAGTGGGGATATTGCAACAATTGCTCACCTAACATGGAAGCACTTACTAACTAAAGAAAAATAGAAAGAACTCCTGTTAGGTGAGCACCTGATGTTCAAATGCAATCCATCCTAAATATTATAACATACACTTCCAAAGTTGCTGTTTAGTTCACAGAACTTCAACCTCAAAAGGTAAGCACTTATAACCATGAAGCTGTATTTCTATGAGGTTTCAAGACATCTGAAATTCAAAACTGCAATGTTCAGCCAATGGGTCTGCATCCCTGTTCTTGTCTGAGGCTGTTCCTGTTATGGGCACTGTGGAAGAAGTGCCCACCTTTTTATGCCTTGAAAGGCACTCAAGGCACCAAACCATTAAGTAGCTCCTCCCACATTTTTCCCGCTCTTTCTGAGCTTGCTTGGTGAAGATTTTGAAAGTATAGAGAGATGGTTTTCTGTAGTAGAGATATTGCAACAATTGCTCACCTAACATGGAAGCACTTACTAACTAAAGAAAAATAGAAAGAACTCCTGTTAGGTGAGCACCTGATGCTCAAATGCAATTATTCTCTAAATATTATAACATACACTTCCAGAGCTGTTGTTTAGTTAACAGAACTTCAACCTCAATAGGTAAGCACTTACAAGCTTGAAGCTGTATTTCTATGAGGTTTCAAGACATCTGAAATTCAAAACTGCAATGTTCAGCCAGTTGGCCTGCATCACTGTTCTCATCCGAGGCCGTTCCTGCTATGGGCACTGTGGAAGAAGTGCCCACCTTTTTATCCCTTGAAAGGCCCTCAAGGCACCAAACCATTAAGTAGCTCCTCCCACATTTTTCCCGCTCTTTTCTGAGCTTGCTTGGTGAAGATTTTGAAAGTATAGAGAGATGGTTTTCTGTAGTGGGGATATTGCAACAATTGCTCACCTAACATGGAAGCACTTACTAACTAAAGAAAAATAGAAAGAACTCCTGTTAGGTGAGCACCTGATGTTCAAATGCAATCCATCCTAAATATTATAACATACACTTCCAAAGTTGCTGTTTAGTTCACAGAACTTCAACCTCAAAAGGTAAGCACTTATAACCATGAAGCTGTATTTCTATGAGGTTTCAAGACATCTGAAATTCAAAACTGCAATGTTCAGCCAAAGGGTCTGCATCCCTGTTCTTGTCTGAGGCTGTTCCTGGTATGGGGACTGTGGAAGAAGTTCTAGCCTTTTTATCCCTTGAAAGTCCCTGAAGGCACCAAACCATTAAGAAGCTCCTCCCACATTTTTCCCGCTCTTTTCTGAGCTTGCTTGGTGAAGATTTTGAAAGTATAGAGAGATGGTTTTCTGTAGTGGAGATATTGCAACAATTGCTCACCTAACATGGAAGCACTTACTAACTAAAGAAAAATAGAAAGAACTCCTGTTAGGTGAGCACCTGATGTTCAAATGCAACCCATCCCTAAATATTATACCATGTACTTCCAGAGTTGTTGTTTATTTCACAGAACTTCAAACTCAAAAGGTAAGCACTTACAACCATGAAGCTGTATTTCTATGAGGTTTCAAGATATCTGAAATTCAAAACTGCAATGTTCAGCCAGTTGGCCTGCATCACTGTTCTCATCCGAGGCCGTTCCTGCTATGGGCACTGTGGAAGAAGTGCCCACCTTTTTATGCCTTGAAAGGCACTCAAGGCACCAAACCATTAAGTAGCTCCTCCCACATTTTTCCCGCTCTTTTCTGAGCTTGCTTGGTGAAGATTTTGAAAGTATAGAGAGATGGTTTTCTGTAGTAGAGATATTGCAACAATTGCTCACCTAACATGGAAGCACTTACTAACTAAAGAAAAATAGAAAGAACTCCTGTTAGGTGAGCACCTGATGCTCAAATGCAATTATTCTCTAAATATTATAACATACACTTCCAGAGCTGTTGTTTAGTTAACAGAACTTCAACCTCAATAGGTAAGCACTTACAAGCTTGAAGCTGTATTTCTATGAGGTTTCAAGACATCTGAAATTCAAAACTGCAATGTTCAGCCAGTTGACCTGCATCACTGTTCTCATCCGAGGCCGTTCCTGCTATGGGCACTGTGGAAGAAGTGCCCACCTTTTTATCCCTTGAAAGGCCCTCAAGGCACCAAACCATTAAGTAGCTCCTCCCACATTTTTCCCGCTCTTTTCTGAGCTTGCTTGGTGAAGATTTTGAAAGTATAGAGAGATGGTTTTCTGTAGTGGGGATATTGCAACAATTGCTCACCTAACATGGAAGCACTTACTAACTAAAGAAAAATAGAAAGAACTCCTGTTAGGTGAGCACCTGATGTTCAAATGCAATCCATCCTAAATATTATAACATACACTTCCAAAGTTGCTGTTTAGTTCACAGAACTTCAACCTCAAAAGGTAAGCACTTATAACCATGAAGCTGTATTTCTATGAGGTTTCAAGACATCTGAAATTCAAAACTGCAATGTTCAGCCAATGGGTCTGCATCCCTGTTCTTGTCTGAGGCTGTTCCTGTTATGGGCACTGTGGAAGAAGTGCCCACCTTTTTATGCCTTGAAAGGCACTCAAGGCACCAAACCATTAAGTAGCTCCTCCCACATTTTTCCCGCTCTTTCTGAGCTTGCTTGGTGAAGATTTTGAAAGTATAGAGAGATGGTTTTCTGTAGTAGAGATATTGCAACAATTGCTCACCTAACATGGAAGCACTTACTAACTAAAGAAAAATAGAAAGAACTCCTGTTAGGTGAGCACCTGATGTTCAAATGCAACCCATCCCTAAATATTATACCATGTACTTCCAGAGTTGTTGTTTATTTCACAGAACTTCAAACTCAAAAGGTAAGCACTTACAACCATGAAGCTGTATTTCTATGAGGTTTCAAGATATCTGAAATTCAAAACTGCAATGTTCAGCCAGTTGGCCTGCATCACTGTTCTCATCCGAGGCCGTTCCTGCTATGGGCACTGTGGAAGAAGTGCCCACCTTTTTATGCCTTGAAAGGCACTCAAGGCACCAAACCATTAAGTAGCTCCTCCCACATTTTTCCCGCTCTTTTCTGAGCTTGCTTCGTGAAGATTTTGAAAGTATAGAGAGATGGTTTTCTGTAGTAGAGATATTGCAACAATTGCTCACCTAACATGGAAGCACTTACTAACTAAAGAAAAATAGAAAGAACTCCTGTTAGGTGAGCACCTGATGCTCAAATGCAATTATTCTCTAAATATTATAACATACACTTCCAGAGCTGTTGTTTAGTTAACAGAACTTCAACCTCAATAGGTAAGCACTTACAAGCTTGAAGCTGTATTTCTATGAGGTTTCAAGACATCTGAAATTCAAAACTGCAATGTTCAGCCAGTTGACCTGCATCACTGTTCTCATCCGAGGCCGTTCCTGCTATGGGCACTGTGGAAGAAGTGCCCACCTTTTTATCCCTTGAAAGGCCCTCAAGGCACCAAACCATTAAGTAGCTCCTCCCACATTTTTCCCGCTCTTTTCTGAGCTTGCTTGGTGAAGATTTTGAAAGTATAGAGAGATGGTTTTCTGTAGTGGGGATATTGCAACAATTGCTCACCTAACATGGAAGCACTTACTAACTAAAGAAAAATAGAAAGAACTCCTGTTAGGTGAGCACCTGATGTTCAAATGCAATCCATCCTAAATATTATAACATACACTTCCAAAGTTGCTGTTTAGTTCACAGAACTTCAACCTCAAAAGGTAAGCACTTATAACCATGAAGCTGTATTTCTATGAGGTTTCAAGACATCTGAAATTCAAAACTGCAATGTTCAGCCAATGGGTCTGCATCCCTGTTCTTGTCTGAGGCTGTTCCTGTTATGGGCACTGTGGAAGAAGTGCCCACCTTTTTATGCCTTGAAAGGCACTCAAGGCACCAAACCATTAAGTAGCTCCTCCCACATTTTTCCCGCTCTTTCTGAGCTTGCTTGGTGAAGATTTTGAAAGTATAGAGAGATGGTTTTCTGTAGTAGAGATATTGCAACAATTGCTCACCTAACATGGAAGCACTTACTAACTAAAGAAAAATAGAAAGAACTCCTGTTAGGTGAGCACCTGATGCTCAAATGCAATTATTCTCTAAATATTATAACATACACTTCCAGAGCTGTTGTTTAGTTAACAGAACTTCAACCTCAATAGGTAAGCACTTACAAGCTTGAAGCTGTATTTCTATGAGGTTTCAAGACATCTGAAATTCAAAACTGCAATGTTCAGCCAGTTGGCCTGCATCACTGTTCTCATCCGAGGCCGTTCCTGCTATGGGCACTGTGGAAGAAGTGCCCACCTTTTTATCCCTTGAAAGGCCCTCAAGGCACCAAACCATTAAGTAGCTCCTCCCACATTTTTCCCGCTCTTTTCTGAGCTTGCTTGGTGAAGATTTTGAAAGTATAGAGAGATGGTTTTCTGTAGTGGGGATATTGCAACAATTGCTCACCTAACATGGAAGCACTTACTAACTAAAGAAAAATAGAAAGAACTCCTGTTAGGTGAGCACCTGATGTTCAAATGCAATCCATCCTAAATATTATAACATACACTTCCAAAGTTGCTGTTTAGTTCACAGAACTTCAACCTCAAAAGGTAAGCACTTATAACCATGAAGCTGTATTTCTATGAGGTTTCAAGACATCTGAAATTCAAAACTGCAATGTTCAGCCAAAGGGTCTGCATCCCTGTTCTTGTCTGAGGCTGTTCCTGGTATGGGCACTGTGGAAGAAGTTCTAGCCTTTTTATCCCTTGAAAGTCCCTGAAGGCACCAAACCATTAAGAAGCTCCTCCCACATTTTTCCCGCTCTTTTCTGAGCTTGCTTGGTGAAGATTTTGAAAGTATAGAGAGATGGTTTTCTGTAGTGGAGATATTGCAACAATTGCTCACCTAACATGGAAGCACTTACTAACTAAAGAAAAATAGAAATAACTCCTGTTAGGTGAGCACCTGATGTTCAAATGCAATCCATCCTAAATATTATAACATACACTTCCAAAATTGCTGTTTAGTTCACAGAACTTCAACGTCAAAAGGGAAGCACTTACACATATATAAAACGCAGGTGCCAACCTTGAAGCTGTATTTCTATGAAGTTCCAAGACATCTGAAATTCAAAACTGCAATGTTCAGCCATTGGGTCTGCATCCCTGTTCTTGTCTGAGGCTGTTCCTGTTATGGGCACTGTGGAAGAAGTGCTCGCCTTTTTATCCCTTGAAAGGCCCTGAAGTCACCAAAACATTAAGTAGCTCCTCCCACATTTTTCCCGCTCTTTTCTGAGCTTGATTGGTGAAGATTTTGAAAGTATAGAGAGATGGTTTTCTGTAGTGGGGATATTGCAACAATTGCTCACCTAACATGGAAGCACTTACTAACTAAAGAAAAATAGAAAGAACTCCTGTTAGGTGAACACCTGATGCTCAAATGTAATCCATCCCTAAATATTATACCATGTACTTCCAGAGTTGTTGTTTATTTCACAGAACTTCAAACTCAAAAGGTAAGCACTTACAAGCTTGAAGCTGTATTTCTATGAGGTTTCAAGACATCTGAAATTCAAAACTGCAATGTTCAGCCAAAGGGTCTGCATCCCTGTTCTTGTCAGAGGCTGTTTCTGGTATGGGCACTGTGGAAGAAGTGCCCACCTTTTCATCCCTTGAAAGGCCCTCAAGGCACCAAACCATTAAGTAGCTCCTCCCACATTTTTCCCGCTCTTTTCCGAGCTTGCTTGGTGAAGATTTTGAAAGTATAGAGAGATGGTTTTCTGTAGTGGGGATAGTGCAACAATTGCTCACCTAACATAGAAGCACTTACTAACTAAAGAAAAATAGAAAGAACTCCTGTTAGGTGAACACCTGATGCTCAAATGCAATCCATCCCTAAATAGTATACCATGTACTTCCAGAGTTGTTGTTTATTTCACAGAACTTCAAACTCAAAAGGTAAGCACTTATAACCATGAAGCTGTATTTCTATGAGGTTTCAAGACATCTGAAATTCAAAACTGCAATGTTCAGCCAGTTGGCCTGCATCACTGTTGTCATCCGAGGCCGTTCCTGCTATGGGCACTGTGGAGAAGGGCCCACCTTTTTATCCCTTGAAAGGCCCTCAAGGCACCAGACCATTAAGTAGCTCCTCCCACATTTTTCCCGCTCGTTTCTGAGGTTGCTTGGTGAAGATTTTGAAAGTATAGAGAGATGGTTTTCTGTAGTGGGGATATTGCAACAATTGCTCACCTAACATGGAAGCACTTACTAACTAAAGAAAAATAGAAAGAACTCCTGTTAGGTGAACACCTGATGCTCAAATGCAATCCATCCCTAAATATTATACCATGTACTTCCAGAGTTGTTGTTTATTTCACAGAACTTCAAACTCAAAAGGTAAGCACTTACAAGCTTGAAGCTGTATTTCTATGAGGTTTCAAGGCATCTGAAATTCCAAACTGCAATGTTCAGCCAAAGGGTCTGCATCCCTGTTCTTGTCAGAGGCTGTTTCTGGTATGGGCACTGTGGAATAAGTGCTCGCCTTTTTATCCCTTGAAAGGCCCTGAAGGCACCAAACCATTAAGTAGCTCCTCCCACATTTTTCCCGCTCTTTTCTGAACTTTCTGAGGTTGCTTGGTGAAGATTTTGAAAGTATAGAGAGATGGTTTTCTGTAGTGGGGATATTGCAACAATTGCTCACCTAACATGGAAGCACTTACTAACTAAAGAAAAATAGAAAGAACTCCTGTTAGGTGAACACCTGATGCTCAAATGCAATCCATCCCTAAATATTATACCATGTACTTCCAGAGTTGTTGTTTATTTCACAGAACTTCAAACTCAATAGGTAAGCACTTACAAGCTTGAAGCTGTATTTCTATGAGGTTTCAAGACATCTGAAATTCAAAACTGCAATGTTCAGCCAAAGGGTCTGCATCCCTGTTCTTGTCAGAGGCTGTTTCTGGTATGGGCACTGTGGAAGAAGTGCCCACCTTTTTATCCCTTGAAAGGCCCTCAAGGCACCAAACCATTAAGTAGCTCCTCCCACATTTTTCCCGCTCTTTTCTGAGCTTACTTGGTGAAGATTTTGAAAGTATAGAGAGATGGTTTTCTGTAGTGGGGATATTGCAACAATTGCTCACCTAACATGGAAGCACTTACTAACTAAAGAAAAATAGAAAGAACTCCTGTTAGGTGAGCACCTGATGTTCAAATGCAATCCATCCTAAATATTATAACATACACTTCCAAAGTTGCTGTTTAGTTCACAGAACTTCAACCTCAAAAGGTAAGCACTTATAACCATGAAGCTGTATTTCTATGAGGTTTCAAGACATCTGAAATTCAAAACTGCAATGTTCAGCCAAAGGGTCTGCATCCCTGTTCTTGTCTGAGGCTGTTCCTGGTATGGGGACTGTGGAAGAAGTTCTAGCCTTTTTATCCCTTGAAAGTCCCTGAAGGCACCAAACCATTAAGAAGCTCCTCCCACATTTTTCCCGCTCTTTTCTGAGCTTGCTTGGTGAAGATTTTGAAAGTATAGAGAGATGGTTCTCTGTAGTGGAGATATTGCAACAATTGCTCACCTAACATGGAAGCACTTACTAACTAAAGAAAAATAGAAAGAACTCCTGTTAGGTGAGCACCTGATGTTCAAATGCAACCCATCCCTAAATATTATACCATGTACTTCCAGAGTTGTTGTTTATTTCACAGAACTTCAAACTCAAAAGGTAAGCACTTACAACCATGAAGCTGTATTTCTATGAGGTTTCAAGATATCTGAAATTCAAAACTGCAATGTTCAGCCAGTTGGCCTGCATCACTGTTCTCATCCGAGGCCGTTCCTGCTATGGGCACTGTGGAAGAAGTGCCCACCTTTTTATCCCTTGAAAGGCCCTCAAGGCACCAAACCATTAAGTAGCTCCTCCCACATTTTTCCCGCTCTTTTCTGAGCTTGCTTGGTGAAGATTTTGAAAGTATAGAGAGATGGTTTTCTGTAGTGGGGATATTGCAACAATTGCTCACCTAACATGGAAGCACTTACTAACTAAAGAAAAATAGAAAGAACTCCTGTTAGGTGAGCACCTGATGTTCAAATGCAATCCATCCTAAATATTATAACATACACTTCCAAAGTTGCTGTTTAGTTCACAGAACTTCAACCTCAAAAGGTAAGCACTTATAACCATGAAGCTGTATTTCTATGAGGTTTCAAGACATCTGAAATTCAAAACTGCAATGTTCAGCCAATGGGTCTGCATCCCTGTTCTTGTCTGAGGCTGTTCCTGTTATGGGCACTGTGGAAGAAGTGCCCACCTTTTTATGCCTTGAAAGGCACTCAAGGCACCAAACCATTAAGTAGCTCCTCCCACATTTTTCCCGCTCTTTCTGAGCTTGCTTGGTGAAGATTTTGAAAGTATAGAGAGATGGTTTTCTGTAGTAGAGATATTGCAACAATTGCTCACCTAACATGGAAGCACTTACTAACTAAAGAAAAATAGAAAGAACTCCTGTTAGGTGAGCACCTGATGTTCAAATGCAACCCATCCCTAAATATTATACCATGTACTTCCAGAGTTGTTGTTTATTTCACAGAACTTCAAACTCAAAAGGTAAGCACTTATAACCATGAAGCTGTATTTCTATGAGGTTTCAAGACATCTGAAATTCAAAACTGCAATGTTCAGCCAGTTGGCCTGCATCACTGTTGTCATCCGAGGCCGTTCCTGCTATGGGCACTGTGGAGAAGGGCCCACCTTTTTATCCCTTGAAAGGCCCTCAAGGCACCAGACCATTAAGTAGCTCCTCCCACATTTTTCCCGCTCGTTTCTGAGGTTGCTTGGTGAAGATTTTGAAAGTATAGAGAGATGGTTTTCTGTAGTGGGGATATTGCAACAATTGCTCACCTAACATGGAAGCACTTACTAACTAAAGAAAAATAGAAAGAACTCCTGTTAGGTGAACACCTGATGCTCAAATGCAATCCATCCCTAAATATTATACCATGTACTTCCAGAGTTGTTGTTTATTTCACAGAACTTCAAACTCAAAAGGTAAGCACTTACAAGCTTGAAGCTGTATTTCTATGAGGTTTCAAGGCATCTGAAATTCCAAACTGCAACGTTCAGCCAAAGGGT